>NC_135436.1:6865000-7212500 GCF_051991255.1 Vanacampus margaritifer | reverse complement strand
TATACACACTTCCTCCGATGAATATGCATTGGACTCGGGGCACTCTCCGTCGTCCGATCGAACGTCCGCCTGTGCGTGCTCGGTTGCGCTCCGCGTTACGACACCGTCATAGCCGCCGCGTCAGCGGTTCCAATTTCGCCGTGAAGCTCTGATTCACCTTCATCATCATCGTCATCAATGTACTCTTTTAGCGTTGGTCGATGCCTTTTGTCTTGTAAGTGTAGAGCTGCTTGCAAACGCTCGCCATTGCCCGTTCCCTCCTCCATCTAGCTCCATCTAACGTCTTCTACTGCCGCGTCAATGCTTTCCAACCACGGAGTCACCATCATCTTCATCATCGATAATGATCATCGTCATCAACAATGTGCTCTTTTAGCGATGCTTTTGGTCTTTGAAAAAAACGGCTCTGGGGTTAGCTCCTCGCGACCGGCCGCCATTTTTCCTTTGTTTTCCATTCTGATCTCCTGCTCAACGCTCTAGCTCCGCCTCTACTGACGCCCACCCGATCTTGTCAAAAGAGAGTCATCGCTGCCCTCTCGGGGCCAAAAATAATCATTAGGCTCACGAGACCTGCTTAAAACTTTCAGGAGAGCTCCGCAAGCCTTCCCAGCACCCGTTTCAAAAAAAAAAAAAATGGGAGGACGTCTTTTAACGTCTTTGGCGCTCCTCCGTAGGTTTTTGCAGAACGTCATTTAACGTTTTTGGCAGTAAAAGAGTTAAAAGAACATGTCTTATAAAAGGAAGACAAAGTTATATTTATCTTTTTTTTTTGCTGATCCGAAAAATGATCTGATCCATTATTCAAATCCGTGATCTGATCCAAACCGTGATTTTTTTTAAAGTGATTAATACTTAGTGAGATGAATAGAAGTGTGTTGCAAAAAAAAAAGTGCATCCATATAAATAAATTAAAAATGGATCAATAATCGTTTTATAATCGAATCGTGAGGTGTCCAAAGATCCCCACACCTACTCCTGAGGGTCGTATTTTAATTACAATGCTCCCAAAGACGTATTTATACATCTTTTATGTTTTGTTTTTTTAATGCTGGAGCATAAATAGCATAGCTTTGATGCAGCCTCTTAACTGAAGAGTATGATTGAAGCAATGGTAGTTATTACAAAAAACAGAGTGTAAGAGATCAACCAGGGCCATGTTGCAAAAAGCTCATTTATCCAGTTTTTAACAGATTTGTGAATAATGATGAAACTTAGCTATATTCTAATGCTAATTTCTGCAAAACGTAAACAGATAGAAATATACCTGATGAAAGAAGAGACTCTAATCTTTCTTTTGGTGGGTTCCATGTGTTTATAGCAATAGAACACAACATTCTGTGGGCCTTGCAAAAACAGTCCAAATCCAGTAAAACAGCCGGGATTGAAGGGGGTTGCTTCAGTAAAAATGACTGGGAGCCATTGAGTTAAAGACCTACAAGTCAGTTTTCCTGAAAAATTGCATTAAATGAAGACAGTTTTCTATTCTTCTAATTTCTAGTTCCTGATCGTAAAACGGTCACAAGAATCGGCCGCCATCGTAACTGGTATTCGCCAAGAACCTACATTATAATTCTAATCAATTCTAAAATGACACAAATCAAATATGGTGCAGGGATTGTGTTGTGGATCAAGTTGTGATGATGCAGAGAAACAGAACCGCAATTGTAATCAAAAATAAATAAATAGATAGATAGAAGAACTTCCTAAACTAAAGGCCGGGTACAAAACAGACAACAAACAAGGCACTTACAGGGCTGGTCAGCACAACCGCAGCTTTTCAAACAATCTGTACAGAGGACATCTTAAGTCTGCAGCTGCTGGCAGGCATTGTTCAATTGGTCATGGCAGATTCCCAGTGGGATAGACAGAACAGACGGTGGGAGCTTGTATGAATATTTTGGCAAGAGAAAAAAAGAAATTCACAATGTATCTAGCTGGTTTACAACTGGTCAGCTCAGAAACATGGCGATTGAGAAAGACTATTTTTTTCTCAAATTACCATAGGGCAGGGTTAAAGACCTGACCCTTGGCTTTTCAGGTTCAGCCAAGCATCCAAACACAGTCAGCCAAGCAGGGGAGATGTATTTTGAGTGGGGGGCAGTTATCCAATGTGCTCTGTTTTACCCCACTGTGTTCTTTTATGCTCAACACAAATCTGAGCCCTGATGCGCTTGCAGCTTTAGTGGGGTGGGGAACGTTCAGCTGCCACCCGTATCCCCTCTTAACACAAGGAGCCACGCTATGTGTTTTAGCGTGGCCGAGCGAGTCGGGGGGCAGTCACACATTGTCATATCGCTTTTATTTTTGCCACACTGCACTACTTTCACTAGAATTATTACTGCAATTAACATTTTCTGAGCATATTTATTCAGGACTGGGGAAGCCAAAGCCTGCTGTTTTGTCCCACAACGTTGCTTTGATGGTTTTGATACAAATTTGCTGTGAAGGGAGAAATTCATCTTTCAAGATAAAATACATAAAAAGGAGTAAATGGATAAGAAAAAAAACATATTTTTTTTTGCCAAATACAAAAAAATATTTGTGATACATGCTTATCTTTGGATAGAGACAATATGCAAAACCAACTTAGGCATGCGCGCGCACAGTAAATTTTGTCGAGACTAAATTTAAGAGGGTAAAATATTCACACACAAAAAACACTTCAAAGTTGAGGAACAATTACAGAACCTTAAGGTTGGGAGACAGCCAATCAAACCACTGACCCATTCCAATCCTGCTCTGTGTCAATATATCGCAGGTGTCAGATTGAATCCTCGTATCTCAATTTTTTCTAGGGCCCGACTGATTAATCAGCCGCCAATTATTGCCCTTTAAATACCTGCCAAAACAATCGGTCATTTGAACCAAATGGCAGATTATTTTCCCCTTAAAACGTTATCATCGGAAAAAAAACTAAGTTTTTGATGGTGTGAAAGGACCCTGAATGGATCCATTTTACTTGCGTAGCATTAGCAACTAGCAACTGTGTAGCGTATGCTATTATGGCTATCCTTTAAGATGTTTAATCACATCCCAGTTGGAGTTAACTATAAAATTAAACACACGACGATAAGAATTACATCCACTGTATATTTAAATACAAAACAAGCTTCATTTTTAAAACATCACTAGCCTAGGGCTAATGCTAAAAGCGAAGGGAGGATTCCATTCAAATACTAACCGGAAGTTAGCATCGACTTCACGGGTAAGTTAACACTACTCAAAGGCACAAATTCTTCCCAATGTGTGAAAACATTAGTCATTTTAATAGAATTCAATCGTAACAAAACGTGTAAAATTTACTCTACGAAATTTTGTGTGCACCCAATGCAAGCTGAGCGTTTCTGGCGGCACTTTATAGTCAATGCAATTCGCGCAGTCGGGTGCGGCTTAAGTGTTTGATGCGAAAATTTTGTTCCTTGGCTGATTTAACCGTGGGTTGCTGATGTGAACGTTTCATGACGTTGCGCCATTGACAATAATGTACTACCTACATCATCAGACACAGCAGTGACACAAGCACAGACAGAGTGGCAAAATAAAAACATGAAATTGCTGTCTGTGGGACTAGGAAGTATACAAGTAACACAGCAAGCTTCCAATAACTGCCAGGGTCAAGCCAAAAAGGAGTAGGGTTGGAGAATGGGGAGCAAATTTGGTGAATGTACTGCATTGTTTACAGTTGTTGAACCATCAACCAAGGTAGTATTTAGCAACCAACACAACCACAGTCTATTTTTATACTCGGCTATGCGTTTAGTGACCTGCTGTGGCAAAACAATTCTTAACCTTTTTAGAGGTTGTATCAGACACTGTAGCTCAACTTCCCATAGCTAACATGTTATTCTTCTTTAGACTGTAAACTACTTTAGACTGCTTCAACAGCACCTTTGCTGGTTGCGCGCAATTTTGCTTCAGGACACAATAATAGGGCCCGAACGATGAATCGGCTGCCGATTGTAATCGGACGATTATTGGCCTTCAAACATCGGCCAATTATTTTCCCCATAAAACGTTATCATTAGTGATGCAACGAATATTCGGCCCCTGAAAATTTTTGACCGAAAATGGCAAAAATGTGCATTTTCGGCATTCAGCCGAAATAAAATTCAAGCCAAAAGAATATGACCGAAAGAGGATGTTGTGGTAACGAAAAAAAACAAAGTGAGTGTCTGTTTGAATTAAACACCAAACACGGGAGTGAGTGTGCGCCTTGCTGCTCACTGGCATTTATGAGTACCGGCAGCTTCATTGTGCACACCGGAGGAGAGAGGCAGAGCCGAGGACTGCACTACAGGTGAGCCACTCTTTCTCCTGCAGCGCCTTCTTTTTTTTTGGGGGGGGGGGATGAGAACCCCTCGAGCGCTTCCACTTTTTCACTTGCATTCTGATGGCCGTGCTAAATACTTTAGCTAATGTTAGCACTATAGCTGTCAACATTTTTAAACAAGTACATAATTACCACTTTCTCCGGGTGACTACAGATCTGTACAGGACGCCAAGTGTGACTTTGCAGACCGTTCCCAAAGCCGATTGGTTGGTGCGAAGAAATGTATTTATTTTTAAATGTTGGTGAATATGTGAATGCGCCGATTTTAAGTGCGCCGCAACGTGTCTCGCTCCAAATAGCCTACAAATGCGTCATGCGCCCTGCACTCATCCGTGCCCGCCGCTGCATTGAGTATAAAGTGCAATTGCACCGCCAGAAAATGCTCAGTTGCTCACCCCGCGTTTGGTATTTACCATTCGCCAATATGTCTGGTGTGGACGCATTTCAATTTATATTGTGCTTTGTTAAAATGCCCGTGCTAAATAGACCTAAATATTTTATAATGATATTATAATTCATCCATCCATTTTCTTAACCGTTTGTCCTCACGCGGGGATGCTAGGGCCTATCCCAGCTGGCTTCAGGTAGTAGGTGGGGTAAACCCTAAACTGGTTGCCAGCCAATCGCAGGGCACACAAAGATGAACAACCATTCATACGCACAATCACACCTATGGACAACTTTGAGTGTTTAATATTCCATCCATCCATCCTCTTAACCGCTTGTCCTCATAAGGGTCGCGGGGGGCGCTGGAGCCTAACCCAGGTGGCTTTGGGTGTTAGGCAGGGTATACCCTGAACTGGTTGCCAGAATATCGCAAGTGTTCAATATTATAATTTTAATAAATGCAATGATAATAAAAAAATTGGCATAATTTTTTTCCGGCGTTTCGGCCAAGCATTTCTCATTTTCGGTTTTGGCCAAAAAATTTCATTAGTGTGCAGCCCTGGATATCATCGAAGAAAACCGAAGTTTCCGACGCTGTGAAAGTACTCTGAATGTACCATTTTGCTTGCGTATGTTATTCTGCTGTCCACCAAGCTGTTTAATGACACCTCAGTTGGAGTTAACTGTAAAACTAAACCACCAAACTTTCCATCAAATAATGACTATCCACACACAAATGCTGTGAACACATACCCACAGGTAAGATAAAACTACGCAAAGGCACAAATTCTTCCCAGTGTGTGAAAAAAACAGTTATTTTAATAGAATTCAATCGCAACTTTCTTCTGTACTCACTTTAAGTGTATACACCACACTGCCCCAAAGAGGCCAAAAGGCACAGTAACAGTCAGTACAGTATTGTTCTGTTTTTTCCAGGTGCTATTGTTTTAGTCTGTTCTTATTTCACTTATTGTTTTATTTTGTCATTGTGCTTTCAAGTTATATTTAAAGTTGATATTTCAAGGATTCCCCAAAAATTATTCTCAAAATTCAAGGATGCAAACATCAAAGGCTTTTGGGGGGGGTCAACACACATTTCCACATGACATAGCATGGAATACAATCCCTGATGTCCTAGGTTAGCCAAATAAGTCCCAAGACGTGAAAATAACACAAGATAAAAAAATATAAAAGAAAAGGTTAATGCTTTGAAGCAGTTGTAAACAAGTAAGAATGGTTTTATTATTGACACAAATCTATACAATAACCTTGTATACTTCATGAAATTAGTTGATAAAGTCATACTATGGTCATTCAAAGCAGAGAATCGTAATAGCAAAAAATTGTGTGTAAGTCACACACACCCATTGAAAAGGAATTGTGGGGTGGGTGGGAAATGTTATGCATTATATATGTTTATTCACTTATCGGCAGATTAATCAGTAATCTGTATTTTTTTCTGCCCAAAAATTTGCATCAGCCTAAAAAAATACACATCGGTCGGGCCTACGTGGCAATAAACAATCAAATCCCTAATCCATAATATTTTATTCCATTTAAACAATCTATCCAATATTAACAAAAGATGTGCAAACTTAATTTATTAATCTGCAACTAATCAATTAATAAATTGATCAGATGATCATTTTGATAATCAATCATTTTGAAACTGATTGATTTAAATGTATCCAAATCCTCAAAATTTTACACTCAACTCAAACAGTAAATATTCGCAGTAACTGAGACATAATTGTCTTATTTTTCTGCATTTGATCATCAATAGTCTGTCGTTGTGGTAAAAAAAATTAAAAAAAAATAAAAAGAAAAATGGAAAAAGAAAAATGGAAAAAAATAACAATTCCAACAAATTATGGCAATTTGATTTTGATTTCAGTTGTGCGCCAAGCCATGTTTTGATGTAAAGACCTCTAAGTCTAAATCAGAATCATTATACTGTATTGTGTACAACTTGTTTGACAAAATCTACCATATTGACTGACTATGTCCGGTGGCAAAAAGAAAAGTGCAGTCTCAACCTTTTCCAGCAAGCAATGCAGAGTTTAAAAGGAATTGTTTCAACTAAAATAATACAGTAAAAGGTACTTTATGACCTATTAATTGCCCTTGCCTTGAAAGCTGACACAGTATTCACAACTACTTGAATTTGCACTGGTCACAGAATATATTTATTCCGAGCACAATCTAGTGGTGAACTAATAATTCATTCATTCATTTAAAAAACACACAACTATTTATGTCAACAGCAGTTTCCCCCCCCCCCCCCCCCCCCCCAAAAAAAAGCTGTATCGCAGGCATTTTTTTTTTTAAAGGATATATCGGCCTAGTAATCACTAATTATTTTACATGGCTGTAGTCATCTTCCTGCTACGGATGCCCAAAGGACAACCTTGTGAACGTAGTTAGACTGCTGCTTACCTTCCACAGCTGGGTCCTGCAAGTGGTGGTCGCTGAGTCCCGTGATTCGGGCTCCTGTCGCTTGTCACCTTCTGCTTTGCTCTCACAAGCTTTTGCTAGCTTTTTTTTTTTTTTTAAACTACCTTCTCCCGCTAGTCGCTCTTGTTAGCCACTCTAGCCCATGGCTCCGACTAACTCCCGCTAGCCGCTCTTGTTAGCTGCTCCGGCTAAATCTGGCTCGCTGTCTTATGGCGTTGCTCGCCGGGCTTCACACTCACCGAGGTGGTAGGCTTGCGAAGTGTGGTTTCTCTGAGCCACCGTAGTGTGTGTGCTTCTAAATGCTTGCATTTCTGCTGCATTCTATGCTATAGCGACATCTAGTGTTCACTTATTACACACAGGGGCTTTAAAATCATTGATTACCCAACCAGTGTGCTGAGGCACATTAGTGTGCTATAGGAAATTTTCAAATTTCACTCTATTGGTGATAATTATTAATTATTTATAAGAAATAATGTATCGTTGTCCATCCATCTATGCCAGCGACATATAATGACAGACGGAACAAATAAATGATCTTCTATTAGATGGCAGAAAGTATATAATTGACATGTGTATCCAATGTTTGTTACAATTTTGTTTGGTAGTGTTATGAGATTATGAGTTATGAGATTATTCTAACTTGCTTGTTTGGTTCAATAAAGGTTGGGAATCACTGTCTTAAATTACACAATCACGACAGAGACCAGAATGCAATTAGACATAACTATAGCGAGTGAGCAATTAAGCAATCTTGGTTCGTTGCAAGTGAGTTGTGACAAAAGTGACAATTGGCAAGTGTATTCACGCTATTATGAAGTTCTAACTAACTACAAGTCTCTACTGATACGTATCAAATAAACATCGATATCTACTCCCCAAAAAATAAAAACTACTACAGTTCAATTTGACGTAATGGTCTTCATCGTTGAGATTCTTGTTTACTCTTGTTATTAAAGCGATGCTCCTGCGGTTTGTGGTAACATCCGAAAGTTTGCAATCGTTGCGCGTAATCTTTTTGCAAGGGCTCCGCGTGCTACCGATCTTAGCATTGAGTTTACATTGTTATCAGCTAACTTGGATGTGTGGTAAACCCTCTTTCGACCATGCGTCCTCGATGAGCGTACGCTCATCAACGATACTAAGACTGAATCACTGACCGAAATCCACAAGATTGCTGCCGTGCTGAGGAGAAATGAAGCCTGCTGGGCGAAACGATTAGCCGACACGCTTAGCATGGCTACATGGAAAAGCAATGGCTCGGGCTATTGAGTTAGCGCGCGCGCGCAACAGTGGCTCAGTGTAGATATCACCTAAATTCCGCCTTTTAAAACACCAAAATGATGTAAGTCAGTTGTCATTAAACCGACTTAAATGAGGTAGTCTTCAGCTAATCGGTGCGTCAGACAAATGTGGCTCTCGTCTTCGATACATTAGTTTGCTGCTGGATGAGCTAGCTAGTGAGCTAATGCTAGCACCTTTGTTTTGCTGGGCAAACTCTACTTCAATTTCAAAAAGCAATACAAAACATCACTAGTGGACTAACATTATTTACGCCGTTCTACGATGAGCATGCATTTTTTCAGAGACGCGTAGGTGCTGTGTTACTTACTTGGAATAAAAACGTACTCCAGCTCGGTTCCATTGCAACTCTTGTGCTAAAACCTGCTGGAAACCAAGAAGGAATCCTCAACAAAGCAGCCAGCTAAACATGGCAGCAACTTCCTGTCATCCCGCGGAGTGAACCAAATAAAATGGACCAGCTCGTCTGGATTTGACTACGGATTTCCGTTTTGCAATGTTGTCGACAAAATATTTATTTCCACTCTAAAATTAAATAAGGATCATTTAAATACAAGAAAAACTATACCGCTATTGACATTTCTGACCGAATTTATATGTAAGCATTTAGAGTTTTAAAATTGAAAAATCAAAATTAAAGAATAAAATAAAACAGGCCACTGTGACCATTCCGTGCCACTAAGATAAAATGCCATAATATAAAACTGTACTGTAAAAATATTAGGCACAGCGCTCAGTCTGATACAGTATCTGCTGTATTTACAACAGAGCAAATTACAGCCACAGTAATGAACACCAAGTTAATGCTTCTCTGTTCTAACAGTGTCAATCAAATTATGCGGATTCTAGCCGATCTCAAATGCAACTAATGTGATGTAAAATGAATGTTAAATAACTCAGAATGTATTACTTATTCATGTTATAAATATTACATATGCATTTTTGTAGATGTAAACATGTCTGACGAAGCACTATTGATTGTTCTGCTGTTATTATCTCATCACGTACATCTTTTTAATTTGAAAAATTGGATCACAGGCTGATCCAATTTATGTGCAAATTCCTCAAAACAATTCAAAATGAGGCTCAGTAGTGTGGAGCTCCCAGATACCCGTATGCACTCCCATCGACATTTGGTCATACTTCTGAAATGATAGGACAAATTGATGTTTTTCCGAGAAACATCCTCCTAGACCTGGATCAGGGCAGCAGTCAACTCCGTCACAGTGTTGTGTGACGTTCTGGCATTGGATGGCGGTATCTCAGATGTGCTTGATTGAATTCGGGTCAGGGGAGTAGGGAGGCCAGCCCATTATATGAAGGTATTTATTTGTGCTGGCGAACACAACAAACCTTGCCACAGCGTCCGTCTGCCTGAGCTGCACTACCTAAGCAACTTGCGTCGATTGCAGACACCTCATGCTACCTCGAGAGGTAAAACGCAAAAGTGACCAAACATCAGCCAGAACGGATGACGACTGGAATTTTTTTTGGGCTACCATCTATATTCAGTGTTCCTTTAAAAGGGCTGTCTTGTGAATTGCCTCTCATCTCCACACATTGTCGGTTCCACACACACAAGGAAATTGAATTTAAGTCACAATCAGTGTTGCTTTGTAACTGGACAAATTGATTGTTAACAATTGTTAAAGCACATTGAGTTTGATTTGTGCATGAAATGCCCTTTATGAATAAAAAAAAAGAATAGTGGGAGTTACTTACATTTAGTAACATTGAAATTTTCGTCCATTCTCTCTCGTGCTCTTTCTCACTGGGGTAATGGGTGTGCTGGAGCCCATCCCAGCTGACACTGGGCGAGAGGCAGGTCACACCCTGAGCTGGTCGCCAGCCAATTACAGATCACAAATAAACAACTATTCAGACTCACATCTATACATTCAATTCTACCGTGCATATTTTTGGAATGCCGAAGCAAATCAAGTGTGCATGGAGAGAACTCGCAAACTTCCCACAGAAAGGCCAGAGCTTAGATTTGAACCCACCGCCTTTCACCTGTGATGTATGTGCTAGCTACCATGCCACTGAAATGTTGTGTTCCCTTTGTTTGTTTGTTTTTCGAGCAAGTGAAAACTAATTGATAAAACAGCTGAATCTAATGATCAGCTAATCAACAAGCTTTGCAGAAGCCTGATAATGATCCTGATCATGAATCAGGTGTGTTAGCGGAGAGAAACATTGAAAACAGGCTGGATAGGGGCTCTCGAGGACCGAACTTGAGCACCCCTGGACTATGTTATCCGTTACAGCTCTCTGGCTATTGAGCTCTGTTTAACCACTAAATCCATATTAGCACCTAATATGCCAAACCACTGTGAAAGTTTTGCAAAATATAAATTGTAATATTAAAAATAGGAATGACACTTCATATTAAGAGACTGTGTGCATTAAAGGCATTGACAAGCAGGTGGAGCAACTCTTATATTGCAAAAGGCATTCTCTGTGTAATACTATTTTTTTCCCCCACAGCAAAGTGACAAATGTTCAAATCCTACCGCTACTCACACTCACACTCACACACATTGTTAAATTCAATTTTAATATTAAAGAGGTATATTATTCATCTTGTCAGTGCTGCAATTGTATATTCAGTGGCTGTGGATGTAAACACACAAACATAAAATTCTATACTTCCTAAAAACCCTTAATATAATTACATAATTAATGTTTGACCTTTATTTTAGGAGCTAAACAACGAGCTTTTACATAAACTGTCATTGTGTCTTTCCAGCTTGTTCCATACACTGTTGAACCGTTTCACCGTTCCCAGCTTTTCAGAAAAGGAACCCCCTCATTGTGTTTTGCACTGTACATTGCCTGCCTTTGTAGCCACACTGCACAATGCCAGTTTCAGACGGACTGGTTTATTATGTGTGGTCAGCCTATTCTCCCTTACCAAGCTCAACAGGATTCATCTCATCCAAACTTCAAGATTTAAAAAGCCAAAAAAATGCATTGCAAAGCTTAGTTCTGATCTATTCCGGAAAGTTCAGGTTTACATGAAGGTAAGTTGAAATTTCATTCTGTTATTCATTATTTAATTGGCTAAGTAAAGCATAACTGGTCCAGCATAGCTATACTGCACATATATGTTTGGTAAAATAATGCAACAGTAATTTGATTCTGGTAATTTAAGCCAAAGAGCACAGAACCAAAATGTTATGAGCACTCTTCTATTAAGTTGTTTTTATTTTTTATTATAGTTCCAGATTTAAAAACGACAGCATGTTATTCATACTTGACATTTCCATAACATCAAATGAACTAATTTATGTATCGTATATAGAAACTAGGTGTGTCAAAACTAGTGAGTTAATTTTGAGCTAATTTAAAGTTCCTGAATTAACGGCACAAATTTTTTTAAGGCGCGATTAATGACCGTCCCTTATTTGGAAAGCCTGTAGTGGGGGAATTCCAGTCGCAACACAGCAGACACGTCCATGTAAAAATTTAGCAGTATTAAATGTAATAATAATGAAAACTGGGGTCAAGTTGTGTTTTACCATTTTAAAAAGTTACTTCATGTTAAAGATTAGATAGCTTTTAATATGAAAAGAAAAATGTACTGAGCTGTCACCAATGTCTTACAAATACAATTATGCCCCCTAGTGGCAGAAAGATGACCTCAACACAAATCAATATAACACTCGTTTTTTTTACCTTACAGTACATCTTTTTAATTCTAACTAAATTTTATGAATTATTATGAAATTACTGTATCAATGACTAAAACTGCAGACATATTTCTATAATTAATTTTTTTCCCATTTTTACGTTTGCAAGAGTATGAAATCTTAGGGAAAAAATATTTTATTGTACATTGAGAACAGATATCAAATTTGTGATTGATCGTGAGTTAACTACTGAAGCCATACGATTAACTCATTCACTCCCAGCCATTTTCACTGAAGCAACCCCCTTCGGTCCCAGCTGTTTTACCGGATTTTGACTGATTTAGCAAAATCCACAGAATATTGGGTTCTATTGCTTTAAAAACATGGAACCTCTACCAAAAGAAAGATTAGTCTCTTCTTTCATTAGGAAAAAAAAACATTTTTTTTTATTTCTTTCCGTTTTGCAGGAATTAGCATTAGAATATAGCTCATTTTTACCATTATTCACAAATCTGTTTAAAACACTGTGAAAAAGAGCTTTTTTGCAATGAGGCCCCGGTTGATTTCTTATACTCTGTTGCCACCTGCTGGCCGTTTTTTGTAATAACTACCTTTGCTTTAAGCAACCTCTTCATATCAGAGGCTGCATCAAAGCCCTCTGTATGCTCTAGCATAAAAACAAACAAACATGTAAATATGTTTTTGGGACCATGGCATTATTTAAAATGAAACTTTTTTATATGGTTTTTGGGAGCAAATTAGTTAATTACGATTAAACAATTTAATCGCCTGACACCCCTAATAGAAACAAACTAGACAAAAAAGTGCATAACTGATTTATTACATGGATGTATTCTATAATCAACATGATGTTCTTTTTAAGAAAAAAAACTGTGGTGAAATGGTTTACTATATTATATTTTATTATTATCTTTTTTAAATTAAGGTCAAGTCATGGGTGACTGGTCCATTCTTGGGCGTTTTCTGTCTGAGGTCCAAAATCATTCTACAGTGATCGGCAAGATCTGGCTCACTATGCTGCTCATTTTCCGCATCCTGCTGGTAGCCTTGGTAGGAGATGCCGTCTACAACGATGAACAGTCCAAGTTCACCTGCAACACCCAGCAGCCTGGATGCAACAACGTCTGCTATGACACATTTGCACCCGTGTCCCATCTGAGGTTCTGGGTTTTTCAAATTGTGCTGGTCTCCACTCCATCCATATTCTACATCGTATTTGTTTTGCATAAAATTGCTAAAGATGAGAAGCTAGACGGGCAACGGGGGCAAGTGCTGAGGCAGAGGCCTTCAAGGCATGGCGCTGGACAGAAGGACGGCAAGGTGGCGATGAGGGTGGGCATGCCGACGTACTGTCCTCATTATAGTCGGGAGGATTGGGATGAGAGCGAAAGAGCGCAACAAAGCTTCCTGGAGGAGGGTCACAGTGCGCTGGCAGAAGACCCCACCAAGCAATCCAACCAGGTTCTGCTCATCTACATCCTTCATGTGTTACTTCGATCAATCATGGAAATCACCTTCCTAGTGGGCCAGTATTTGTTATTTGGCTTCGAGGTGCCTCACCTCTACCGCTGTGAGACCTATCCTTGTCCAACTCGCACAGACTGTTTTGTGTCTCGTGCCACTGAGAAAACCATTTTCCTCAACTTTATGTTTAGCATCAGCCTGGGCTGCTTTGTGCTCAACATTGCAGAACTTCACTACCTGGGCTGGGTCTACATTTTCCGTGTCCTCTGCTCAGCCTGCTCCAACTGTTGCAGTCAGGAGAAGGATCCGGAAAAAATGTACTCCAAGCAAAACCCCCTCTTGCTCCAACTCAGACATTCGCTGAGAGGTCAGCTGGTTCTGCAGACCCGATCAGCCATGGCTCAAGAGAAGACGGCAGGTTTGCTCACACATGCCCCGGCGATCTCTTTTGAGACAGACTCAACTGTGGAATGCACCTCAAAGAGGAGTCCAGAGAACATAGACAAGGTGAAGGTCAAGTTGGCCAACATGGCCAGATTGGGACGAACTAAGAAGTCTTGGCTGTGACAGCATCGTGGTCATGCTATAAAAATGTTTTGTCTTTGTTTTCACATATACTATATTCATTCATGTACTAAAGTATTGGCAAAATACGGTATGTCGGTTTACCTTAGTAGTACCATTAGCATTAGTGATGGGTGCAATTACAGATGAACTGATTCTCTGATTGTGAATAATTATCTCGATTATGTGGGATTGAGTGTGGATCACCACTTGAGGCATTGCTGATTCAGTCTCATTTGCTTTCCAGAGGTGGCAAATCCAGAAAGTAAAAACCCTGCCACAGTTTGGCTTTAGCCACAGGTGCTAGCTGACAAGCTCCCTAGCTAGCAGCTAGCTCCCTGGTAGGGAGCTAGCTGCTAGCTAGCACAACGGGCCAAAACCAAACAGTTGCATTGTTTTTACTTTCTGGTCCTGGATTTGCCACCTTTGTTGGTTTCTTTCAAATGTCAGCTATTGTATTTTTAGATTTAATGTTTATTTGTTAAAAGAAATGTTGAAATAAATACCTGTAGCTACAAGCTTATTGACATGAAGATTACATTTTTTTTTAAATCATTCTATCTATCTATCTATCTATACAATACATTCAAATATTAAGATTGTACTAATGATGACTAAGGATTTTACACTGCATTAAACAACAATAAATGTATTCTAGATTGGTTGATTGGTGAGTGATTATAGTGCCTACATTAGAAAACCTGAATAATGTTTGAATAAATTCCTTACTACTGTTTATGTTTTAATTGTACTTTTTCCATCCAAAAGTGCTACAGATAGTAGTGTAGACAATGTTCAAACCAGTGGCCTTCATTATGATGTGTGCTTATCTATGTTTAGTTACTCAAATTGGGAGTAAACACGATGGTGTAAATAAATCACAGAATTGATCAACAACTGGCATTCTGTCTTGGCTGCAATGTGAATTTTGTCCTGTAGATGGTAATCTAAGCTATCAGTTCCATCCGGAGAGTGCTTCAGTTGAAGGACAACCATTTATTAAATTCCATGTCTCCAGTTTAAAAATATACTGAAGCACACTTAAGCCTCCTGCAGTAAAATACATATTAAAAATGATTAACAGAAGCAGACTGACTTTTGATACACTAACATTTTGTTGGCCTGTTTTTCTTTAAACAGTGTACACACTGATGCACTAAACCAGGGACATTAACTTTCTTTGTTTATCAGCCACTATGTAGCTAGTGATTTCCCAGATTTACTAGCAACTCAGCATTTTCGCTAACAACAATTTTGTTTGGTTATGTGGAAACATTTTCTGCATTTGGAAAAACAGGCGTCCAGAAACAGAACTGGAGAAGTTTATGGAACTTACACTCCAGATGCTCCAATCCTCTTAATATGAGATTTCATGTAGACTACTGTAAGCACATGTGACGTATGTTTGTTGACAGTGACTTCAATTGTAACATTTTGTGGTATGAAGTGTAACTTCATAGTTACAGCCCAGACGCTGCACCCTTGTCCAAATGTAATGTTTAGCACTGCACGCCGCGCACCTACACGCTGCCAGCATTCTGGAAAGAATAGTGACACATCAGAATTTGTGACCCCAGGGTGTAATGCCAACCATGGAATGCGTTTAAGAGTTTGACAGAAGAAGAATGTTTATGTTAACAGTGTAAACTAGGTGTTGTCGGAAAGTAAAAGTTAGAGTATGGGTCACTGTCTTAACTTAAACTAGGTTTCATCAGTAGGTTACAGTTAGAGTTAGGTGTATCACACATGTAAGCTAAATAACAGCCTATACAATGATGCCCCTTGGTTTAAAAACATTCTGACAAATCTCTCAAATGCACTCAAATTCACACGAGGGCAAGGTTGGGCAAACTCGGTCCTCAAATGCCTGAGTCATGCAGGTTTTGGAGGTTTCCCTTTTCCAACACAAGCTGACTCCAATTAACACGATTGTTATTAGGCTTATGTAGAGCTTGCTGATGAGCTGATCATATATATACCAGATGTGTTGAAGAAGGGAAACATCCAAAACCTGCAAGATTCCGGCCCTCAAGGGCCGAGTTTGCCCACTACTGCACTAGGGTCTCATATTCTGACAGGTAATATATTTTTCTTTAACGGTAGCACTACTATGGCACTCGGCATACGCTTATCACGCACTGCACGTAGGGAGGGCAAAAAAATAAATAAGAAAACTTGTAAAAATCATAATAGTATATATAATAATATCAGTATAAAACTTAAAAGAAAAGTTTGTAAAGCATACATTTTGTGTTCCTCTTCTTTCGCTCATATTGAGTCAAATTAAATAAATTTGAATGTACAAGGAGGTAAAGGAAAGTCGAGGCCCCGCTTTGCTTGGCCAAGAGTGCCTGGAGGGGTTGTGAGAGTGTCTAGTCTAGTGCGTAGCTGGGATCGCTGGTTCATCCCTCGGGTAAATTTGTAGTTCTCTCCTGGGGCCCATATTGAGTGAAACTAACTAAATTCTTCCACGTATGCGGAGCTAAAGACAAATTGAGGTCCCGCAAAGCGGGGCAGAGAGCGCCCAGTGCGTAGCCGGGTTCGATGGTTCACCCCCACCCCCGGGTAAATTTTCTGTCCTCTTCTGGAGCCTATATTGGGTGAAATTAAATGTTTTCTTCGATCCAACATAGGCTTTTTAGGCACAGGGTGTCTAAAAACACACCCGCAGATGTTTGTCAATTTGTTTTGTTTTTTAAATATTGAAGGTTTATAATAATAAATTTAGGCTTTTGTGAACGCCACATGTGTAAGCTCTGAATTTTTTGGGGAATTATGTTTATCTATATCTATCTTCACAAGCTGAGATATCAATTATTTAGTAGGCATTGGCAATATTGTTGAATATCCCTGATTCAGGGGGGTGGCCGCCTGGGATGGCCGGGGAAGTAGGGTGGGGTGGCCACTCCTGGCCACCACGTGCCTCCGCCATTGGTGGTCATGGCTGAATGGTGTGCAAAAACTACGCATCATGAGGATTCAGAAGTGGGTGGATGCAAAATTGAGGATTTAAAAGTGGATTTAGAAGTGGGTAGATGCAAAACTGACTGAAAAATCCGTGGGTATGAGGTGCCACAGAGGAGGCGGGACTTCCGACTTTCTGGTTTTCACACATCAGCTTTGTTTCCGTTTCCTGTTTGCGATGTCTGGGCCACGTCCCAGTTCTTGCGCTTCCGCCTTTGTGCCCCTCAGTTGCGCGTTCCTGTCGACGGGGGCGAGTGAGTAGTGTGCTTGTCTCAGTTGTTCAAAGCGTTTCCGCCGGTTGGGGGGCGCAGGGGTGGGGGTGCGAGTGTTGGAACGCGGCTATCAGTGGCCGGAAACGACGCTGATGTGTGGAACCCAGAAGTCGGAAGTCCGTGGCATCTACCCCATACGGCAGTGGTTTCAAAGTCCCGTCCTCGAGGGCCTGAGTCCTGCATGTTTTAGAGGTTTCTCACGTTCAACACAGCTGATTCATATTTAAGATCATCAGCAAGCTCTGCAGGAGCCTGATAATTATCCTGATCATTGAATCCGGTGCGTTGTAGTAGAGAAACCTCAAAAACAAACAGGACTCAGGCCCTCGAGGACCGGATCTTGACACGTGCCATACGCTGTATACCCACGTAGTCCCTGGACTACACCACTGAGCCATATCTATACCTACATGATTTGTTTATTATGCTGGAAAGCAAAAAAATTTTTGTTAGCATCTCTTCTGGATTACCACCAAGTGGCATGCGTGGTCCAAATGTGCGTGTGCTGCAGAGCAAAGTGCCACTTTCACAGACACACCTGGAAACTTTACAAATAGGCATGGGCCAATATAAGTAAAAATATCAAAGTATTAAAATTACTGCTCTAACTATGCTTATTTGAAATATTTGAAGAAATAAAAACAACATTTTATAATTTAACTCATTCTATTTAGTTTTTAAACAAACTATAGGAAAATTGGTACATTAAGAAACATGTACCATGTTAAGTTTAAATAAATAAATAAATGTTGATAGTTTTCCTCTGTTGTTTTTTTTCTTAACAAGACTGTCCAATCACAGGTGAGCTTTTTTATTTTATTTTTAAGAACAGACTTGAATGCGTGGAACACCTATACTGTACATGTACACTTCTTTTTTGATTGATTAAGTAAACTGCCTGCAAGGCACCAGTGTCTCTTTTTCTCTGCTCCCCCCACTCTCTCCTTCTGCTTCTGCTTTGCAAGTGCACGTGCAAACGTGCACCTGCACTTAATTGAAGCAATTAACTTCAGAGACTGCTGCCACACAGTCCTGCAAGCAACTAGTGGTTAACTGCCTATTTACAAATTAATGTGCAATATCGATTCTGTATGGAGGTAAATATGGTGCAAAACTAACTTGTAAAAGAAAGTCTAAATTTGTATCTGTAAAAGTCGTGATTTGTACCTGTAAAAAAAATGTTTACCTGTAAAAAAATTTTTTATATCTGTAATAAAAAATTGTACCTGTAAAAAAGAAATTTGTATCTGTAATAAAAAATTGTATCTGTAAAAAAAAATGTGTATGTGTAAAAAAAATTGTATCTGTAAAAACAAATTTGTACCTGTAAAAGTCGTGATTTGTACCTGTACAAAAACGGCACTAGGAGTCACAAGTGTTTTTTCTGCTGCAGTTTTGCACCAAATATACCGCTACAAATGTAGCAAACTGATTTGTACTTGGAGAGCGCCGTGATTTGTACTCGTAAAGAAGAGGGCGGGCTCTGGAGGATTTGGGCGGGCTAAAGCTCAACCTCATTGGTTGAGCGAACGACAGTGGGTTGAACTCAAATGACGCCTATGCACAAACAGAGTAGCCACCCGCCCACACCGGTTTACGCGTCATTTTGGAAGAAGAGGACGTCCCAGGCGTGAAAATTTCAACATGGTTTAATATACAAACACCGTGTGGAACAGCTTAAACGTTGGTTGACATGTAGAGCACTCCAAGTGGGCAGAAAGAAAGAAGTTTTAGTATGAAGGTAAGATTTATTGTACGAACATAGCTCGTAATCCGGTGCTAGCTAGCTAGCTCATCTCATGTTGTTGTCACGAAAACTGAACACATTGAAGGCACGATTTTTATTTCATGATTTGAAGCCTACCAGGGTAAACATACGACCAATAGCTTGTACCTGTTTTTAGAGTGGATCTTTAAGCCGCTACAGGTATTTTAACCTCAACCCTTTATCCTCTGTATTTAATCATTTTATTTTAAATATTACAATTTCTTGATAAATGTCAGTATTTTTGCAATGTATGCTTTGCAAACAGTTAAAAAAAGAAAGAAAAGAAAGGCTCTTACACCTTTAAACATACACATTTGCTTTCAACACTGAAGCCAAATAAAAATAATGCAAATGGTAATGTTTATGAACAATGTCTGTGTCTATTACCACTATTTCTGTTATTAAGATGTGACAAAATCTTCGGGGTTTTTTCTGGCTAACAAGATAAAGCTAAACGTTTAACTGATTACGTATAATGTCAGTGGCTGTGTTTTGATAATGACCCAGCTAGGAAGCTATGATTATTTTTTATTGTATGAATATGCTGATCCAACCATTCTGTTTGCGCAGATGCCAGCATACAGTCAATCAAAGCTACTTCTTGATCCATCTCTAGACGGTGGCACATGGTGTGACATCAAACCTGCTTCAAAGTGGCTGTGAAGTCCAACAAATGAGAATCCTTGATACACTGGTTACTGTTCTGAGAGAATTTCACTGCAATCACCTTTGGGAAAGTGAAGAAATTATGCTTTCTAAATGTCTTCCAATTTTGAGTTTGAAATGTTAAAGGAGTACAATTTAATCCATATTGAGAGTTATTTGAAATAGTCAGATTAAATAACAACATGTATCATTCAATAAACAAGATTGTGCATCACTTGAAATGTTTTATTTGATGTCCAGAAGAGCCGTTTCTGCATCCATCCAAGACGAGAACAATATTCTTTTCACAAACAGAACAAAAGTTATTGATGGAGCTTTATGAGGAATTCAAGACTCACCAAAAAAGGCAATACTGCTGCCTATCAATAAGACGAGGGAAATATTGGCAAAAAAAAAAGCCAACAGACTAAATATATGTTATAATTGTTTCATGTTAGATGTGTATTTCACATTAATCGTGTTATTAAATATTGATTTAATGTAAAGCACTTCGAATTAGTGATGGGACGAACAACACTGGCGCGCCAGCGCTGTGCCGAGTGGGCAAGTGTGAAACCCCGTATCGGTGCGTGTATCGCTTTAATAAAAAAATCACGTGACCGAAACAGGACGTGTGTCGTTTGGATGTGCCGCGCCAAATTGTATTTATAGGTAGACAAACTGTATCAACATGTTGCGTGTTTGTTGGATGGAGATTAAACTGTTTGCTGTTGCAAATTTACCTGTACCTGTGCCTGTTGGATTTTTGTTTGCTTCCACTCATGGATCGTTCTAGAAAATTTTCACAAGTCAGAATTATTTTGATCATAGAAAGTAACCACACCTTTATCAACTGGCACTTAAATATTTATGCACGCCAGCTTCCTCTGTTCCCTGTGAACGAGTGTTCTCTAAGGCAGGGGAACTGGTGTCCAAGAGGAGAAATCGCCTTGGAGCAATCACACTTCAAAAACTTTTGTTTCTCAATAAACAATCTATTTTTAGTGTGTTATTACATATGGTTTAAAACTTTTAACAAAATCCCATACAGAAGTTAAACACTTTAACTTTTATTTATTTTATTATATTAATATTATTTTATTACATACAAATTTGCTATATTTTACAAGCCAACTCATATGAGCATCTAATAAACAACTCAGCAAGCAAATGGACCAACTGAAATTATACAAAGATGAGATCATATTTTAAGTAAAAGACTAGCAAGTGAATAAATAAAATTTATTAAATTTATTTTATAAATATAAATTCATAAGCTAATATTAATGTTTACAGCATGCACGTTTTACCATCTTATTTTCATTTTGTTTATCTGCAATGATTTTAGATCTACAGCAGAGGTCACTATTGAGTCACCAATACAGTGTCAATACACTCCTTGAGGTATCATCGTCCCATCACTACTTCGAATTGACCTACGTATTAATTCTTCACTGTTACATCTCAACAGTAGCCAAAAGCGATCATGGCAACAAGTCGGCAAGTAGCCTATAACAATATATATAAAAAATAAGACTAAATAGGTGTTGAGCTGTAAATATATGTTGCCCATTATTGTAGCCACCAGAAAAAAAGACTAAGACCACTGCCACAGGTGGGGGAGGGGACCACCGCCTGCTACATTCACATCAGCAGAAGATCTGCAAAATAATTTTCCATAATCCGGCTTGATGGATAACCCCCAGTTGTCATCTCCTGTCTCTTGGCTGCTTCCTGATGGAGTGGATCATCCTTTTCACTGATGCTTCAGCAGTGTCTCCAGCAGTTGTCTCCACCTTTTGAGCAAGATTTTGAAATTTATGAGATTCTCATTTAATTAAAAATAAATAAAATAACATTTGACCTAGTTACTTTTGTTAAAGTAGCTAGGTGACAGTGACACTGCTCACATTTTAGTGATACAGATAGACTAGCATTTCAAAAGCAGAATAGCCAATATTTAAATAAGAGTAATGTTACATTGGAAAATTTAACTCAAGTAGAAATTAAAAGCGCAGAAAAAATACTTGCACAAATATTTGAGTACTGTGATTGATGAGTAAACGAAGAGTGTAAGAGCCTTTCTTTCTTTTTTTTAACTGTTTGCAAAGCATACATTGCAAAAATACTGACATTTATCAAGAAATTGTAATATTTAAAATAAAATGATTAAATACAGAGGATAAAGGGTTGAGGTTAAAATACCTGTAGCGGCTTCAAGATCCACTCTAAAAACGTTTTGTTTTCATTTTATTATGATAGTAAGAGTACAGATGCGTGAATATAATGTTAGTCAAATACAAGTAGCTGATTACTGTCCACTTTTGGTTATAGGTTCAGGTCATCTTGTAAAACATTCAATAGGGTTCTGTAGCTCTATAGTAGTTTTCACATCTAAGCACTAAGCAGCTGTTTATGAGGTATTTTTTTTTTACAGGTACAAGCTATTGGTCGTATGTTTACACTAGTAGGCTTCAAATCATGAAATAAAAATCGTGCCTTCAATGTGTTCAGTTTTCGTGACAACAACATGAGATGAGCTAGCTAGCTAGCACCGGAATACGAGCTATGTTCGTACAATAAATCTTACCTTCATACTAAAACTTCTTTCTTTCTGCCCACTTGGAGTGCTCTGCATGCCAACCAACGTTTAAGCTGTTCCACACGGTGTTTGTATATTAAACCATGTTGAAATTTTCACGCCTGAGACGTCCTCTTCTTCCAAAATGACGCGTAAACCGGTGTGGGCAGGTGGCTACTCTGTTTGTGCATGGGCGTCATTTGAGTTCAACCCACTGTCGTTCGCTCAACCAATGAGGTTGAGCTTTAGCCCGACCAAATCCTCCAGAGCCCGCCCTCTTCTTTACGAGTACAAATCACGGCGCTCGGCAAGTACAAATCAGTTTGCTACATTTGTAGCGGTATATTTGGTGCAAAACTCACGTCACTGGACAGCAGCAGAAAAAACACTTGTGACTCCTAGTGGCGACTTCTTTGACTACAAGTTGTCATTTCTACAAGTACAAATCACAACTTTTACAGATACAAATTTACACTTTCAGTACAGGTACAAAATTTTTTTGTACAGGTACAAATCATGACTTTTACATGTACAAATTTGTTTTTACAGATACAATTTTTTTTACACATACACATTTTTTTTACAGGTACAAATTTTTATTACAGATACAAATTTTTATTACAAATACAATTTTTTTTTACAGGTACACATTTTTTTTACAGGTAGAAATCACGACTTTCACAGATACAAATTTAGACTTTTTTACAAGTCAGTTTTGCACCATATTTACCTCCATAATTCTGACGCCTGCTTATCTTATGTGTATTGTAAAGAGGCCCGCAATTTCCGCATCGATTTTTTTTAGCACACCCTACAGTGGTGTACTGTAAAATTTGGTAATTTACAGTAAAAAAACACATTCCATCTTTACAGTAATTCTTTACTACTGTAAATGTGAAATACAGTTCTGCTACTGTAAGTTAAAATTACAGTAAGTTACTGGCAACAGTGTTGCCATTAACTTACTGTAAAAAACACTTGAAATGTCTAACAGTGATAGATTACAGTGAATTGCTGTAAAGGTAAATACAGTAAGTAACTGAAATTGATATACAGTAAATTCTTGTAAAAAATAAAATAAAAAATACAGTAGTGTAGGCCTACTAAGATTTTGCCAGTGGATATTGAATGTGCTGTATTTGCTTTACCCTTTAATAAGTAAAAAAGTGAAAAATACATCTATGTCTACTTTAACCCAGTATATGTAAACTAGGTAAAGTGGAGAGATCAAACTGTGTTAAAACTGTGTTTTTTCCATGTAAACTAATAGTGTAGTCCCCTCCACCTTCACTAAGACCAATAATCAAACCACCAAACCACGCATCCATCCATTACACTTTTTGACTGTGCTGCTTAAAGCACAGACAATGGAAAATCTTAATAACGCCATGTAGCCCCAACAACCCCCTTCCCCCAATCACCTGACACGATAGTACAGCGTTAATGCACATACACTTGACTTTGTGAAAGGAGAAGCCCGCCCCCTTGCATCAACATTATATTCATTGACAATGCAGGGTGTTAGTATTGCTGTGGGCGGGGTGACTAACCGAACGGAGCGTAAAAGTGGAACCCGTGACGGTAGAGGCGAGATCAACCCACGTGTAACGGAGCACTAGTCCTTTACCTAGTCTAGTCATTCTATCGAGCCAGTAGTCTTCGCGTGTCCTTTCCTGTAGCGAGGTCAGATATGGAGGGAGTCGACCGCCAAGTCACGTCTGCACCCCTGACCGATCCACACGACCCTGGGTAAGATGCCGGCCAATCAAAATGTAATGCATTGTCTCTAATGTAATGCGATATATATACTGTATGGTTTAAAGGCATTGCTAATTGTACAGATCCGCGTTACTCTGAAATTTCGCTTCCGTGCCCTAGCTGTCCACATTTGGACACCTTTACAGTATATGGTGGTCGCGTGTAACACACAAAACTTTAAAAAATCTGCTACTTTGTGCCACGCTTCCGTCTGACTGACAAGGCTGTCGAAATGACACAAGCTGGAGGAGCAATTAAGACATTTTATTGCATACAATATTTGAAGTTGAGCAAGGTCTGCGTAAAATTTCAGCTTCACCGAATTTAAACGAATCAAATTCGGTTTATGTTTGTGAACATGCTATGATTGGATTGCGAACTACTTACTGTAGCCATTGAATTTATGGAGGACCAAAAGTGTCAATATTAAATAAATGAATACACCATTAAATAATTAAATAAATGCGTCATGAATTAATAAAAGGTTTCCTTTTTTTAATTATGTATGGAATTAAATAAATCCATTTGTTATTTAATATGACATTAATTAATTAAATTACCTATGATTATTTGTTTCTCTATTAAATTAATTATTTCATGGTCAGTCATTGTGTTGCGGTGTTTCATTAATTTATTTTATCTGTCAAACTCACCTGCTCACCAAGTCGAGGCAAATCAATTTCAGTATAAGCGAAGTGCGCATTATGTTTGCGCTTGCGTGAAAATCATGTAAAACAAAACAAAAAACTACTAAACAAAGCCGTCATTTGAATTCCGGCGAATGGAGTGCTGAAAGTGTTTACGTAACTGGACACTTACTTTAAAGCTGGCAAGCATTGTTTAAACCTCTTTCAGCTTTAATTGACAAAACAACAGGTGCACTTGGTGCAATTTTTAACAGTCCTAATGGAGTTTATAGGCACACAAAAAATACCATTGCAAAGCTCGAGAAGACGGAAGTGTACGTTTGTAAACCTCCGTTCACTCTTACCAATTTCCAGACAGAAAAGAAAGATCCAAACGGATGTAAAAAAGGCTAAAATGGGAAATTTCTTGAACACATTTATTTTGTCAATATCCTGAAACCGAGAGAGTAGATGGAAGCATCAAGAAGCTTGCTAGCGGACGTACGTGTAACGAAACTAATAGAGTGATGGTCATTTAAGCACCTGCTTCTAGTCCCAATTGATGACCCCTTAAGTGAAGAAAGGTTTGGTGGCCGGGTAACCCCCCTACGCACTATGCACTGCGCGGTCTGAGATGCGCACTTCGTTTATAATCGATGGATGCAGAGTGAGTGGCCAGTAAACATAATTCGATAGGCTGGGTGGCGCTATTCACCTAAATAGGTGCGTTTCCATTACCTTTACATTTACGCTCCCAGTTAGACAAAATTTGAGTGAAGCAGGCTTTAGCCCCGCCCACTAACTTTGATGAGCGAGTTTGACATAAAATAAATTCATGAAACGCTGCAACACAGAACCATGAAATAAATAAATATATATATATATATATATATATATATATATATATATATATATATATATATATTTATATATAATTAAAGGTAATTTAATTCATGAATGACACTTTTTTTAAATTATTGGTTTATTTAATTTCAAATTTAATGAATTAAAAATATCATGACAAATGTATTTAGTTATTGGTTTATTTAATTTCATATGTAATGAATAAATAACATGTTTAATTCATGACACATTTATTTAATTATTTTATAGTGTATTCATTTATATAATATTGGCAGTATTGGTCCTCCATTAGAATTGAATATGTCATAATACATATTTTACAGCACTAATAACATTTTCCACAACTGGAGATTTTAGTCTGTGAATGTTTATGTAGAATTTGAGATGAAGTCTGGGTAACAGACTCGGCTGCTCATCTGTGACTCTCGCAGTTGCGTTCTATTTTTGACTCCAGATTTTCACTTCACCTTTACTCATCTGCGGAGTCATTTATTCAGTCATGGCTGATGTGACACCTTTTATTGACTTATTTTTCTCTTCAATAGGAAAATGTTTATTGGTGGCCTTGGCTGGCAAACTTCACCAGGTAAATAGCCGAGCAGGTTATTTTGATGAGTCCTCCATTTGACCCTGTATTTAAAACAAGGGTAGTAAGATTATAACCCACACACTCAGCTTTTTGTTAAAAAAAAACTACTTACGCTAACCAGTATTATATTTCTTTCTCCCCCAGACAGCCTTAAAGATTATTTTAATACATTTGGTGAAATCAGAGAATGTATGGTAATGAGAGACCCAACGACAAAACGCTCCAGGTAAAAACCCACATCTCATCCTTCTCTTTTTCTAATCAAGCTTGCATAATTTAAAATGGAAAAAACAAAAACAAAAGTTTGACATGAACAAATATTCAGAATGTCATATCCAAACATTTATTAAATGCTTTACTTTAATGCATGCAGTTATGTATATAGCTCAAATACAACCTCCGCTACCTTTAACGTAACCATCTGCTTTCAGCTAAAGGATCATCTGCAGTCAAAATTAATAGTGTGATTAATCTACATTAATACATGATTAATGCAATAATTTTTGTTGTGATTAATCAATGAGTTAACGCTTTAACTTTGACAGCACTAATATATATATATATATATATATATATATATATATATATATATAAAAATGATAAATTGTATTATAATTATAAACAGTTTACAGCTGAAAGGGATACTTGACTCATTGAACTAGGGCAGTGTAATTAATCGAAAAGCAATTACAATTTCAATTATTACACTCCAAACACTACAAAATAGGCATAATCGTAAACAAAAATAAAATATTATTAATACTAATTTTGAGTTGTTTAAATGTATATATTTGCATATTTTTTTTCTAATTTAACATTTCACCTCTTTGGTCCAAAAGGAACTTGCATAATTATAGTGTTTCAAATAAATGTATTTGTCCTTATGTTTTTTACGTTTTAACATTTTCTTGTTTTGTACCAAAAAAAAAATGATTATCCTAATTGTGATTTCAGTTATTACCAAACTAATTGTGATTAATATTTTCTTCATAATCGAGCAGCCCTACATTGAGCCATTTACAGTATATATTTTGTACAGAATTAATTCGATTTTTATTGAACACTCCATACCTTTAAAAACAAATGTTTACACTTGCTGTCGACTGAAGATGACATCACCTGTGTTGAGGAAATAGGTAACGACCAATCACGGCTCACCTGTTTTCTGGGCTTAGTCAGCAAACTGAGCCATGATTGGTCAATACCTATTTCCTCAACACAGGTGATGTCATCTTCAGTCGACAGCAAGTGGAAACATTTGTTTTTAAAGGTATTGAGTGTTCAACAAAAACAAAAACAAAAAAGTTCTCACATTAATTATAGCCAAAATATGATCTTCTTACTGTTGAAAATGGTAAAGTATTCCTTGAAGGAAGCTTTCTATAATGTGCGGAGCAATAAGAAACAAGTGAATATGAAAAAAAAGCCTATCCATTATGTTAAATTCTGAAAACAAATAGTGTTTACAAATATATTCATATGTGGGTTTTATTTCGTAATAGGGGCTTTGGCTTCGTCACTTTTGCAGATTCTGCCAGCGTAGATAACGTCTTGGCACAGCCGCATCATGAGTTAGACTCTAAAATGGTATGTCCAACTCTTCATTCTCGCTGCATCAATGATATGCAAACATGCACCAAACATATTGCACCATATCCATATATCATTTCATTGATTTCTATAAGGGATTACCTCTGTGGCAGAGGTTTAACTTGCCTTGCAATCATATAACAAATGCACATTTAAAGTGCTTTTCTACACTGTATATACAATGTGTACCCTCCAATAGATACTCTTATATTTTAACATGAGACATCATCGCTGTTCTGAATGTGACCTAGTTTAATCTATTACTCAGACTTAGTCTGTATATAGACCTACTCTGATGGTGATGTCCAGGCAACCTTTCAGTTAGAATGGGAGTAAACAAAGACTAATCGAATTTGATTCTGTACTAATGTAGCGTTTACTAGTGTCATATGCCTCACATATAACATAGTGAGTAGCCTTCAGTACAATCCATGCATACAGAATAGTAGCAATACAAATGCTAATAAACTAGTACATAAAGATTTTATTAGATTGTAAAAATGCACAGTAAAAACATGCAAGTTGTTGAAAACAATGTATTCTCAGCAAGTATTTAAAGTGAAAATGGAGCGGAATGTGAATATTTACTTTGCAAGTCAGTTTACCGTATGTCATCCATCCATTATTTACCGCTTAATCCGGGGTCGGGTCGCGGGAGCAGCAGCTTTAGCAGAGAAGCCCAGACTTCCCTCTCCCCAGCCGCTTCAACCAGCTCCTCTCGCGGGATCCCAAGGCGTTCCTGGGCCAGCCCAGAGACATAGTCTCTCCAGCGTGTCCTGGGTCGTACCCGGGGCCTCCCGCCGGTGGGACATGCCCGGAACACCTCTTCAGGGAGGCATCCAGGAGGCATCCGAACCAGATGCCCGAGCCACCTCAACTGGCTCCTCCCGGATGGTCGAGCTTCTCACCCTAACTCTAAGGGAGAGCCCTGACACCCTGCGGAGGAAACTAATTTCGGCCGCTTGTATCCAGGATCTTGTTATTTCGGTCACGACCCACAGCTCGTGACCATAGGTGAGGGTAGGAACATAGATCGATCGGTAGATAGAGAGCTGAGCGATACAGAGTCCGCATCACTGCAGCCGCTGCATGGATCCACCGGTCGATCTCCCGCTCCATCCTGCCCTCACTCGTGAACAAGACCTCAAGATACTTGAACTCCTCCACTTGGGGCAGGATCTCATCCCCGACCCAGAGAAGTTACGCCACCCTTTTCCGACTGAGGACCATGGTCTCGTGTTTGGAGGAGCCAATCTTCATCCCAACCGCTTCACACTCAGCTCCGAACCGCTCCAGTGAGAGTTGGAGATCAAGGCTTGATGAAGCCAACAGCACCATGCAATGCTGAGGCTGCCAAACCGGAACCCTCAACGCTTTGGCTGCGCCTGGAAATTCTGTCTATAAAAGTACTGAACAGAGATCAGTGACAAAGGGCAACCTTGGTGGAGTCCAACCCTCACTGGGAACGAATCCGACATACTGCATTTGGAGAATTTGTTCTCATTGCTGTGACAATATGCCTTGTGTCTGTTTTGGGAAACAGTGAAGCATAAACACTTTAAAATGACCTCTCGCAATTGTTTTCAGTTACTTGCAATGTGCAGTTTCTCTTTACCTCAAGTAGGAATTTTGATGTGATACCCTCAATTTTCTTGACCACTTTTAGCATAAAGGTTGCCAGTGATCTGATGTATTTATTGCCCTCTAGACTGCAGTTGATCAAGGAAATATAGTCAAATTACCATCCCTCGTGAGTGAGTGTTTACATAGTCAGTATAGTCAGTTTACCATTGTCGTGGAAAATTTCGATGTTACTCTGCAAATACAGTGTGTTTGTACAACAAACTATTTTTTTGTATGTGTGTACTAATGTGTGTGGCGCTTCTCTTCTTCAGATTGACCCAAAAGTTGCCTTCCCCAGACATACGCAACCCAAGGTAAGGTGACTTCTACTTGAGGTCACAATTTGACAAATAAATAAAGTTATAGGTAACTTAATTAATTCATGGCATATTTATTTAAAGGAGCTGAACGCAAGTTGGAGTGTTAAAACAACCATATTTTTCACCCACCAATGCTTTAATTTTCTTATAATGGATAGGAGGTACTATTGTGGCACAATGTCTGTTACCCCTATTTTCCTGTAGAGTCAAATAATAATGAGGGTTTCGGGACCGAAACTTAAGGTTTCTCCCTGCCAGGCACGTGTACGCTCTCACTCTCGCTCCGCGGAAGTGCTGGGAAGGCGGACGTGTTTGGGAGTGTGTGGACGATTCAGTGGGGAAAAGACAAACGTGTGCCACAACGGATATAAAGTGTGTCAAAATAATAATAAACCAAGACTGCAATGCGACTCTCAGTCTCCCGGTGGCTCCTTTTGTTTGACCATTGAGCCCAAAGTTTGGCAACATGCAACGGTAGTTGTTCCCGGAGGTGACTCAGACCCTCTGCGTCCCCCGACCAAGATCACGATACCGATCAAGAAAGGATAACACCTGTCAAGTGTGACAAAAAGGGCAAAACTGAAGTCGCACAAGCATCGCGGGAGGACATGGATCAATATTGGAGCAGCGTTAATATTGGAGTAGGTGGAAAGACTTAAGAGGATGAAACGAGACCCACAACTTGCTTTCTTCTTGCTAAAAAGGTAAGACCTTGTCACGAAAATGCGAACTATTTATGATGAGCAATGCACAATAAAACTACCACTAACTATGTCTCGGCACTCTGGGGGCATGCACATCGCTGACTTCCATTAATCTGCAAAAACTCGGTAACTTACGTTCAGCGCCTTTAATTATTTATTATATATATACATATATATATATATATATATATATATATATATATATATATACATATATACACAAACCCAATTCCCAAAAGGTTGGGACACTATAGAACTTGTGAATAAAAACTGAATGCAATTATGTGGAAGTGTCAAATTTCAATATTTTGTTCAGAATAGAACATTAGATGAGAGGTCAAAAGTTTAAACTGAGAAAATGTATCATTTTAAGGGAAAAATTGTTGATTGTATATTTCATAGTGCCAACAAATCTTAAATAAGTTGGGACAGGTAGCAATAAGAGGCTGGAAAAGTCAATTGCACCAAAAAAGAATAAACAGCTGGAAGACCAGTTACCACTAATGAGGTCCATTGGCATTTTGATTGGAGTATAAAAAGAGCTTCTCGGAGTGGCAGTGTTTCCCAGAAGCGAAGATGGGTAGAGAATCACCAATTCCTCCAATGTTGTGCAGGAAGATAGTGGAGAAATATCAAAAAGGTGTTTACCAGCAAAACATTGCAAAAAGGTTGAAGTAATCATCATCTACAGTACATAACATCCTCCAAAGATTCAGAGAATCTGGAATAATCTCTGTCTGTAAGGGTCAAGGCCGAAAAATCATACTGGATGCCCATGATCTTCGGGCCCTTAAACGGCACTGCACCGCAAACAGGAATACTTAGTGTAAGGGAAATCATAGAAAGGGCTCAGCAATACTTCCAGAAAACATTGCAGGTGAACACAATCCACCGTGCCAGCCGCCATTGCCAGATGAAACTCTACAGTACAAAGGAAAAGCCATTTCTAAAGCAGACCAAGAAGCGTAGGCGTTAATCTGGGCCAGGGGTTATTTAAAATAGAGTTTGGCAAAGTGCAAACCTGTTTTGTGGTCAGACGAATCACGATTCGAAGTTCTTTGTGGAAAACTGGGGCACTATATCATACTGACTAAATTATGAATAATAAAGTACAACTGAACTCATTATTTTACTCCAGTTGCCAATTTGGAAAACACATGGTAGAATTCCAAATACATGCATGGCAGGTTAATTGAACACTCCAAATCGTCCATAGGTGTGATTGTGAGTGTGGATGGTTGTTGGTCTCTGTGTGCCCTGCAATTGGCTGGCAACCAGTTCAGGGTGTTCCCCGCCTACTGGTTGAAGCCAGCTGGGATAGGCTCCAGCGCCCCCCGCGACCATTGTGAAGACAAGCGGTTAATAAAATGGATGGATGGATGGATGGTAGAATGCTTGCTATCGTATCTTAGCATACTTGCTACCGTTTGATTTTAGCATTCATGCTACTATTTGTTTTTAGCATTCATGCTACTATTTGTTTTTAGTATTCATGCGGCAAGTATGGTACGGTGCGCTCGTTTCAGAGCTGCAGTTATAGTTAGGCACCAGTAGCTCTGCATAGACTGCGTGTGTGTGTGCGTGCGTGTATATATATGTGTGTGTGTGTGTGTGAAGGAGCTAACAAAAGGGTTGGGGATCGAGAACCGGTAATCGAGTGGAACCAACATTTATGGTTCCCTTCAGATTTTTAAATGTCACTGCTAAATTTCAATTCCCAGTTTGTCACGTAGAAGAAGCATGAATGAAAAGAAAATGTGTGTGCGCAGAGCTGCAGTAAGCGTTGAGAGGCTGTATCATTTTGCATCCTAATGGTCATGTCCCCTAAGATGGCTTCTGACTCATCGTGTTCTGCGCAGCACTTGCTTATCTTCCAAGGTTCTCAGATAAGAGTCTCCATCTAATCTGGCTGAGCTGGAGGTGTTTAGCAAGGAGAAAAGGGCAAACATTTCAGCCTCCTGATGTACAAAACTGATCGAGACATACCCCAAAAGACTTGAAACTGTAACTGCAGCAAAAGAAGTATTAATTCAGGGGGGATTAATATTTTTGCACACCCTACTTTTCAGTTTTGTTGTTGTAAAACAAGTTTGAAATAAGATATCCACTTTGTTTCACTTCATGATTGTGTACTACTTTGTCTTTAACTTTCACATGCAATTTCTATGAAATATATTTATATTTGTGGTCTTACCGTGCCAAAATGTTGAAAACCACAAGGGGGATGAATACTTTTGCAAGGCGCTGTATTTACACTTTTTACTCTCCTTTTTTGTTTTGGTGATGTACTTTGGACCACTATCTTGCGGAATGAAGGATATCAGTTTGGTTGCATCTGTCTCTCAGGAAGCAGACAAGGATCTGTCGTAACTACCAATTCCATGTACTGGATGTTTCTAAGTTTGCCACAGTATCATGAGATCAGATCAGGACTTCCCAATTCAAAGTGAAGTCTGCCACCTAACTTAGTACAGTAAGTTAATTGGCAGTATTGTGTACAAAATATTCATGACACTTTCACTTTCGACACAACATCCATCAGCACAGTTGTGCCAATTCTGTGGCAATTGTATGGGAACTATTTTCTTTTCTACTTATAGTAAGTCACATCAAGAGCTGTTCCCAGGTATTTATGTAATTTCGTTTTTTATGTGACAATAATTCTGCGGCGTTTGTATTAGCAGGAAGGTCAACTGCAGTAAAACAGCCCTGCCAGCGACAGTACTTCCGTGAACCACTGTGCATTGTTTTATGTGACAGTGAGGAGGAAGGACACAGGGCTGTAAATCTAACATGGAACTGGGAAAACAACATGAGAAATCAATGACATTTTTTTTTACGTAATTGTAAAATGAAAGGGAGCTGCATTCATGTATTTCCCTCACCTTCAAGACAGCAGATGATTCTCCATTGTTCAGTCTTGCTTACTCGTTCATACAATGACTATGACATGTCATGAAAGAAAATTAACCAGCTCATTACACACTGATTATCTGTGCATCATGAGCAAGGTTTTAGTAGCTGTCATCCTGTTTGTTATTGCAAATTAACGGAAAGTTGAGAAAAGTCTATGCATGACTGTCTTTCATATGTTAAGAAATAGTGCTGATGACTTGGGACTGTGTCTAATAAGATAGTTAACCAATACAGTAAATATAGTACAAACCCTTAATGAAGTTGGGACCTTGTGTGAAACATACATAAAAACAGAATACCATTGACAGTTGTTCATAAAGTTGTGGAATGTGGATCTCAATCTATCCTTGGTTGTGAACAACAAAGCATTGCCGGATGCTTCTTTTATACACAATCATGACACTCACTTGTTTCCAATTAACCTGTCCGCCTGTGGAATGTTCCAAACAAGTGTTTCGTTTTTGTACCATTCCTCAACTTTCCTAGTCTTCTCTTGCCCCTGCCCCAGCTTTTTTCGAAGGAATTTCATAGAGAATTTTTGTTTTTTTAAATTGGGGACATACTGCTCATTAGGTTGTCTTATCTTGTAGTATATAAAGGCTGAAAAATATTTGCAAATTATTGTATTTTGTTCTTATTTACTATATTTATCTTACACAATGCCCCAACTTCATTGGAATTGGGGTTTGTTTACCGATAATTGATAAAAGAAGCAAACTAGTATGATTGACACTGTAATTTATCGTTCTCATGTAAAGTAGCCACATTCAGTAATAAACAAATGTTAACTTTGTGTGCTTTTTTTTTTTTTAAACATTGAAAATTTCCCAGACCATTGGACTCTTGCTGTCAGTGAGACTTATGCTGCATTCACACCAAAACCAAGGGGAGGCGTTTCGGCCACGCGTTTGCATTGTAGTCAATGTACTTTGCGTGGACCGGAACGAAAGTGCGTGGGGTGCTGGGACGCGGTGCGGCGAAATCTGCACATTCTTGACAAAAATCTGCACACTCGCATGTTCGCCAAAGTTGAAAAATGTGAACTTTTTTAGCATTTCGCCTCGCGGTAGTCAATCGGCTTTGAGTACCGGCTATGTCACACACAGCGTCCTGTAGTCACACCAAGTGCAACAACACCGCCAGCCGGGATCAAATGGTGAGCAAGGAAGTAGCATACAAGCGATGGCAAGTGTATTTACCTACTGTTGAACTGAGAACTGAGAAAATAGTGCTCCAGCTGTATAGTCCCATGAAAAAAGTAGAAGTAGTCGGCGGTACTCTCTTTTTGTTGACTCACTAAAGTGCTCTGCAGTCGTTGTATACCAAGGGACACGCCTCTTCCTCTCCAGTGTGCGCGAATGCATGAATGAGCGGAAATCGTTCCAAAAAACTCTACGCGGTGAAATGCTAGCGAAGGAAGAGTTCCAGATCGCCGTTTCGGTTTTGGTGTGAATGTAGCATAAGACATTAGTTCTGAGAATGCAGCCAGTGTGATAGACAGCCCTTAATCACCCACAGTCTGTTGTGCTTCCATAAATGCAGCCTCACTCTTTCTGTAGCTGGCTATCTAGTTTGCCGCAGCCTTTCCTGCTGCATGATAAATCTGATGCTAAATTTAGAGGCCGCTTTCGAACAGTGAGGGATTACTGAACAGGCGGGAGAATGACAACTGGAAAGCGAGTAAGAAAGTAGCACAGCATACACGGTAGTATGTGCCAACACCTGTAAGTGCTTCCAGGCACGCCTTTTTATATGTGCAACATCCTTGCCAAAAAATAGAAGTCTATGTAATGGCTGGAGAAAAACTGTGTGAAATTTCAAGTGATTTAGATCTTCTTTATACCAACTTACTAGCTAAATAAAAAAAGGAAAATTCTAATTGCTTTTTTAAAAAAGAGCTGATTGGCTGTTATATGTCACCGTGCTAACATTTTAGCATGGGGAATCTTAAGCTATTTCATATTCCATATATACATTCCGTAGTTGAGCTTGGTATAATACCTATTATTATTAATATATATAGATTTTTTTTTACTGTAACCTGCAAGAATTAGAGGTGCATTGATCTAACTATGCTGAACCTTGTAACTATTCCTCTGGGATATAAAAGTAAATGTGTTTTTTGCTACATACAAGCTAACACTTTACTTCCTGTTAGTAATCTTATTTTGAAATGTGTTCTCACCACTTCTAGTGCACACTACAGAGTTAACTGACTTAACTGGTAATTGTAGGAGGCTTTCCTATCATGCTTTGTTGGTGTTACTAGTAACACTTGTGATTGTATTTGCCCCTTTTATGTGTTATTTTTGTACAGACAAGGTTGAATTAATATAGTCATATTATTTATTGTTTCTATTCGTGAATTAAAGTTTTACTACTTTTGATATTAAATTATTGTAACTCGGTGAGACCCTTAGTAACAAAGGCAAGTAGTCAGTGTTATATAAAATATAATAGCCTGTAAGGGAGATTGGAGTTACAGGTGATAGACAATGAGACCAGTCAACACAAGATGATGTGGATACTCTTTATTTACGGGCTGATTTCAAAACGAATACGTGGTGTGCCTCCTGTGTGATTTTGAAACGAATGTGTGGGCTCCTGCATGCCGATTCGCAGCCCACCAGGAATTGTCCTGCCCCTCCAGATGGCCCAGTCCAGGCCTGCTGGAGTCTATCCCAGTTGACGCTGTGTGAGAGGTACACCCTTAACTGGTCGCCAGCCAAAAGCAGGGCACATATAGTCAAACGACTCACCTGTTACAGTAATTAGTGTAAGTCCGACCTATTCAACTGGCTGCTCGTAGGCCAGAAGCTTTTCATCTGGCCCACCAAGCATTACCCAAATGTTAATTATTCAAATTATTCTCACTGGATCAGCCCAGTGTTACTGTAGGGATAACAACATACCATAGAAGTCAAGCTGTCGGTGGGTGCATCTGGACCTGTAGTAGCCCATGGAGTATTATAATCATGATCATGTTTCTCAAAGAATCACTAAACAGAGACCTTTTTTCTTTCTTTGTTTTTTATTTTTATTTTACAGCAAGCCTGTATCTTTGAAATTGAATAGGTTTAGCTCAGAGCCTCTGCCTCTTCTGCCTGTAACAGGAACATTTTTATGTGCTGGTTTAAACCTGCTAATTCAGGCATGTCCGAAGTCCAACCTGTGGGCCATTACCAGCCCACAGTATGTTCTAAAAATATCAAAGTCCTGCATCAAGCTTGTTTGCAGGAATTGTAATTCTTAGTCCCAACTCTGGGTGGCTCTTTTCTTTAAAGACAGGAGACGTACAGTAGATGACTGTAGACGTACAGTAGATGACTGTAGATGTAGTAGTAGCAGTAGATGACCAGTTCAGGGTCTACCCTGCCTGTCAACCAAAGTCAGCTGGGAAAGGCTCCAGCACACCCCCAAACCTAGTAAAGTCCCTTAAGGCTTTTTGGGGAGTTTTTCTGGTATGACTGTCTTTTTATTTCTTATTGTGTTACAACTACTACGTTTGATGTTCTTGTGTTCATTTTAATATGTGCTTGAAATGAATTAAATTAAATTGTGAGGATAAGCAGCATAAAGAATGGATGGATGAATAGATGGATGAGAAGTATATAAAGAAGGGTAGTGGGCATGCTGTCACTTATTTGAAATATATATATCAAACGACAAGTAAGACATCCTGTAGAAAAATATGGACTCTGGCGGAATTGGGACTGTTAATATTGAAGTACAATTGCAGTAATTAAAACTATGACGTTCACCATTAAGTGACATTGGTTTCCGTGCAGTAGAAGAACGATATCATATGGTGCCAGCCACCATCAATTTACTATAATATCACTTTGCACTTATTTGTTTGCGTAGCATGCTGGACAAGTGATCAGCATGTCAGCCTCACAGATCTGAGGTTTGAGTTTCAAATCTTGGCTGTGGCCTTACTGTGTAGAGTTTGCGGTTGCAAAAAGAATACCACAAGATTGGACTGCCTCGTTGAAGAGAGTACAACACCTGCATTCAGCTTAATGTTGAGTTGTATATTTAGCCATTTGTTGATATGTTTCAACTGCCACTGCCTTTGCAAATGCTGCACGCGACACTTTCTTGTAAGAGTCATATGAGTCAACTTTTCTTGCATCCGCTGTTGAGATAAGGTTACGAAGATAACGTGACGTTTTGGCAGCTGATATTCTAAACATTCATCTTCTTCATCTATCACAGAAGCCACCTCAACAGCTTGTACGTCTTCAACCTCTTCATCTTCACTTCCTTCCACCACGTCTGGGTTGGTGTTCCTGCTCTCATCATAGCTGCAGACTCTGAAGGCTTTGATGATGTTTGATCAGCGGTGGTTTGGAGAATTTTCTCATGCATGTTGTTTGCACTATATAAATACAATGTACTTAATGCATTGTGTTTTGATCACGTGGTTTGACAGATTACGAATACGGAGGTTGCTCCTGCGTTGCAATGTTCATACTGGCAAGGATCTGTTGGATGCTTAGATTATGGTGCAACAGCCACGAGTTGTCCTGCCATAACTCTTGCCTCTTCTTGCTTGCTGAAAGAAGCAAAAGCAGCAATATATCTTTGTAGGTTGATCATCTGGCCATGTTGCAAGAACTCGCAGTGGAAAATGCCCTTCACATCCAGGGATACGATCAACATGACTTTGACTTCAACTGTGTTGCTTTGACGTTTTGTCTCTGGGTTGTACTAGACGATCTATCGATGTACCAGTTTTTACGCCAAATGCACATATTGCCACATTGTGCCTGTGTATGAAAATAGAGCGCATGCTGTTAGTGGCACACGTTGAGGTAGTAGGTGACTTATAATGCAATAGGAGTAGTTCACAGAGTATCTGTGTTTTGCTTAAGAACATCACATTGGAGATGTTCGAGGGGAAATCAAGTCAGAGATTCTCGTCGCAATAGAGATAGTATGTTCAATGTGCCCCCCACTATTCCATTTATAAATTTGTTATCTAAAATATTGGTAATGTATAGTCCATTGCAGCATCCTCTCTATCTTGGGTGAAACAGTGAACACTATTACGTTGGTTTAAATGACCCTAAGACTAATGCACGGAGTCAGCTGACCATTCCCTTACACTAGGGTTGGGTATTGCCAACAACATCACGATATGATATATATCACGATACAGGGGTCACGATACAATGAGTATTGCGAAATATATATCCCAATACATGGGCGATACATATCCCAATATTTTATATTAATCTACTTGTATTTTTAGTATAACAGTTATATGTATAAACCTAAATTATATGTTTATTATGCTGGATGACAATTAAAAAAAAATTTTTTTTTAGCAGCTCTTCTGGTTTACCACCGAGTGGCATGCCCTGTCTAAATGTGCACGCACTGCAGAGCAAGGAGCCCTTTTCACAGACACACCAGGAAACATAAATAGGCAAGGGCCGATATGAGTAAAAATATCGTATTAAAATGACAGCTCTAAAATGTGCTTATATGAAATATTTGGGGAAATAATAACTGCATTTTTTCATGTAGCACATTCTATTATTTTTTTTTAAACAAAATATAGAGTAAGTAGGCTACGATGCAAACTAAACACCCAAGGCACTCATGTCCCTTTTGTCTGCTCCCCCACTCCAGTCCTCCGCTGCGCTAATGCGACATGTGGACCATCCATCCATCCATCCATCCATCCATTTTCTTAACCGCTTATTCCTCACAAGAGTCGCTGGGGGCGCTGGAGCCTATTTCAGCTGGATTCGGGCAGTAGGCGGGGTACACCCTGAACTGGAGACCAACAATCATCCACACTCACAATCACATAACGTGGACTAATTGAAGGCAATTAACTTCAAAGACTGCTTGTTCACCCGTGTCTCTTCTCTTTTTTTCACAGAAATTAATTATGTAATCTTTTGAAGTGGGATTGTTCTGATGTTCTTCATTTGCCTCTTCTGTTTTTCTTTCTTTCAGGACAATGCCTTTGTTTTTTTCCTCCTCTCAAATTGTCTGTCCATTCTGTACTAGATTCTGTGTAGTCTTGCCCACATCACACAGACAAAAAAATATCTACATGGAGTTCTCCAATGAAGTATGTTTGTTCTGATGGAAGCATTGCAGTGTTCAAAGGGAATCCCCTCAGTGGGGTCCTGATCAGGCTGAATTTATCTTCTCTGATTTTCAGCCTGAATAAACAGATCACAAGAATTTTACACAAATACGTTGCAGCCCTCGTGCAACAATTAAGATTGCTCCTCTCAGACTTCTAAATGAAAGACTCAAGTTGATAGGTCTTTTCCGTTTTATGCACAAAGGACAATATGGCACTAGGTGCCATGCACCTTCAAGGGTGTGATTCTGGTGGCATTTTGTTCTAAAAATTTAAGATAGTGCAAGTGAATTTTTCATCTCAAAAAATTTACTTATGCTTGACTTATTTTTTGTTGCTGGCAAAATTTCTGCTCCACATATAGGGTGCGTTTGGAAATATTCTCTGCACGCTCAGCTTCACTCCAACTGTTCGCAAACCCAGTGTTGTTCAAATGTGTTGTTTTGTTATTCAGAGGGCCACAAAGAAAGAAGTCTCGGAGCTTAAACTTGGCGCACGGAATGTCCAGAGCGTCAGGCTGTACGGATGGATCATGAAAGAGTTCAAGCATTAGCTGCTATTGGTTTTATAATAGGGGTGTCATGCAATTGACATTTTTAATCGTACTTAATCGCATGACTTCAGTAGTTAACTCATGATTAATCGCAAAATTATAATTTTTAATTCTGTTCTAAATATACAATAAAATAAGTTTTCATACTCTTAACATAAAAGTGTAAAAAATGTTAAACTAATAGAAATATGGCTGCATCTGTTAGTCATTTACAGTAATTTCATAATAATTCATAAAATTTAAAAGATGTGCTGTACTGTAAAAATCAAGTGCGATATTGATTTGTGTTGAGGTAATTTTTTTTTACTTTTTTTTAAATTATATGCATTATTATTAAATGTATTAATGCTAAATTTTGACGTGGACATGTCTGCTGCATTGCAACTGGAATTCCCCTAGTACAGGCTTTCCAAGAAAGGGGGCTGTCATTAATCACACGTAAAAAAAAAAAATGGTGGCGTTAAAGGGACTTTAAATTAACGCACTAATTTTGACAACCCTAGTTTATAACATACGGTGTGTTCGGAAAATTACTGGGAGGACAACATGTACTTCTCTCCGAACACACCACTCTCACAGTTGTGCATCAGAGTGAAGTAAAGTTCTGAATGTACTCATGGTGAAAATGAGTGCAGTGAATATTTACGTACTTTGCAAGTCTACTTACAATGTGTGCTCCTACATTTTGAACTTGTAGCCCTTCAATTTCAGATTAGGGGCCACTGTGCTCCCAGTAAAAAAATGAAGTGGGGTTTGCTAAACCAAGCTGGATGACATTTATTTTACTCATTTTGAAAAGTAGTGGTTTTGGAGACACGAGGATTCTGCCACAGCGACAATGTTGTAACTTGTCGGTAAATCTGCATGCCGGTGACACAACGAGGCTGTTTTTGGACTCAGACGCAGAGGAAGAGGTGGAGGGTAAAGCAGCTTTTAATTAACAAAACAAAAGCTCTTCGATGAGAGGGAGAAAATAAAGACTATACAAACATTAACTGAAAGCGCTCCAAAAGCCTTCCAAAAGGGAGGAAGTTCAAAACTACATTCAAAAACAAAAATCACTCTATGACTAAACAAAACTAAGCTATACAAAATTACAAACAAAGGTTCTCTCACGAGACAAGGCAATAAAGGCAACAGGGCAATTGGGTATCAAGGCTGTGGTCTATGGCAGGCTTCAGTGGCTCAAACGAAAACACTTCGGCACAAGACAGGGAAAACGCAGACTATTTAACACATGAGGGTAATGGGGAACAGGTGGAAAAAATCAGGGATCAGGGTTGACACAGACACCACACGAGGAAAGGCAAGTGACCTGAAATGAGAGGAGTCAGACTTTTCACAATAAAACAGGAAATGACAAGACACCCTCACCGCGGTGTGACAGCCGGTGCTTTTTACAAGACAAACAAGCTGCTCTGAGTCTCTTGACGTGACTGAATGCTTTTTACTCGACTATTTCTGGAGAATGAACTAATTAGTTTGTACTTTAAAAGCCTTTTATAGCACTGGATGAAAGTCATGGAGCTGTTGGGTTGCTTAGAGATATATTTTCACTTGAAGACGCCTTTTTTTTTTTTTACCTGAATGACATTCATTCCACATTTACCATTAAAATCTTGCCAACTTTGATTTGATCTTTTACTGATTAAGTTAATAACATTGTCCATGGTTGGAGAAAAGGTCATCTGATAAACAAAGACAGTTTTGCATTTAGCCATGTTTTTCTTTTTGTTATTTTGGAAACATCTGACATTGTGATGTCCTGTCAATTCATAGCATCAAAACAGTTCTGGCTTTAGCGCTTGGTTGGAGCAGCATGCTAATGTGTTTTGAATGTCTGCTTCTCAGAGAAACCCGGTTTGCCAGCTGCAATTTTGTTATAAACCCTTAAATTCCGTTTGATGTTCCTCATTCCTGTTCATCATGATAAAACATTGACAACACACTGAAAATGAATGTCCATGTTGCTATATAGTACCTGAGATCACCAAAATTATCATTTTACATTTTAAACAGGTTTGGTAATTTGTCCCATGTAAGTCTGTAATTAATAGAACAATACTTGCTACACATTATTACTGAAGAGTGAAATTTTCCAGTGCTGTGTGAAATGAATGACAACACGTGACATTTCAAGAAAACGTAAGCAAAATCATTGTATTCTTAAGCAGAGATACGTAAGTAATGAAGTACAAATCTTTCATTACATTACAGTACAGAGAAGATTTTTTTCTTGTATTTTGCACTTTACTCAGATTATTCAGGCTACTTTCTACGTGTTACTTTTTAGCATCACTATCTGTATTTTGACTTGGCACATTTTCAAAACAGGGTCGTTACTTTAGTTTTTAATGAATGACAATGATTAAAGTAATAGATTAAACCTCCAAGAAAAAGCTACAGTACACTGTACTCTTCAAGAACATTTCAAAGCCTGTACTTTTTTACTCTTACTTGGGTAGATATTTGAGTGATATTGGAGTTTACCAAAGTAGTTTTTTACACAAGTAATTGTAATTCTACTCAAGTACAGAACCTGACTATGTTTCCCTTCTCTACTCTTAAAGGTGCATTGTGCCGTTTAAAAAGGTATTGTTAAAGCTTTTTCTACATCATGCATGCTCCACCAATGCCCAGATGAGTATAAAGAGCCCTGACTGTTTTACTCTGACTTCACCTATCAGCTTTTATCTTCCCTTTATAGTAGTGTGCGGACCCACACACTCCACAGTTTCTTTTGGGAGGGGAAAGGCAGAGTTTTTCTTACCTCATCTGAAGTCATGTCTTTGTTTGTTAACTGTGGCTCTCACTTTAAGAGCGTGCACGTATTCGCATGCGCACCATGAACGAGCCTGACACAGATGCTGCAGTTACGCTTTGGGCCAGAGGTGGCAGTCGCGAGCAAAAATGTGACAAACTGCACAAAAATCCTTTAAGTAAATTGTGCGTGACTCAGAAAGTTTGTCTGATAAAGAAGTATGAAGGGAAGTTTTTACCAGGCAAATACATCATATAAAAAGAGCAGCTGTGATGAGCAGCTTGCAGGAAATGTAAACTGCTCGTGTCTGGTTTGGAGTCCCAAAAACCTCTTGTTGCAGTTTCCTTTAATGGTTTGCAGATGCATAAGTGCAAGCCTTTGAAGGAACCTGCAAGTTGTATTTCAGTCACCCCCTAACATATTGTCACAAGGACAAACATGCAGTAGGCTTGGAAATGCATGAAGACAGTTTTCAAACAGTTTACATTACTGATGAATCCTTTGGTGGTCCAGACAGACGGAGTTCAGAATAAGGTAGTCACCATGTCTTGAAAAATAGGGAGCGAAAACTGAATGCCTGAAGCTTGTCGAAGTAACTTTTGAAACTCTGTTGAGCTTCAAACTAATTATTTCCAAGAATCATGCCCTGTGCAGTAAAATCATTCCTGTGCAAGACAAAAAAACAACAACACTATATTTTAGAAGCTATTTGTAAAGCCCTTATCGCATTGCATTTAGCAGCAAATATCCAATTATTGTGCGTGTGCATGTGGTGAGGAGTGGGCTCCACGGAATCGACTGTTTCTAGGCGATTACCTCAATTTTTATGTTCTTTTTGAGAGTGACTTGTCGTGAGTTCAGACAAGTTCCTCCAATAGGAGATGAGCTTGCGATTTTGTGCTATTTTGGCGGACCTATTTACAGGTAACGACATGAAGATAATTATTAAATGTGGTGTCTCAGTGTCCCAAGCTTTGGGACACACGAGAGATGACGTAAAGTAATGTGTTTAAAGGACCCCACGAATGACACAAACACAAGCACTTGTTTTATAGCTCTGTACTTAAAATTGATGTCAGCAGAAAGAATAGGGGGAAAAAACATGCAAAATGATACTGTCGTGATTGTAGGCTTTTTTTGTGATGTTTTTGAAGGAAAGAAGGCGTGAATCTGATGATGTCGCCTTTGGGATGAGGCGAGCATAATGATAATGTTTACTTTTTTTACCATGACTTCTCATGAAACTCAAAGAATTAACTCCTATGCTCCCAAAAACGTAAAAAAAACCCCGTTCTATTTCAAATATTGCCATTGTCCCCAAAACTTATTTATACGTTTTTTGTGTTGTTATTTTTTATGCTAGAGCATATACGAAGGCTTTGATGCACCTCTGAACTGAAGAGGACGCTTAAAGTAATGGTAGTTATTACAAAAAACGTCCAGCAGATGGCAGCAGAGTATAAGAGATCAGCCAAAGCCATGTTGCAACAAGCTCTTTTCCACAGTGTTTAAAAAAAATTGTGAATGATGATGAAACTTAGTTATATTCTAATGCTAATTGCTGCAAAACAGAAACAGATAGAAATATACTTTTTTTTCCTGATGAAAGAAGAGACTCTTTCTTTTGGTATGTTTTTATAGCAATACAACACAATATTCTGTGGGCGAAGGGGGTTGCTTCACTGAAAATGGCTGGGAGTGAATGAGTTAAGCAAAAAACAAAACATTAGGATTGGACTCAGCAGAAGAGTGTAATTTGCAGTGATCATTTCATTGATGCTGACTTGTAAGATGGTGAGCCCTATTTTTGTGCTCAGCGCAGTCTAGATCTAACTGTGCGCATGGGTGGATTTTTCTTTCCTTTAGTATTTTCCTGGACTTGGCACAGATAGAATTGGGTGTAACGGGAAGTTTGCTCCATTGTGCGCTATTGTGGAATGGAAAGTATAGCCGAGTCCCAGCCACTCATAACGGCTCCCCTTTGCATTAAAATTAGGGTAGTCAAAGCGCACGCCGTTCTTGTTGGGTAAGCAGAAAGAGACTCGCTGGCAAACAGGGGACCGTCATATTTCTGTGCTGCTGCACAAACTTTTCACACTGAGGAGAGTGCAATTTGAAAAGGACTTAATTGTTGATGAATAAAACTCCACTCAGGTTTAGTTTTTTTAACTTTTTGTTGAATATTACATGGTGTTTTTTTTTTTAACATGCGGGCTTTGTGTACTGAAATGTATTAACCGAACATCTGACCGACGTGCGTTTATTTTTGTGAAATATAATTATGTGAATCTAATGTGTTAAAATGAAAAAAAGACTTGAAGATTACAAGGTGGTGTGGGAATTGAATTACTGAGAGAACCTGCTTTTGGCTTCTATGTAAATTGCTAAACTAATCAGATGAAATAAAAATGTGAATAATATATTACATTTTATTCACATGCTCGACCAGTCAATCCTGCATTGAGTTAAATTTGTAGATATAAATATTTTTGGAATATTTGCTAAGATCGTTACGTTAAGTCATGTCCAACACTTTTACTGACTGTGCTCTCATTTTGAGAGAGAGCTGATTGCTGTGTTGGGCGATGTTATGATTTGGGTGTGGATCCCAGAAAACGCGGACAGCAGAGCAGTTTACAATATTTATTTAAACAAAAGACACACACAAAAATCCAAACAGAAATCGCTTGCAAGGCAAGGAGGAATACGGTAACAAAAAGCGCACGCAACAACGCAGAAAAAACTTTAACAAAAAGTGCTTGCACCAAAATGGCAAGGAGAATAACTTAACGTGCTTACACAAAAAGGCAAGAGGCAAAATACAAAAATCACTATACTAGAAAACTTACAAGGGCAAAGCAAGATGGTAGTACAAGGTGAGACAAGAATTTAGATCGAGAAACAGTCGAGAATAGGTTTGGGCATTGGTGGCTCGCAAGTAAATCTTGGACTGCCTCCTAAATGAAAACAGCTGTGTGAGTTGCGTTAGCGCCCCTTGTGGTCAACTGGCTGCAACACAACAACAAACAACAACTGAGCGCAGCCTGACAGCTCAGATCATGACAGTATTTCGATTTCGAAATATACTCATGGAGCGCTTCGTGCTCAGGCTTTGACACTTGATAAAGCTTGGAGTTAGGTAGTGGTGCATTAAGGACGAGTCAATGGCACAATCGTAAAGGCGATGTGGGGGCAGTGACTGGGCCCAGTCTTTACTAAATACTTTTTCTAAAGCATGATACTCGTGAAGAACCTTGGATAAGTCAATAACCTCTGGTTAAATTTCCGTGACCAGCGGACAGTTAATCTCCGCTGACTAGACAATGTGTGTGACAGAAGACGCTCCAGTATCTCCCAATTAATATTAGGGTTGTGTAACTTTAGCCATGGCAGGCCCAACACTAGCGGTGCTGAACTCGAACTCAAAAACCGACGGGACTCACTGTGATTACCGGAGAGTTTAACCTGAAGGGGGCTGTAATGCGTCTAACTTCCGCGTTGCTAACCACCATGGCCCAAGCTGCTGCTTTGTCCGTCAAAAGACTATGTAAGCTACCTTACTACAGTCGCGAGAATAGGTCATGGGTTGCTGGTCTAATATTAGCAAGTAGTGGTGGATAAACTGACCACACAAACCGAGCTCTCCGCCGTACTGAGACGGCTGAGGAAGCAATGGCTCATGGCAATGGCAATGGTATCCCCGGACGACAAGCTCGAAGCTACCAGTTCAGGCTGGTGTCACGTCAGGCAGAACGTCAACCCGAGACCTTGACTGAGTAACAGCTTCCATAAGCTCATTCAGGGAGTGCTTGTGGCGGCCCAGTCTGTCCCTGTCTGACTATGGCATGGCATAACTTGCTCTTGCTTGTGTCCGCGGGATCCATGGTCGGACGATTCTGTTATGATTCGGGTGTGGATCCCAGAAAACGCAGACAGCAGAGCAGTTAACAATATTTATTTAAACAAAGGACACACACAAAAATCCAAACAGAAATCGCTTGCAAGGCAAGGAGGAATACGGTAACAAAAAGCACAAGAGGCAGAATACAAAAATTACTATACTAGAAAACATACAAGAGCAAGGCAAGATCGTAGTACAAGGCAAGACGAGAATAGAGGTCGAGAAACAGTCGAGACTAGGATTGGGCGTTGGTGGCTAGCAAGTGAATCGTCCAACAACCGGTAGCTGGTTGGACTGCCTCTTAAATACGCCGACTGATTACATGAATGAAAACAGTTGTGTGAGTCGCATTGGTGCCCCTCATGGTTAACTGGCTGCAACACAAAAACAAACAACAACTGAGCGCAGCATGACAACTCAGATCATGACAGGCGATGGATCAGAATGTAACCATGTGATAGTAGTGTGTCCACTGTCCAGTACTTGAGATCTTTTATGTTGATGAATTTTATGCCTTAATTCTCATGTGGAATGTCTGTTTGTCTGCTATCGGAGTGTTCTGAATACAAAAATTGAAATAAAGCATCTTCTCAGTCTCTTCATGAAGGGTTGATGTTTTACTGTGAACTTGTACACAATGTTTGTGATATAGTAGAGCACAACAAGATGAAGTGCGAGTTTTCGTTGAGAAAGCGAGACTGGACGAAAATGTTAGTGGATGTTCTGCCAGCCGTTGAAAAAGACCGAATGTGGACGGATGAGCATTCCTACTGCAGATGTATCACATATCCCAAATTTACATCCGTATATGAAAGAGGCCCCTGTTGGAACTGCACTCTTCACACTGCATGACAAAAAAAAATCTGAATTGAGCTGCAGTGTGAACATAGCTTTAGATGTAAATTGTAGTGCCTCTGTAGAAGATCTGGTCCATCTGGAGGCCTACCAGGAGTTACACACTGCACTTGGAAAAGATTAGCATGTCGTCGATGAACCCATTCATCGTGTATGTGCAGCAAGGATACACAAAATGGTATGGTGTTGATATGATAATCACCACCTCCTCATCACCTTTGACCTGATATAATGCATAAAAGACCAACAGGAACACCAACTTCATTCCTTTCTTCTTGTATGTGCTATAGTAGTCATGTGGTAGTGTAGAAAGCGCAACTTGTGCCACATAGCACTCTCCTTGTACAACAAGCACAGTGTAAGTGCTTGACATCAGCGGCCAGACAGAAAAATCAATGTGTTAGCTAGAGGGCAGTGGAGCTTGAAAAGAGCTGATATTGTCGTTGTCTAGAGGAGACTGTCAGATGAACTCTGGACCAGAGGAACCACCTCAAAAATCAGTAGTACACACACATCAATAGCGCAGCAAACCGATTCAGACTTTAATTTATTTTTGTATCATCTCATCTCCATTCAAATTGCTCTTTGATTTTTTTTTTACATTAAACAATAATCCTGTTAAAGTATTGTCCTAAATTATTATTATATATTATTATTATATATTATACTTGTACACATGAAAATTAGACATTATTAAATTTGATCTCAATTAAATTTGAACATATCATTAATGGGCAAAGATATACTGACTGTTAGTATGTTTACATACAAATATTATTAATAGAGTTTCTGCTGCAGTGCTCCACTGCTTCCTTTATTCCAGATTCAGTCATACTCCACAGTAGTGTTAATTTCGTCAACAAAAACTAAACAAAAATAATTTCGTCAACACACACTTTTCACTGGGAGGAAAACTTGACTAGACTAAAACCCTCATTAATAAACAATAACTGGGACTAAATCAGTATTTAAAATACGGAAGCGTATTGCATTCACTTTTTTTTTGTAGTAATTTTTTTTTTTTACCTCTGAACTTTAAGTGACTTGTTGCAGACTTGCTAATAGAAGAAGAGGACACTTTCCCGCATACCTCCATATGCAATAAAATGGCCATGTTTACTTACTGGCTCTCAATAAAGGAATTAATGTGTATACTACTGTATTGTGGTTTGTTCTCTAATCTCTGAGGGAAAAGCCTTTTTAAAAAAAAATCTGAAAAACTGAAAAATAATTTATTTATAAAACTGGGAAAAATCACTCAGAAAAAATAAAAAAAAATATTCTGAAAAACAGAGGATTTTTTTTTTAAACAGAAAAAAATACACCAAAAAACAAAGCTCCCCCAAAAAATTTGTCAGAAAAACAGGACTTTTTTTCCCCAAGTGAATGCAATACACTTCCGTAATGTCTAAATTATAAACATGCATATTTTATCATTTGAGCCATGCTTGTATTCTGCCGAATTCACTCTTCTTTGTATTTGTTTTTTTGAATTCACTCTTGTTTTTATTTTACTTTTTCTGCACAAACGACTGCATATACAAAAGGGAGCTATAGCAAACACCCTCTGCTTCTCTATTTTTCTACCAAGAGCATGATGGGAACTGCATTGTGGGTAAAATAAATGCCTGAATAATCTAGTTGTAGTTTTTTCCAAATCTTATCAAAGTCTTCTGATGTAGAGGTAACATTAGTTTTGTCATGGTCTGTGTTTTGGTTTGTTTTATTGGTCATGTTTTCCTAGTGTGTCTCCCTTTGCCAATGTCTCGTCAAGTTTTATCATGTCCTCCTGTGCTTGTCATCCCGGTCCCTGGTGTTACCCAATCAGTTCCCCAAGCCACGTGTGTCTTGTGCAGGTGTCTCTCGTTGACTCGTTACTGCGTGTATTTAGTTCCCTGTTTTCATTCAGTCCTTGTCGAGTTATTGTCGCTGTCACACCCATGCCATGTCCTGTCGTCATCAGTTCCTTGCTTTGCAGTGGTCCTGTTTGGTTTGTTTCCTTGACTTGTGTTTTTGGATATTGTCGATTTTGTTATTTTCGCCAAGTACCTTGTTTGCCTTTTTCTAGAGATGGGAAAATGAAGCCTTGTGACGCTTTTGAGGCTTTCGGCTGATTGCTTTGGAAAAAGAGTCGAAGCTTCAAAGCCCCATAAGATAGATCGTACCGGTGACATCTGGTGGTCAGCTGGAGTCATAGCAGCTAAAGTGATTCGCCTGATTTTATATTCCAACATAACACCAGTACATTCAGTCTTACATTTGTGTCTGTCTAATGTTCATCAGGTACACATGGAAGGTGAACATAAAGTGAACCAAATATCTACATGAGGGAATTGTGCTTGTGCAACAGTGAAAATAAAGTAAATACCAGTACGTACATGAGGGAATTGTGCTCTTGCCCAACTTTTTATATTTATTTGTTTTACAAGTTCTTATTTAAGAACAATATTTGCTCTATCGTGCTGGGCTTCAAGCGGCTTCTTCTCTGGCTGACAATTTCACCAGCCTTTGAAAAAATCCTCTCACAGGGGACTGAAGATGCTGGTGTTGAGAGGTACTGCAGAGCCACTGGATACAGATGTGGGTATGTGGTTTTGTGGAGAAACCAATATTGTAGTGGCTTCTCTGTCCGGGGAAGCGGTTTGTCCTTCAAATATGTAGAAAAGAAAAAATGACAGATAATCATTTTTGCACTGGATTAATAAATCAAAGTAAAGATAGATAGGGAAATTTAGTTTCAGCAGCATAACATTACATTTATTACAACATAACAATAGTGCCACTTTTCATATCATATATGTATACTGTAAGTACCTCACCTCTGAACCTCTGCAATTGCATTGGCAGTGCTACTTGAAGCACGCTGTGTCTCCACCTGGCTGTCCAGAGGACCCCAGAGTTTGTTGCCCTGGGAATGGCCTGTAACCTCTGCAGGTGGCAGTTGTTGGGCTGGTGCAGGCATTTGATTGGCACATTCTCTTGTGAGCCTTTCCACTGCAGCCTGGCAACTTGATGTGTTACAGAAGCCCACTTCTTTGAATCTTGGATCCAGCAATGTGGCTAGTGTCAGGGTTGTTATTTTCTCCAGCATTGCAAATTTGTCTTGGAGATTGCTGTTTATTTTGCTGACTAAATTCCTGGCAACTTCGATGGTGACTGTTGTCCTGTTGTTGGTGACTGTCTGGCTGTGAAGTGCTTCAGCATCTTCACCATTGGAATTACTTTTGATCCAGACACTCTATTCTCTGTAGACATTTCTACAGTGGCCTCATTGAATGGAGAGAGGACTGAAAGGCACTGTGAGATCGTCTCATATTCTTCAGCAGAGAATGGGACGATGGTGGTGTTTAGACTGCTGAGGGCTGCACCCAGTGGCTCCGTCTGCTCATGCAGTCTCTGGAGCATTGCAAATGTGCTGTTCCAGCGTGTTTCAACCTCCTGCAAAAGTTTATGCTCCGGTCTTCCCATTTGTTGCTGAATTTCAGACAGCTTTTCCCGTGCTTGATTTGAAATGCCCCACAATACTACGTGCCCTGGTGCGAAGATCATCAAGCCCTGGTGTTTGTGTTAATGATTTCTTCACGACAAGATTTAACATGTGGGCAAAACAGCTTATATGGCGCACATTGAGGAGATTGGCACATGCAATCATGTTTGCAGCTGAGTCTGTGACCAGACTCATCACTTTGGCTCTGATTCCCCACTCTGCCATCAGGGTTTCTTTGGCCTCTGCTAGGTTTGCTGCAGTATGGGTGCGAGGGAACCTTTTTATGCCCAACAGAAGAGTTGACAGCTGCTTCTCTTCATTAACGAAGTGGCAGGTTACAGCCAAGTAGGCATCCATATTTATTGAAGTCCACATGTCGGAAGTTAGGCTGACTGTGGATGTCTTTCCTATCTCCGCTACTGCGTTGTCTTTGGCAACCCTGTATTTATTCTGCAACATTTGTTTGAGGGCTTTTCTTCCTGGGATGACATAAGTGGGATCCAGGAGCTGGACAAAGGCCCTAAACCCTTCATTTTCCACAAGTGATAGTGGCTGTGCATCTATGATGATGAGATTCAGTAAGGCCTCATCCAGCTTTTGCTTCCTCGACCCTGATGACAGAAAAAAAAAGTGATAACATATGAAACTTTAGTGTGCTTTAATACCGTACATTTTCCTTTTTTTTTTTAACATATCAGGGTAAATTAAATCAAAACAGTGATATCATTCAAAGCTGGAAGTAGCAATTTAAAAAATAATTACTCAAGAATAAAAAGTGACAAAAGATATATAGTATTACAAGTGATCATATACAGATGTACATGCATGGAACTATAAAAACCCTTTTAGGATTAAACACAATCATGTGGAATTATGACCATACCAGAAGGTCCATCAGCTTCAGCTGAAGTGCTCTGCTGCAGAGTTGTTGCCTGTTCGTGTTTGGCACGCAGATGCCGCAACATGGAGGAGGTGTTGTTGCCAAAAACCAACTCCTGTGAGCATATGAGGCACTGAACCTAAATAATGAATAAATATGACATTAAAAATTGTTATGCAATACTGAAACAATCAAGATATTATTATGGTTACTATTGACATACTGCAGGCTGTGATATTTTTAAATGTAGGTAACACAGCCAAGATTCCCAGCGACCTTTAAATCCTTTAAAGTTTTAACATTATTAAAAGTGATACAGTAATATTAATTCATTTTCTGTAAGCATTTATTATTGCAAATGTTGCGGTGAGCCATTTAGCAAAACTGTACAATAGTAAATACAACACTACAATGATGATGATAATGCTGATAATATACCATTTAATATTATGCCAAATAATTAAAATCTTACCTTTGTGGGTGACACAACGTCAAAGTGTTGCCAAACACGAGATCGTTTTCTTGTATTGGAATTCTCCATCCTAAAGCTCTCTCAAGTCAGTTTTCTACTTTTCTCTCAAAAGGCTGTGGGCGCGAAGGAGGCAGTGGTTGTTTCGGTGTCTCCTTTTAACAGCTGACACCGCGCCAAATCAATTGAATCAGTTACGTAATTTCCGGTGTCTCATTTGCGCGCATGAAGCCGCATACGTCATCAGCACGTGATCACGGAGGTTTCATCGGGGCTTTTGATACATCGTTTCGAGCAGTCTGTCTCACTCGGCTGACACACGCTCCGGAGTCTCAGTGTCAAACGTCCCATCTCTACCTTTTTCTTAATTAAATCCCCTTTTTAACTGCATCCTTGCCTGGCTGCTTTTGCTCCCTGCATTTGGGTCCTCCACCAAACTCCACCCTTCTGACAAGTTCTAAGTCTTAATATTACCATTTACCCCTTGATGCCAGACATGGCTTAGTTGAGCTTGCGCTGGGGCTGCCCTATACTTAAACATGATTAAGCCTAATAATTTTTTGAGTAATGTAATTTGTTTGGAATACATTTACAAAATGTACAGCTTAATTTGAACAGTTATTATTGAGCACTGTGTGTACTAGTCTTCAGGGTAGAACTTGTTTGTAGGCTATGTGAAAGACCTGCGACCTGAGGTTGGAGAGCTTCTATAATTGGATTCAACTAAAAACTCTTGGGCAAGAGTTTTCCCCAAGAGGCTCAAGCCCGCCAAATGTTGAGAGTACTTTGCCTTATAGCTGCATCCATATACTGGCATTTTAGTAGCTGCTCCCCCACTTAGTATTTTTTTTATAACAATGCAGGCAGCAACAATTGTGGTCCAAACGTGATCTCAATTTTGTTTATTGTATTCAGGACCACCATGGACTGGTCAACTGCCGGACTGACACAAGGAGACACATAATCATACACACTGACATGGACAGATAAATTGTTTCATTATTCAATCATCTTAATGAAAATGATTTTGGACTGTGTCATAACGAAGCACAGAGAAAACATGCAAACACTTCACAGCATTTAGTGAGCCAAGACTTCTTGCTGTGAGGCATTTTCTTGTTTCGTGTAAATGAGAAAGTCAGCTTGTAACAGTCAGTCCGTCAGCTCAAAACACATGTCTGTACTACAAAGGTCCACAGGTTGCAGAATAGCGATGTGATCACTTTGCTGTCCCATTAACTTTTCACAAATCTATATTGTACGGTCACAGTATTGCAATATTTGTGACAATCTGTTTTTGTTTTTATCAGTTCAGAATGATTCAGCACCGATGTAGCTGACTGGTTATCTTCCTTTTGTCTTTATATTTGAATTTCTTCAACAGCAAACTTTGAGCCTGAATTATTTGTGCTCCCTGCTGCTGTCTGCCAAATCCATTTATGCCTCCATTGACTCAATATTTTTTGACTACACAGTCATCATCTCATCAATATGAAGAATAGATTGATAAAATTTCAATTGAAAAATAATAATTTCATAGGTAGCTACTTTGTTAAAGATGGCAGGCCTTTGCTGCTGTGTGAGTGCCAGGTCCTTCTTTCCTTTTCCTTGTTGGCTGAGGTCTTTATTTTTGTATTTCTTGAAAAGCACTGTTTCCATTAGCCTTCATTAAGCCTGTTTTAAAAAACAACAAGTCTTAATCTGATTCATTGGAAGTTGTTAAACTGCAGAATTGTTGTATCTATGTTAGTAAACCCATTACCTAGTTGATTATGAGCATCACGGTTCTCATTATTAGGTGGACATACAAGAGCTAAAAATAGCAGATGAGAACATTTTATCACTTTATTTGGGAAGCTGTGAGGTAGCAGCACAGTGATTATCCTGCAACTTGAGAATGGTACATGTTGTGCTGCCTACTCACTATATCCTTGGTAAATTGTAACAGAAATGCTGAGATTTAAAGTACTTCCCTGTAGCGTGCAGACAGAAGTCCGAAGGTGGGCATTTACACAGTTAGGTTAATGAAATGTGTGACAACTGCTTTCAACACAAAGGGGTGTGTGCACTATGCATAAGCCAACCTGAGACAAGCCTGAGTCAACTTCACCCCTTATCATGTATAGAAACTTGACACGCAGGGCAGCGAGACTGCGTGGAAATCGGTTTCTTTCTACAAGGTAGAAAAATCCAAGAACCAAAATGCATCGAAGCAATTCCTGTGAAATCATTGTCTTATTTCCGGTGACTAAGTTCACCATTAAACTATGAATTATGCAGACTTGTGTGTAAATAACTTTTTTAATGAGGTGAACTTTGTGGGTTACTTATCCCTGCTTAACCTGTTCAAGGTTGTGGGGATAACATGTATTTTTTAGACAAATGTCACACAGTTTTCAAGATATTCTATGGAAGAAAGATTAGGGCCAATGGGGAGAAAAAAAGGGTTGGTAGGATTCTCTTTATTCTCAGAATTCTGACTTTAAAGTGAGAATTCTGACTTTATTCTCAGAATTGTGACTTTATCACTTCCATCCATCCATCTATGTTCCTAACCGCTTGTCCTCACAACGGTCGCGGGGAGCGCTCGAGCCTATCCCAGCTGGCTTCGGGCAGTAGGCGGGTACACCCTGAACTGGTTGACTTTATCACTTAAATCTCAGAATTCAGATTTTAACTTTAATCTCAGAATTCTGAGTTTGTGACGTAGAGCTATGAATTGTGGGGGGAAGTCAGAATTCTGTTTTTAAAGTGAGAATTCTGACTTAAAAGTCAAAATGCTGAGAATAGTCAGAATGCTGCCAACCTTATATTTCTCTTCACTGGCCCTAATCCTCTTCCATATTCACACACGTTCCAAACATTCTGTTACTTGGCAATGTTGCTTTTTCAGTTGAACGGGAATGAGTAAAATCTATTATTTTCTTAAATACTGAAAATTGAACAACAGAAAATTTGTCTTTATCTCATCTTGTATTGTATATTTAAGTCGAGAAACAAAATATGATTAATTTATTTTCCTCATGATTGCTTGCCTTAAAGTCGAAGTCGTTCTTCTTCTGCTGTTATTTCTTCTTCTTCTACGTTGCTGCAGTAGCAGCCGAAGAGGTAGGACAAACAAGAATGTCTTCCAGTCCAAGAAAACGTAAGATCCGAACGCATATAATCAGCAACTTGTGCTTTCAGTGTTTCCATCTGTACTGCCTAATGCTGAACACTGCTTTTTTGTGGGCACTCTTAAAAACCAAACAGCACTTTTGAAAAACTCTCCCGAATATCTGAATGGCTGGAATGGTGAAGAGCGCTTCGAGCGTATTTCTGAATGCACCCATAGATAAGGAGACGGCGTTCTCGTAATGGGAGCATGCAGGAGGAGGAGACTGGCTAAAGTAGTGAAAAACATGGCGACTTTCAACCACATTTTAAACAGTGAAACCGCAGATGGAGCATTAAAACATGCACTTCTTTTTTTCTTCTTCAGCACACAAAAAAAGATGGACACATTTGTGAGTAGGGATGGGAATTGGTAAGATTTTTACAATTCTGATTCTATTTTTGATTTTGTTTAGCAATACAATTATTTGTCAATTCTCTTAATGATACTTTTTGGGAGAAAAGGAGAATAAACAGGTAGATTAGCATCCACTTTGTTTTATGTCTTAATTGTATCTGTAAACAAGTAACATGACCTTACAGACCGACAGCAAGCTCTTAAGAGGTCTGCATTCAAGGACTCCTCGATGGGGTGCCATGTGGTCCTCAGAGAAAAAAAAAGAAAAGAAAAGAAAAAGATTTGTTTAGAAAATAAACATAAAATAATGTTTTCAGTTATTTAAGTACATAACTCCACATCTGTTCATTCTTAGTTTTGATACCTTCAGTGAGAATCTACAATGTAAATAGTAATGAGAATAACGCAAACACATTGAATGACATGTGTCTGCCTTTGTCTTCGCTACGCGTGTTTTTCCTGGTTGAAACACCATTGTGGGGACATCTTGGTGGTCCCCACAAATTCAGACCTCTTTTTGAGCTTCAAGATTTGGTTTTAGAGTTTAGGTTTGAATTGGGTTATGCTTGAGGTTAGGGTAAGGAATGGGGGGTAGGCAATCATTTTTGATGGTTGGGATTAGGGGAAGGGTTTAGGAAATGCGTCATGACAGTTGTTTTTTTTTATCATTTATTTGATTGTGATTTTCATTCAATATTTTTCAATACATTCAAATGTAATAATCACTTTAGTACTCTTTTATTTTCCTCCATTCAGCACAGTGTTAATGTTTGAATTGTACATAATGTGGCAGTGACCTACAATGATAAATACTAGTTATTTTTAGGAATAAATCCTCTACCTCGTTTTAAGAACACTTAGCTCCACTACGTTATTGTATTATGATGGTGGTACAGTGACATTTTTATTATTATTATTTTTGTCTGTATGCAGATAGTTACCCCTATATTTTCCTTATGCAATTTTATTATAATACATAAAATAACGTTTTCTCATGATTAGTGCATTATTACATTCAACTGCAGTTGGAACTGTCGTACCATCAAGATGACAATAAATTAGAATTGATTGACAGTTCAGGGTGTACACCGCCCACTGCCAAAAGCCGGCTGGGATAGGCTCCAGCACCCTTGCGTCCCTTGTGAGGAATAAGTGGTTCAGGAAATGGATGGGGGTTGTGGGGGCTTGTAATTGGCTACTTCCTGTTTCTGTGTCTCTTTATACATAATATGTATAATGTTTTCAGATACTTTTAATGAGCTCTCTCATATTTCCATAAGTCAGGCTAAGTTGTGTAATATTTGTGTTACGTAGATGAGGCAGACAGTACTCTTGCTCACTAAATGGGGTGTTCAGAGCACACAATTTCACGTTGCTGCTGTTCTTCTACTTTGTACACAGAGATACAGATACAGGAGCTATCTGCAATTCCAAAACCAATTGCAGTACATTGATTATACAATTTCTGCTCCAATTGAAAGCCAAACTTGAATGAAATTATGTCTAATCTTATATACTACAGTATGTTATATACCTTCAAGACATGCACACCGAACCTCCGGAATTACAGAGCTGGGCACTTCCGTTAAACGTCAATTTCCATCAATGACGATGCCCACCTTTCGCTGAGTTTTTTTTTAAGTGTTTGCCAAATGCTGTGATGCAAAGCCTTACAAAAATATATCTAATGAGAGGGACCGTCTGTACTCACCCTGATCTGTGGACGTAAACATTCATCAGTCCGTGCTCAGTCCGTGTATTTTTATGAGGCCTCGCGTCATTGTGCCCTCACCGAAAGATGGGCGTCCTCATTGACAGGAAGTGACGATTAAAGGATGCTTTGTGGAAATTGATGAGTCCTATTAGTAATACAAACTGGGATAAAGTTCCTATATTAGTTTAAACCATAAATATGTCACAAACAATGACTACAAAATATGTTTATGGAGTTTCAAATGCTTATAAACATCTTGAAACACTTTTTATTTTTTTTATTTTCAGCTGCGCGCCTACTTCATCTTGTAATGTGATGCGTTTTCGGACATGTTTACAAAGCTGTTTTGCCAAAACAAACTTTTGTTCCTACTTTTTTTTCTGCTACTATATATAGTTGGAGTTCTGTGCCTGCATTTAGTTAACATACAACAGATAACTGGTTTGGATATCTTTTTTCATTTTTTTTGAGAGCTCAGTATTTTTCATTCGGCAGTCTTACCAAGTCACCATCATTGCTGTTTTTTTTGTCTGTTTTTGTTTTGGATATCTTAAGAAAGTCACTATACGTTGTCTCAGGAACTCCAGGACTGAAACTTAATGCTGCGGCAGCCGGGACTTGATAACTAGTGAGCAACATGATGTTATTCTTTGTAAGATTTTTCAGTCCTGTCCAAGTAGCAACGTGACAAGTAGTTGCTGTCTTGGTGGAATTTTCTAAAAACATTGGAATGAACTTCAAATGGCTCTAAAATCCTCCCAAAAAATAAATAAATGAAAATGACTACTTTAGTCCGTGACTAAAGTACATGGACTATTCTACTGCCCACAATGCTCTTCCCATGAATAAAATTCAATTTGCGCTATTTAAGTAGAATTTTTTTAGGGCAAGTGATGCGGTTTGAAACATCCCACTAATTTTAAATCCACTTGTATGGAGGACCAAAAACTTTCATTCTTGAAACTTATTTTTGTTTTTATTTTTATTTATTTAGGCATTTTTTTGGTAATCCATACTGTATACTTGGAGGACATTTTGGCCCGAATGAGCCATATATGAGCCCTTATGTCATGCCCTGACAGCCATAAACCTCACCTTTTGTCACTGATAAGAACTGTAAAATACATAAGCAGTAAAACTTGTTTTGAAATAATCTTTTTCCTCTCTGTTTACAAATATTATCTTTCATCAAACGTTTTTCTTTACAAGTGCATTTTGAACTTTGCACCTCATAATCATCAAGGATCTACATTAAATGTGTTAAAAATTGTTACAACCAATTCTCAGCATTTTATTTATTTATTTATTTTAAATCTGGGAACCTCTTGATATTTTCACTCAGAAGGAGACACATATATTTCCTCTAGAGCTTTCCTTCTGCAGTTAATGGAAATGTCAGTTAACATTTCTTGTCCAAGTTTGTATTCCCTCTATTCATTAGTATTCCATCTTCAAACTGTCCGTCTTGCCTGCGCCCTCACCTCTTTGGGAGGCTGTCTATGTGCTTTGTCTCAGCAATATGCCATACAAGTGCCAGATCTCCATAGACTCTGCATTATTACTGAGGTACAGATAACCATACCATAGTCCAGAGGTGGTTGGGGTCCTCTGTTTGCTGACAGACTGCCTTTTCTTCTGTCACCTGATGCTCCAAAGAAATGGCCCACCTTTTCCCCTTCTATTGTACTTTGTCTTTTATCAGCACTCTGCAGCCTCAGCAGCCAGACACAGCGCTGTGTATTATGTTCGATTTTGGATTTGGGGCTGGGATGCTGGTCTTTTCAGAAAACCAAGAGACAGAGACTGGGACAGAGACTGGGAACATGACGAGTGATCAAGAACATTTATGATAGAAACATGATTGAGCTTAAAACTTATTATTTAATATTGCATATTAGGGTCAATTGACCTTTTAATATTTTTATACAAATAGTTGGTATATATATATATATATATATATATACAGGTGCTCGTCCAAAAATTTGAATATCCTCGATTAATTGAATAATTTCCATAATTCCTTTCAAAAAGTCAAGCTTCCATAGATTATAGATTCAGGGCCCACAAATTAAGTAATTCTTTGTTTATCTTTACATTATTTGGTCTTCCAGCTCAATAAAATCCACGAAAACAAGATTTCAAAAAAGTAGAATATTGTGAAGAAATCACCATGCATACTTCCCAGTGTTTTGCATGGAAAAAATGGATGGATGGATAGATAGATGGTATTTTCAAAACGATATGTCAATTTTCAGTTGTTGGTTGGGAATCCCTTTGGCTTTATCACTGTCTCGATGCACCGTGGCATTGCCTGGGGTGGGGGGCAGGTTTTCTTGGTGCTTGCTGTCAGATCTTTCTATTTGGGTCTGGTGGCCCTCATTTTCCTCTTGATAGCCGCAATACAATATTTGCATTTTCAAATGCATTTTGTGATGCATCAAGACATCACAGGCACGCATCAATAAAGGCCATAAATTGCATATTAAGCATTACGTTCTGATCATGCGCTTAGACACACGCTCGCAATAAACAAATCAATGATGACGAAGGATTTGAGATGCCTGTGAATGATTTGTTTTTGGAGAAGCGGTATTGACCTTGAGTCTCTTCTTTCTTTGTGTCTTCTCTCTTCTCCAGATGGTAACAAGAACGAAGAAGATTTTCGTGGGAGGATTATCATCTAACACAGTGACGGAAGATGTGAAACATTATTTTGAACAGTTTGGCAAGGTAAGTCAAATTTATTCATGCTTACTTAGTTTGAGGGATTTAGTAGTTAATATTATTATTATTAATTGTAGTAGTGCTGTATCATAATTTTTTTCTAAAGAATCAGGTCAAGTTTATTTTATTTATGTAGTGCCAGTTCGGTTAGCACGTCTGCCTCCCAGTGCAGAGGACGTGAGATCGAATCCGGGCTTCGGCCTTCCTGGGTGGAATTTGCATGTTCTTCCCGTGCTTGTGTGGGTTTTCTCCGGGTACTCCGGTTTCCTCCCACATTCTACATATTCAAGACATGCGTGGCAGGTTAATTCAATGCTCCAAATTGTCCATAGGTGTGATTGTGAGAGTAAATGGTTGTTCGTGAATGGCTGGCAACCAGTTCAAAGTGTAGCCCGCCTACTGCCCGAAGCTAGCTGGGATAGGCTCCAGCCCTCCGCGACCCTTGTGGGGACAAGCTGTTACGAAAATGAATGGATGGATAGTGCCAGTTCACAACACACAATAATCCAAGACACTTTTCAAGCAAAGAACCCTGCTCTTCACATTTAAATAAAACCAGGTGGAACCAAACAAATGTAATTAATTTCACACACCATTTGGGTGTTGTGTGCAGCTGTTTAAAATTCTGATGCTGGTGTTCTTGAGGAAAGTTCTTCTTTAAGACAACAAACAAAAATAAACATGTACATTGTTAAACTATGAAACAAAGTCCATCATTGCATTATGTTCTGGACAGTGCATTAGTTTAGTAAGATCATCAACATGATGGTATTGTGGGTTCAAACCTTGAACAGGACCTGGCCGGATGACATATACACACCAAGCTATAAGAGGTCCGCAGTTTTTGAGCAACAAGTGTGACTTCAGCATTCAGACATGCCATTCTAACTTGTAAAAAATGAATGCAGGTTAATGTAATTGCAGCAACGCTACTACTTTGTACATCACCCACAAATATTCTTTTAGGGCAGGGGTGTCAAGGCCACACGTTATCTTAAAATTTTCAATGAAAGCACCTGTTGTTACTAATTTTGTCCACCAGAGGAAAAACTGATGAACACTCGAATGACATTGTGAAATTGGCTGTTACTCAAGATTTGACGCCTGATTTTGATGATTTGCGATTGGCATTAATTAATGAGTGTCATCAATGTCATCTGCCATTTCAAACATATTGGCAGTGGCAGGGCTGCGAGTGGTGCTTTGTTTTATGTTTCCGAGTCCGACTGCTGCTGCTGAAGTGCTTGGATTTTTGGCACGTAAAGATCGCGCACTGTTCAGCTTTTATACGGACTCCATGAGTCACCAAGTGTTTCATTATGCATTATTATTATTTCACTATGCTACAGATGCTTTATGACCAGTCCGTCCCCAGACTGGCACAGAAAATTGTTACTGACCCGACTCACATTCTGCATCATGAGTTCCTTCCTTCCGGCAGGAGATTCAGGGCCCCCAGAACCAGGCTTAACCGCTATAAGAACTCATTCCTGCCGACATCCATCAAATTGCTTAATAACCGACATTAACTAAGTGGTGCAATATATATATATATATATATATATATAGGAGTGTGTGTGTATTATTTATTTTTTTTTGTTGTTTTTCTTACTGTAAACTACTGCTGCACTTCTTATTTAATTTTGATTTTATCTTTTTCTATTCTGTTGTTTTTTCCTTACTGTAAACTGCAGCTGGACGGAGTCCAGGAAAAAGTTCCCCACGGGGAAAATAAAAGTATATCGTATCGTATCGAATATCGTATCATATCGTATCGTATCATTAAATTAGAGGTGCTACCTCCCTTGCATGCAAAAGTTTTACTACACCTGTTGCCTGTTACACTACCAAAGTCATCCTTTTTCAGTAAAAAAATAAATCCAAACATTCGACCGTTTTGCATTTCGGCATTTCTACTGTTGCACCGCAGGTCACGCAAGTTGATACCGAAACAGCAAGGGGGCATTACAACAATAAAAGTCGGGCACTGAAATGTTTGTTTTCATTTGGTGTACTTACTACCGCTTATGTCAGTTCCGGTGCCAAACTGCTACCGACTTTCGATACCCAATCCTAGTCTTGACTGTATTTGACTGTAGTCACGAACAGTAATTCCCACACCCTTATAAAAACTTCTTTCATTAAACGCTTGGCTGTAAACTATTGTAACACAGCTACACATTGGTCAACCTGCAGTTCCTTACTCTCCTTAAAAAAGATTACCATGCTTTGGCTAAAAAACAGGTTTTCCTCACTTACCGACAGCAGTTTGTCCATGCACTGCTTCCTCACCAGGACACCTCGGCCCCAATTCCAAAGAACACACCACTAGCTTCTGTAGCCAGGGATTAGACTACCAAGGTCCCCGCCTTTGGCTACCACCCAGTTTACTATGCACCTGACCCCTTTGGCCCCTCCCACAGGTGGTGAGCCTATGAGAAGGGGGACCCACATTGCCTTTTCGGGCTGTGGCCGGCCGAGCCACATGGTTACAGGCTCGGCCACCAGACGCTCTCCTTCAAAGTTCACCTTCAGAGGGGGGCCACAGTGTCAACCGTCCGGGGGAAGGGAAAATGTGTTCCAACTGTGAGCAGTGCTTTGTTTGGTCCCTCACCTAGGAGCTGTTTGCCATGGTTGACCTTGCCAGCGGTATAAAGCCCCAGACAACTTAAATCAGCACCTCCAAATCTGAGACCTTGGTCCTCAGTTGGAAAAGGGTGGAGTGCCCTATCCAGGTCGGGGATGAGATCCTGCCCCAACGGGAGGAGTATCTTGGGGTCTTGTTCACGAGTGAGGACAGGATGGACCAGGTGATTAACAGGCAGATCAGTGCAGCGTCTTCTATGATGCAGACTCTGTATCGGTTCATTTAGGTGAAGAAGGAGCTAAGCCGAAAGACAAAGCTCTCAATTTACTGGTCGATCTACCTTCCCGCCCTCACCTATCGTAACGAGCTGTGGGTCAAGACCAAAAGAACAAGATTCTGGATACGGCAACAACCCAGAACACGCTGGAGAGACATTGTCTCTTGGCTGGCCTGGGAATGCCTTGTGATCCCCCCGGTGGAGCTGGATGAAGTGGCTGGGGAGAGGGAAGTCTGGGCTTCCCTGCTGAAGCTGCTACCCATGCGACCCAACCTCGGATAAGCGGCAGAAAACAGATGGATGTCACACCACTGCTAATGTGATGATGGGACTCCACCATTAAGGCCTACCTGAAAGGTCCACTGTGCTGCAGCTAGAAGTGGTGTTTGACACTGACATTATTTGTGATGTATCCATGGGCCAAGCATGCACCATGATGCCTGTGAGCCGGAGATGGAAGATTTTGATGCCCATGGCCTCTCACACCCGTGTGTTAAAGCCTCTATTTAATCTGGTGGGGGGCAAGTCCATCTCACCTGGTTTACGAAGGGACTTCAGGGCTTTGGATGGGCTCCTGGCATGGCTTGCCGGCGTGCCAAAGCCGTTCTCTGTGTGTCCCTGTGTGTTTCTTCCAACCACTGTGGCCCCTTGGTCAGCTGTCTCTCAATACACTGTGTTCTGGGATATCATGGGCAATTTCGTTTCAATTCAGACATCACACCAGGACATCAGGACTAGCAACTACACAAACATAAGCGAATAATGTTCTCATTGTTTTGTGTTTAACAAGAAAAGAGTGAATTATGTTGAACATTGCCAAAGGCATTGTCCTTTTATGCCATCACAAAAAACGACATGTCGGCATGTTAGTTGGAATATTTTTCACCTGAGGAATTTCAAGTGGCAAATATTTTGCAGAGGTTGCCCTGTCTCACTTGACATGTAGACGTATACTTAAAATGTCATTTACATACACATTTCAAAATTCTCAATATTAAGCACTTGTTCACTTATTGCTTGTAAATAACAATTTATTTAGATGATTTCTGTAATGATTTCGGCAATACCGTAAAATGAGGATAAGGGAGCAGACTGAATCCAAATTTACAAAAAGTGTTTTATTAAGGGGTCACAGTATACATGAGAAAAAGGAAAAAAAAAGCATACACACAATGCAAGAAGACCTCTAAAATGTCCCCCGATGCACCGTTCAGAAATATCTGTGTGCCAGATGACCGTTTTTTACATGGTGAAGCCATGGCATACCCTCCTCTGCCTTTCATTGGCTGGTACCCCCTGCCATTGATTAGATTGACTAAAGCCTGGTTTACACGGCAAGATTTTAAACTTGTCGGCCAACTTCCAAACTCTGAGAGACACTACACGGGAAGAGAAAAAATCACAGGAGTAACAGTTTTGAACGTACCGTGTGTGGTGTGTAGCCACACTGCACAATCAACACAACACACACACGAGCCGAGTTCATTCATGAATGTGACGGGAAGTCTCGCCAAACCTCTTGAGATTAAACGTGACTTCCGAGTCAACAAACATACAGAACCTGTCGCTATGGACTATATGCCAGGAGGAGGCGGGACTTCCAACTTCCGGGTTTTCAACCATCAACTGTTTCCGTTTCCGGTTTGCAACGTGTGTGCCGTGTCCCAGTACTTGCGCTTCCGCCTTTGTGCGCCTCGGTTGCGCGTTCCCATCGAAGGGTGAAAGGCTGCTTGTGTGTAGTTTCTGTCTCAGTGTCCAAATCATTTCAGATAGCCGAGACGCCCTCCCGCCGATGAGTGGGAGCGCGCGGTTCGGGGGCGCATGGGTGGGGATGCGAGTGCTGGAACGCGGAGCTTTGGCCGGAAACGGTGCTGATGTGTAAAACCCGGAAGTCGGAAGTCCGTGGCATCTACCCCATACTTCCTGGTTTTCAGCCGAAAAAACACGGCATAAAAACAAAAGGTGTTGTTTAAAGGAGTGTGCCCTCTGTGCTGGCAGCATGGGTTCGCGTCCACGTTCATTTGTGTAGTATGTGTGTACGTGTATAAAAAATGAAATGAAATTTTTAAAAAATGAGTGTAATAGCGCAAGCACGGACTTTCTGCTGCGTCATGACTGTTTTGATTTTGGATTCCCCACTGGCTCCCTCGCCGGCTCGCTTTCTGATTGGCTGCACGTCACTCTCAACTGGCTGGTTTGTCCTCGGGGAAACACCGCGCACGAAGCGAAGTCAGGCCAAAACAACCCAAAATGTTGAATATCCCCGATTTCAAGTCGGACGTCCTTCCGAGCGCCGATATCGGTGTGGTGTCAACACACACGGCAGGATTATCTGTTGAGATTATCGTTTGCATGTCGGCACGTCCTTGTGATTGTCGGGAGGGGAAATTCGGGGCTAAAATTGGGCCAATTCTCCTGCCGTGTGAACCAGGATTAACTTTAGGCATGAGGACTGATGAGCCAATCAGAGGCAGAGTAGGGTGGTTCATGCCAGGGAAAACAATCCTTAAATGCTGTCCCGAGCTGTGACGTCTGCCAGGAATTTTAGGTCAGGCAACCAGATTTGCGCTGTACACGGGAGAATTAATCACGATGTGGATTCAATCCCCTTTTGATTTATAGTAGCTAGTGCTTGTAGTTTATTTTAAAGTAAGCTAAAAAAAACAAAACACATAATGAGGACAAATAGTTTCAGATTCAGTCTATAACAATATTGAGGTCCAACCATTTTTGCTCATTGTTCACTAAATATTGTTTTATAATATTATTTATACTGTATTTTTATCTTATGATAAACAATTTACATTATATCAGGCTGCTTGTGTTACCATTAATAACTACAAACTGCTTTTAACAAGTCATGATAATTCTATTATTGTCAGCAATTTTTCTTACATTTCAAAAACAGGATGTTTTTCTGGACTACTTTAAAAAAAAACTTGAAAATTGAGAATATACCCTCTTCTCCAGGGACCACTACACTACTGTTCCCTTTTATAAATTAAGTTGTGTTGAGTAAATACCTGCTGATTGGAGCAAGTGACAGGTGCGTTGCCAAGGCACTGCCCACTCGAGCTCACCAATACTGTACACTGAAACAGACTGTAAGAAAACAAACACATGTGAACAAACAATGCAGTTTCTGCAGAAGTTAATGCAAATGGTAAATGGCACTTCATTTATATAGCGCTTTTCCACCTTACAAGGCCCTTAAAGCTCTTTTACATTCGAGTACTCATTCACCTACTGATGACGCAGCATCAGGAGCAACTAAGGGTTCAGTATCTTGCTCAAGGATAGACATGGCCACAATGCATGGGAACGAACCCACAACCTCTGGGTTGGAAGACAACCACTCTACCGGGCCACGCTGCCCCGGAAGTTAATGCTTGGGGGGGAAATATGCTGGAAAAAAATGATTTAAAAGCTTCAAAGGTGAAATAAAGCAAATACAAGAAGGGGAAAAAATGCTAACCACTTTTTGAATACCGTCATTGTCATTTATGTTTACCACTGGGTGGTGTCTAATAAAGATTTGGATTTGTGTGAGGGAGAAAAATCAGGAATGTCATTTTAACTCTTTGACTGCCATGGACGTTAAAAGACGTCAAGTAAAAACCTACGGAGGGCCGCCAATGACGTTAAAAGTCATCCAATTTTTTTATTTTTATTTTTTGAAACGGGTGGAGGAAAGCCTTGGCCAGCTGCTGTGAAAGTTTCAAGCAGATCTAGTTAGCCTAATGACTATTTTTGGCCCCTAGATGGCAGCAATGACTCTCTTTTGACAAGATTGGGTAGGCGTCAGTAGAAGACGTGAGGCGGAGCTAGAGGGGACAATGGCTGGGGAAGGGAAGAAAACATGGCGACCGGTTGCAAGCAGCTCACGGTCGAGCAGTTTTTTTCAAAGACGAAAAGCATCGACCAACGCTAAAGAGCACATTGATGACGACGATGATCATCGTCGATGATGGTGACTCCGAGGTTGACGCTGAAGTTGCAAGCGTTGACGTGGCGGCAATGACGACGTCATAAAGGTTCACCGGCTAGCGATGCTAACACCGGAAAACGCGGAGCACAACCGAGCATGCTCAGGTGGACGTTCAATCGGACGACGAACAGTGCCCCGAGTCCAATGCATATTCATCGGAGTGGGTACAGTATGCTACTTGCTATTCCCCGGAAAAAAAGGCCGTCAAGAAAGTGTAACGTCTGCACGCGAAAGGAGCCATCGCAAGTGAAACTAATCTGTTGTGCAAATCCTGCTGCGTCTCCTTGCATGCATGGGAGCGTTACAAAAAGAAAAACTGTATTTGAAACATCCACATAATTGTAAGTAGTACCACAGTTGCACACATTTGTAAATAGTTTGCGAAATTGTTTTGTCAAATTGTTACACTGTTGAATGGAAATAAACATATTTTGCAACCAAAAAACACTTTTTCATTGTTGGTGATAGCGTTTTACAGAAGTAAAGCACTATTTAGGTGTTTGTGGCATCATTCATGGACAAAAAGAAGTGTAGAATTCACTAGAGTGCATGAAATAACATCGTTTCACAAAAAGCTCTTTTTCTCCGCTTTTTGTTTCAAAACAGAGCATTTCGGTGAAACTAACCATTTTCTATTGTTGATTACTGAAGAACGGAATAAGGTAGAAACAAACTTTTTTTCTGATGAAAGATGAGAGTTCAATCTTTCATTTGGTAGTATGTGTGTTTCCATAGTCCAAACACAACATTTTCTGTGAACCTTGAAAGATCAGTCGAAATGCTTAAATAGGCTGGCACTGGCGACATCCCGTTTCTGAAAACGTCTGGCAGTCAAAGAGTTATATCGCCTTAGCCTCTGTTTTATATTGGCTAAAATACTACTAAATATGAGTGTATTTGAGTTCCGTCAGTTAAGGTGACTGGGTAACAAATTGAGCATCATCATAATATACTGTGTGTATATTCAGTATCTAGAAAAGTTGTCTAATTCAACTTCTACCAAGGTTTTATCTTAGCAAGGATTTGTGGTGCGATAAGGCTTTTACTGTATTTGCAGTTGTCCTATTCTTGAGGTATTAGCTACTGTAATGAGGAAAAACAAAACAAAAACCGTTTTCACTTTTGCTTAAATGCACCTCGTTTGTCAGGATTTTAGTAAGATTCCACTGTTGTCAGTGGTGAGTCACACTTTCACTTAAAACTGTAACCACCCTAAAATATGTTAATATCCCTAAAATACAAAATAATATGTTAATATCCTTAAAATCCAAAAATAATATCGCTTTTAGATTTTCACAGGTTGAAGTGGATGTTTTGTTTTTTTTCATCAACAGAGGGGTGCCAACAATTTTGTCTATGTGCATGTAGCCAGACAGCTAGATCCAGATAGCTCACCTTCTTTATTTTCCAACAAGAGAAAATGCTCAGATATATCCAGGCTATTGGTAGACATTATTTCCCAATTTATTCACGATGCCCCAGTGCTGTGTGCTTTGAGTTTTGTGTTATCAGCATCACAAATCCCATGTGTGCATCCTCGAATGAATGAGAGCTCTGTCTGTGAAAAGCCAGCTTAATTGTTTTTGTTCCTCATGTTCCCTCTGCAGGGAAAACTGATGAAGGATTGATATCTTCCTCAGCAGGATAACAGTTTTAAAATCATGGAACATTTTGTGTCCACCTAGGCTTTGTGTTCAAAATAGTGAATGCCCGCTCCCTCTATTTTTTTTCCAACACAATCACTTCTTTTGACAGTTTTGTACAATAATCATCATCACTATCTTCATTCAACGCTTCCTCTTTCTAAACTTAATTATACCAAAGACTTTTTAATGACTGTCAGCTGAAATGTGCCACAATTTCGCTTGAATTAATTTTATTCTGCTGCTTGAATGGAATTTTCTATCCACACACTATTTGTGCAAGTAAATAAGTTAGCAAAAAAATAACTAAATTAAGTAGTAGTATCACTTTTAACAGTTCAGCCAGGATTTTTTTCAGCATTGTCTTAGTTGATTAAAGCAGCCAATGGCGCAATTTGTATTTACTGTATAAAGGCCTTCCTTAACTCATTCCAGGTTAGTGTCGTTCTTCCAATAATACAAGTTGCTGGTTGTGAGTGCAGACAGAAGAATGATCAGAAATATTGTATATGAATTGGTCTCTTGTTTGTGTGGATAATTTGAACATTGTCATGGTAAACGGGTTGCTCTGAGGCTGTGGACACTTTCAGACCTGGCGTGAGCTCACTCCAATTCTTGGGAAGCGTTGATAAGAGCGGCCGCTGTATGTGCATGTTTGCAAATGTGTGAACGTGTGTATGTGTGTACCCTTCAGTACCATGATGAATTACCGTCTTATCTGGCTGAGTCCAGAGTGCACGTGGCAGCATAGGATTGACAAGCCTGGAGAGACAGCAGTGGTTGCTAGATAGAGAAAGAGATGAAATTATGCCAGCAGCTGCGACGGGAGGTAGGGGTCATCAAAAAGACAGAATCGCTCCAACAGGTCAAAAGTGTTGGGGAGATTTAGAAGGAATACAGTAACTTCTGGACGACAAGCCAGACCTGACTATAAGCTGCACTATCTAGATTTGGGGAATACTCGAGTTTGTTACACATATATGCCGCAGGTTGTTTTAATGTAATGTAACACACTGGATTCTTGCTACTTTGTTTTCTATAATGAGAGTGAAAATTGTCTCACTCTCGTTCTGTCTCTCCTATTGTATTTGGGTTCGCTTGGTTTGTTTTGCTCTGCCAGACGCTCTTGCGCTTCCTTTATAGTGTGCCCCCTTGTGATCTAATGGATAAGCCGCACCTTTGCATTAGCCGCAGAGTCGAATGCAAGTGAAAAAAAGTAGCGGCTTATAGTCCAGAAATTACTGTAGTTCTGCTCCGCTGATAGGTGTGGAGGTGCAGCCATTGACAGTATTTCATGTTTTAGCCATTGTGGTATTCTATACTGCACCAGTAGCAGTATATATTACTATTTACTTTTTTAAATTATTATTATATATATTTTTTTCATTTTAATTTTTTTTATTTGCCTGGAGAAGTTTCCATGGCATGGATGTTGCTCAACTTTTGGTCAACGGTTCTTCTTTTTTGTGTGACATATACACAAGCATTTGTGTTGTAGATTTTCATTTTCGTAAATCATATAATATACTAAAATAAAATTAAAAATAAAATTATCTTTGATAGTTAAATGAACAGAAGTAAATAAGAAAAGTTCATGTTTTGATTTACTTCTTCCTTTTTCCTAGCCACTGTAAATTTGGGCCTGTTAAATACAATACCCAACCGTCACAATACGATATTATCACGTTATTGTGGGGAGGTTGGCGATATTATAAAAAAGGTCACAATACTGTATGAAAACAAACGATATTGTAATAAAAAAAAAAAAACTCATGATATTGAACAATTTATTTATTTATGTGTAAACACTGACACCCAATAAGATGCCCAACAAGCAAAGAATTCCGGAATCAACTTCTCTGTTTTTGTGTGTGTTTTTTAAAAAAAGAAAAAAACAAAAACAAAAGAAAACTAATGAAGCAGTGTAACCAAGATTGATAATTGTGATTCACTCAAGGGAGTTCTTCATCAATCTGGGACTGTTTCACGATGATTTGCTTGGGAAAGGCAGGACATTTGTGTACAATAGTTCAAGTTGATTGGACAATGTGGCTCTGTGCACGTTTGTTTTGACCAATCAAATGTCATCTTCGGTCTCGTCTTAGGAAAAAAAACAAAAAAAAACAATGCAAACATCTTACCAGATAAAAATGCACAAAGCTCCTCTCGCTGTCCAACTTTCAACAAGGAAATGGTGAGTAATTTATCTGTATTATTATTATTATTATTAAATAAAAAAAATTGTCCGAAACCGAAAATGAAAAATGCTTGGCCGAAAACCGAAACGGCGAAAAAAAATTATGCCAATTTTTTACTATCATTGCATTTATTAGAATTATAATATTACTATAAAATATTTATTTAGCACTGGCATTTTAACAAAGCACAATATAAATTGAAATGTGCCCACACCGCAGACATGTTGGCTAATGGTACATTAAACACCAAACGAGGGTTGAGCATTTTCTGGCGGTGCAATTGCACTTTATAATTCACCAAAGTTAAAAAATAAATAAATAAATACATTTCACACCAGCTAATCCGCTTCGGGAACAGACTGCAAAGCCACACACAGCGTCCTGTACAGGTCTGTCGCCACCCAGAGATAGCGTTTAGTGTTTCCGTGTTTAAAACTGTTGATAGCAATAGTGTTAACATTAGCTAAAGTATTTAGCATGGCCACCGGGATGCCGGTGAAAAAAAGGAAGCGTTCGAGGGGCTCTTAAAGGGAAAACGCTGCAGGAGAAAGAGTGGCTCACCTGTACTGCAGTACACGGCAGTTCTGTATTTTTTTTCGACCTCTTAAAAAGCAACGCCCCTCTCCTCCGGTGTGCGCAACGACTCCGGGAGCTGTTGCGACCGACAGGTGCAAACTCACACGAGAAAAAGCCAGCGAGAAACGAGGCGGACATTCACCCCCACGTTTGCTGTTTAATTCAAACAAACGCTTGCAGCATTTTTTTTGCTTGCGTCACCACAATATCAACAACAACAACCGCCATATTCTTTCGGTTTTAATTTAATTTTGTCAGATTTTCGGTGGCCGGATATTTGGTGCATCACTAATTATTATTATTAATCTGTATTTAAGAGCAGAAGTAATTGCAGTGTCCATTCAAAGGTTGGCTACGTCTCTCGGAATGAGTTTGATAGTGGGGGAGTGGAGAGGGCAGAGTGTTATGTTCCTACACGAACAGATACAGAGCTCACTGGCTCCTGGCACTGGCATACAGTCTTATTGTACTTGATTTAAATATTCCCTTTTTTTCCCTTTACTTCATTCCTCATCCAGCAAAAAAAAAGACAAGTAAAAACGTTTGGGAATAACATTTGCAACCCTCCTGCTGTGTAGAGTCTCATACATCAGAGTTTAGTCCCAAATAAGTGTTGCAACCATCACATTGTAACTCTTGGTCAAGAGGCCAACTGTCTTTGAGTGTCTTCTGTGTAATGGATTTGTTTGTAATGAGCACCTGAGCTCCTTCTGTCGCTCTACTTTATGTTGTTCTCATCTGCCAACTGTATATCTGACAAGTATGAAATCCACATAATGATATACAGTTATGGGGGGTGGGGGTGGTTGAATGTATATATTCTAATGGTCTAATTCTTGTGTTAGTAATTCATTTTTCATTTTTTACAAAGTACTTACTTACCTACTACTAATATTTATTAATTAATTTTGTGTTATCTTATTCTACCTGTCTTTATTGCATGACTGGTTTTTACACCATGTACAACACTTTGTATGCAGAGATGGCTGATTTAAAGCTACTGAATGCAGAAAATTGAATTTTGAATCGCTACTTCCACCTGTAGCTGAAAAATAAAACTATATTTTCCCTTCGTCACGTACACAAATGCGCGCATGACGTCACATCCGCAGACAGAGGGCGGGAAAATTTAAACCTGAATCCAGTCTGAAGACTATTGGCCAGAGGCTCTTAGGAGTTTAACTTTGCACAAATCTCAGACTTAGCATGAACATTAATATTTCAGATATTTCTTATTCTTATACCATTTCAATAATTGGTCAATAGCACCTGTTACATGTTCTTTACAAAACACTCTTGGTTGTATCTATCAGCCCAAGACCTACAAATTCAGTAAATCTTTTGAAGCCATATGCTACACCTAATAGGAAGGCCGCCATTTGAATTTATTTTTGGCCTTTCCTTCTTAAAGAGATAGTGTGTAATACTTAGCACCATCTAGTGGTGAACTAATACCTCATCCATTTTAAAAGCCATTATGCAAAAAATATAATAATTCTTAATCGTAGGTCTAGTCATTGCTAATAATATCACATAGGTCGCACCGGGTTTTAGAGGGGGCTGACATGTTTTGCTGCCATCTTCCTGCTACGGATACCCGAAGGACAACTTCGTAGTTAGTCCTGGTGGTGCTTGTAGCTAGTGTCTGACCCAATAGGTCGACATCCGCTTACCTTCTCCAGCTGGGGCCTGCATGTGATTATCGCTGAGTCCATGAATTCGGGCTCCCGCCGCTTGTCGCCCTCTGCTGTGCTCTTGCAAACTTTTTCTAGCTTCTCCCGCTAAACGCTCTTGTTAGCCACTCGATCCAGCCTCTAACTCCCACTAGACGCTCTTGTTAGCTGCTCACTCGGTCTTTTGGCGTTGCTTGCTGGGGTTCCAGCCAGCTGCCAAGTCGCCATCGCTCACCGAGATGTTCGCTTGTTCATGCCAAATAGAAATCGGTGGTAGGCTTATAGTGCACGTACTATTATTTAGCAACATCTAGTAATGAACTTTTACACACTGTACCTATAACAAAACATTCCTGGTTGTACGTTTCACCTAGAGTCACAAAGATTTGGAGGCATATGCCTCGACGTGCTTTTTGTTTTTAGGGTCGAAACCTAGATGAATAACTCATGTAACTCACATAAGGCTTGGCAATCTGGCAAAGACATTCACATTTTAGACTTCAGAGGGTTCTTGTCCTATGTGACAGTACTCCAACATGCAAGTACCCCAATATTGCCAGGCTTGCGAGGGCCCTTTATAGCTGCTTGCAGCTAAAGTTTAGTTTGATCCTTATCAAGATTATGTCAGCAATTTAGCATTTCTTTGTTGCAATGTTTTTTTTTTGCAAATGTGGGACCTGCTGTCACTTCTGTCCTGATTATATTCTTCGTATTTAGCCCGCAGCAACAATCCCATAGCCCCTCACAATAAACCTTATAAAAATTAAAGGTTATGGATTAATGAGAGGATGTCTCTCCTTCTGTAATATTACTTTTACTCACTATTACTTAATATTAGATTGTGTACTGCAATAATAATAATAATAATAATGATACTACTACTACTACTAATAATAATAATAATAATAATAAATCCTTAATGAATGATCAGTGTTTTTGTCTACATACAAATGATAAATTCAGGATCAAACATCTTGCCAGTAAGGATTTATTCCAAAAAACAATAAAATTGCTATCACAGATGTTTGAATACTGACAAATATTTCACCATTGTATAGAGAAATGCATACAGCATACTCTGTGTTGTTGTGCTTGAACTTAGGGCTGCACGATATTGGAAAAACTAGTGATATGTGATATTGTTATTGAATATAGTGATATTGGTACTATTGCAGTATTTAAAATGTACCCAAAGAAATAACATTTTTATCATCTAATATAAATATATATTTTTAAATTCATCCAGCAAAATAAGAAAGGTCAATGTATTTTAATTAATTAATTTTAATTACCCTAAATATTGTTCAACTTTTGGATAGCAATGCACAATTAAGTTTGCGCCTGAATGGTCAAATTCAGATAAAAGCATACAATTCCTTAAGAAACATATTGCATGTTTTTGTGATATGCATATTGCATGGACCAATGTCTCAATGTAGATTATTTTTTTTAACATTGTGCAGCCCAACTCAAAATATATATATTTTTAGTCTATGTTGCTGAATCTAATGTGTTCCCACTTTCCTTTAGGTCGAAGATGCCATGCTAATGTTTGACAAAACAACTAGCCGACATAGAGGTATGTTTAGCTTGTTCATTCTGTGTGTTGTATATGGTAGCCAAAAGTGTTGAGCTTTTGTCAGTGTATCATGTTCATGACAAAACAGTGTGCACACCATATACAAAAAGACACACTCAACATTGTTGAACAATTTACACAACAGTAACCTTTAATAAGTACATTGCTTCAAAGATGTCTACATCCCCGAAGGTCAGCTTCATTGTTGTTCATTACAGATAGCTTTCACTCTGTCAGACAATCCATACTAAATCCGTCCCTTATCATAGATATTCCACATTGCTGGCTGATACACACACAAATAGACATATCTGCATGTGCAAACCAACTAAACACACATCATAGACTAACATTTATATTCCCTCTCAATTTAATTAGTCACATTCCTCTTTGGCTATTTAACCTCTTTGACACATCGATACGGATCTTCATTGGCATTCATTTGACTGGATGGCGGATGACAGCGGCATGGAGAGTGAGAAGAGGGTCAAATAAGGGAAGGAGAAGGAAAGAAAAGGCAAAAGATGCCCCTAGTTGAATAGGAGCTAGATTGAAGAAGGGAGGCATGCGTGGTCTGATAAGGGCACAGATAGCAGATTGTGTAGAGTCACTTAGGTGGCAGGATTGTTATCGCCACCACCTCCTCCCTGTCCAAACACTTTATCTGGACTTCAGCAAAGAAGCCCTCTGCCCCCAGACAGAGGACTTAACAAAGACACAGTGAAGCTAAGGACAAGACAGACTTGCTTGTGAGTAGTTTTATAAAGTGATGGTGAAACACTCAGGATACATTCGAACAAATTTACAGAGACAGAGATCAGCTGAGGAACATTATTGTTGTTTGAGGACTTGCTTCATTAAAATGGCTTTGATAGTAAGGCATCTTCATCACTTATACAATAGACTTATGATCGAATGACAAAATGTTTCAATACTTTTATAAAAACTCTATCATCCCTATAAGTTAAAAAGGCTATTGAGGAACCTTCATCTGAAGAAAGGTGGTGACTTGGTGGAAAAGCACACCAGATCAGTTGCTAATTGCCGGTGGAACAGTCACCTGTGTGGCCAAAATTGATATTGTAATGTTAGAACAATTTATATTTATAAGTTATGGACAATTTTAACTTTGTTGCTTTTTTTGATTAAACATACATTATGGTGTATGCAAAGAACTTAGCGCATCATGATGAATTTTAACAAAGATTCTTATGTTATCGGCCCGATTTTCTTTTTTTTTCCTTTTTTTTTTTTTACAGTGTACTTTGCTTTATAGTAGGCCGCATGATTCTAATGTAATGTAAATTCTTAGTGAATAAAAACTCAAGTCAATCTTTGACTGACAAATGTCAGAATGTTTTTGTTTGTTTGTGTCCTGTCTGACCTATTACCTGTGTGACAGGCAGCCAACCTGCATGATGGTGCATTATTCCTCCTCTGACTGTGTAGGAGGTCTGGACGGAGCACTTCATGTGAAATAGTTCTTATAAATAATACAGCTGTGGCAATAACCAGCTGCTTTTGACCTTGACCACTACCGTGTCAGTTGCTATTAATGATATCAGCGTTGCCTGTGATTGGGACATGCATTGACTTAATGCTTTTTTTTTTTTTACTTTGCGCTCTGTCAGGTACCAATTTCTGGCCCATTTCTTCATCATTTAACAATAATAATAGCTACATGCTATTTATTTATTTATGTATTTATTTAAATAATAATTATTTAATAATGTATTCATAATCTAAGGAGCAATGAGGACCACATTAAATTAGTAATTAAACCTAATTTCAATCTTTGAAAAAAAAAAGGGAAATCTCCTATCCATCCATTTTCTACACCACTTGTTCTGATTAGGGTCATGTTTAAACCCATATCGCTTTAAAAAAAACAAAAAACAGCTTATCGCACTGATTAGCAAAGGCTTGCGAGGGTGTGTGCACGTAGTGAATGTTTGTTTGTCAGGGTTTGTTGAAGGTCGCAAAGACGCCAACATTTTTAATGGACGCAAAACCAGTTTTTCTTTCGTTCTTTTCTGTTCTGTTTCTGTTGAACATACTGACATTTTCTTGGCGACAAGGAACACCACTAAAACTGTTGGCGAACGTCCTTGTGACCATTTGTGGCATTGAAGGAACCCTGATAAAAAAAAAACAACATTCACTCTCTGCGCACACCCTCACAAGTCTTCAATGTTCAGGGAATTACGACACTTAAGCTGTAGCCACTACCAGCTGACTTTGAGCAAGACCCTGGAGTGGTTGTCAATCAATTGCAGGGGATAAGTCACTTTTATATATGATGAAATATAGTTTATTGATTATTCTATGGATAATAAAGCTTCTCAAAGTGTGTGGCATGTGACGAAGTTCTTGAATGCATGAAACCAATGCATCACAAACAAGAAGACTTCTTTTTTTTTTTATTGAAGAAGTCAAAGTACAGAAAGCTACATTTAATTTAAGGGTTACAAAAAACTTTTTTTTTTTTTTTATTATTCTTATATGCAATACATTTTAATTGAATCAATTGTATTATAAAACTGTGCATGTGACACTGGTTTAATATGGTGTAGATAAAAGCACAATATAAAAGCAGTCAATTTACCATTAAGACTAATAGCTAAAAACTCTAGGCATTTAGTAGCCTGGCCAGCCACACACACTTTCTTGAAACACGGAAAGTGGATTTGGAAAGGCTGCCAGTGACCGCTGCTCAGCCCAGTTCAAAACGAAAAGTGCAATGACATTTGTTTATTCGTTGTGACATATTTTTTTGTGAGCAACGTCACTCTTTGGCGGAAGAAAAAAAAGTCCATTCAAAATGGCGCGTGGGAGAGACGATCGTTTGTTTCCTTCAGCATTAAACTCAGTTTTAAATGTCCAGAAACACATAGAGTCATTAAAAACCCAGCAGCTGAAAGCATTTATTTCAAAAGAAGACATGTGTCAAGATTACGGACTTATAAATGAACGGAAAGGGTGAACAGATGTCCCGTTCGGGTCGAGACAGTCTCGTTTTTAGCCATGAGTCCCAGTGGATTCCACCAAACTCATTGTTTTGTCCTGATATTACGCAATTCCTGTCCCGGCATTCTATTTTTTTGCCATCAGTCACACAGTTGTCATAGCGATTCATACGGTAAAACCTATCCTGCTTACTTCCAAATTCACGTTTGCGTTCTCATTTGCATCTGATCTGTAGCAGGCAACAGGACCGGAACAAGAACTACTTTCTGCTTTCTCGTCTAAGAATCATGGGAAATTTAGTTGTACTATCAATTGCGGTCGCCACTCGCCGGTCAGACAAGCAAGCTGAGGTTTGGTATATTTCCAATGTTGTAATGTGTGACCGGCGCAAGGTAAACGTCAGGACAGGGCAAAAATAGTGGCGGTGTTGAACTGTCAACCAAGATAGTATTTAGCATTAGTGAGTCATACTGGTTTAGAGACTCATACATAAATACTCCAATTTCTCTTTTATCAATAGATTTGTGATGGTATATCCTCGTATTGGAATATCTTGAAAGATTAAAATGTAAACATTTATTTTCATTGATTATTTTCATTATAACCCCTCAAGGGGAAATTCAACTAACTCCCTCTCTTCTGTACAGCAGGCTGCATACCCCACATAAAATTTAATCCCTCACGTGCATGCATGCAAGGAGAGATGTCAGAGTAAAAGGAGTACACAAACAATGTTGCACTTCTTGAGATGAGGGGTTGCGGATGATAATTTGTAAGTCGTTAAACCATTATTAATTTTCCATTATATCTTTATAGATCTCTGCAAAGAAAAAAAATAATCTGTGCAAATCTAGCAATTTCATCTACATAACTACATGTGTGCAAGTGCAAAACATAACTATACCTGTAACATGAGCAGTGACAATATTATTAATATAAACTGAACTACAGTAACTGTCATTTAAATCTGCATATTTGGTTCAACATTAAACTATAGTGTGAGGCAGGAAGAGCTACAGACAAGCACAATCAAACAAATCAATAAATTGGAGATGATCATGTTAATCTGGTTTTACTTTCAAATGGAAATTTACACCTTGCTGCAAATTTAGATGGATTATTTATTTATTTATTTATTTACTTATTTATTTATTTATTCTAGGGGTGTCAGGCGATTAAAATTTTTAATCGTAATAGATCACATGGCTTCAATAGTTGACTCGCAATTAATCGCCAATTTTATATCTGTTCTAAATGTACAATAAATTGTACAATACAATGTTCCAAGTTTTCATACTCTTGTTTATATAAGTGGGAAAACATGTTAAACTAATAGAAATATGGCTGCATCTTTTAGTCATTGATACAGTAATTCCATAATAATTCTTAAAATTTAAATACAATTAAAAGATGTACTGTACAGTAAAAAAATAAGTGTGATATTGATTTGTGTTGAGGTAATTTATCTGCCACTAGATGGCATAATTGCATCTGTAAGATGTTGGTGGCAGGTCAGTGTATTTTTCTTTTTGTAATAAGAGCTAACTAATCTTTAACATGAAGTAACTTGCACATTTTTGAAATTGTAAAATACAACTTGACCCTAGTCTTCACAAATATATGCATTGTTATTAAATTTATTACTGCTAGATTTTGACATGGACGTGACTGGAATTCCCCCAGTACAGGCTTTACCATTAATCGGGCATTTAAAAAATTAGTGCCGTTGAAGGAACTTTAAATTAAGGGAGACAGGTAGGACAGACCTTGGATGAAGATGCTGAGGTTCTCTTTGGGAGTGACCAGGATGGATAGAATCAGGAATGAGTACATCAGAGGGACAGCACATGTTAGAGGCTTTGGAGAGAAAGTCAGAAAGGCCAGACTGAGATGGTTTGGACATGTCCAGAGGAGAGATAGTGAGTATATTGGCAGAAGGATGCTGAGTTTCCAAATACCAGGCAGAAGGTCTAGAGGAAGACCAAAGAGGAGGTTAATGGATGTAGTTAAAGAGGACATGAAGGTAGTTGGTGTGAGAGCAGAGGATGCAGAGGACAGGGTTAGATGGAGGCAACTGATCCGCTTTGGCGACCCCTTAAGGGAAAAGCCGAAAGGAAATGAAAAAGAAAAAGAAGGAACTTTAAATTATTTCAAAATTAGCGTGCGGTACCACATAAGCGTGCACGAACATGCAGTCTTTAATTCCTTACAGCAAAACTTGTGTGTGTAGCATTTCTTGGGCTCTATTTGGTTTGGTTTTCTTTTAGTAAGATTGGAAATAATAATGAAAGCGAATGGTATGATGACTCCAACTTTACAATGTGTCTTTGATTGCCATTGTTATAAATTATGTATTCCTGGTCGTATTTCACACTTTGGCCACAAAATTGAAGCAATAACTGATGTGTTTTCTTAATGAATGCCAGTTTTGTATTGCACAATGACTTTGAATTGTTATCCCTTTTTTTTATTGCTTTTTTTGTGCTCCACTGCTGCAGTTGTCTCCCCTCCAGCTATTTAAGCCTTCTTGTCGGAAAACAAGAATGTAGCAAGTGAAGCTGCTCACCATTGACTCTTGCACTGCCTTACACTTTCCAGTGTTTACATCCATTCCAATGCATCTAATTACAGTTGCCAAATGCAACATCTTGCTTTATGAATGTCCCCAAGGGCAAAGTCATAAACACGTCTTCACTTGTCTTTGTATACTGATGCTGCATACTGACTGGGTTAAATGATTAGAAGACAGAGTTGTTGTCCTTGTGTCCCGACATAGCTATCTGATAGATATTGCTAGGCAGGCTGCTATGGCCAGGGTGTTTTATTATATCTGATTGTTGTGTACACTATAAAAAAACAAAACAAAACGTAAAAACAACGGTAATAAAAATTGTATGTAATATACCAATATATGACAAAAAAATTTGATCAATCTTTTAAAACCTGGCGAATAACTGTTGAAAAACTAAATATTGGGTTTAAAATTGCAACAGTTTACTATTAGGGTAATTCATTTAGATAGCATTTTATTCCCCTTTACGAGGTTCTCAAATATATAGTCATTCACCTTCTGATGACAGAGCATTAGGAGTTCAGTATTTTGCTCAATGATACTTCAACATGTTCACCAAGGGGATCTAACCCCTTCCAACTTCGGTCACGTTGGCGCAGCACGTCTGCGGCACGGGCTCCGTGGAAAAGCTGCAGTTCTTTCAACTTTTCCTTATTTAACTTTTAATTTTTTACTTTTTTAAATTATGAGCCACTTGCTCAATCTGTCCGCGACTCCTACGCGAGTTACAGCACACGTCGGGGGTGAACGGAGCCTAATCGAACAATCTAACAAGATCAAAGGAACGACATGGCATTGGCTTTGTTGTCATACGTCAGAGACGCGCTCTGGGCCCTCCGTTCAACAGGCGACACACCACCCCCCGACCTGCCGGAGGAGATTCGGCGAGCAGACCGGGGAATACGCCGCCGGAGAAGAGGACAACGAGGTGGAGCACGCCAAAGGCTCCGGAGGAGAGGATGCAGACCAGCGCTGCCGCCCTTGCTGCTCGGCAACGTGAGGTCCTTAAAGAGCAAGCTGGATGAGCTGAGGAGCCTCACCTCAGCCTGCCGCGAGCACCGTGACGCCTGCGCCATGGTGTTCACGGAGACATGGCTCCACAGCGACATCCCAGACTCTTTGTGTGAGATCGAGGGATTCTCACTCATTCGCGGCGACAGGACTCAGGCGTCGGGAAAAAGCAGAGGTGGGGGCGTCTGCATTTAAATCAACGACAACTGGTGTCGGAATTACGCGGTGCGGCAGATCACCTGCACCCCCGACGTGGAGCTTCTCTGCCTAAGTCTGAGGCCGGGCTACCTGCCGAGGGAGTTTGGAAACATTTTCCTCTGCGCCGTGTACGTTCCGCCCAGCGGGAACGCCGCCAGCGCCGCCGCCTTCATCTCCGACTGCGTTCAACAACAACTGCGACGGTGCACGGAGGCCCCGGTTTTCATCTTAGGGGACCTCAACCACTGCAAATTGGAGCTGTCTCTCCCCGGTTTTCATCAGTATGTAAAATGTGGAACAAGGGGAGACAGAGTCCTGGACAAATGCTTTGGGAACGTGAAGAACGCATATGTGAGTAGAGCCCGCCGCCCCCTCACCAACTCTGACCACAACACAATTCACCTCATCCCCACCTACAAAACAGCTCTCAAACGCATCAAACCACAAAGAAAGACTGTTAAAATCTGGTCCCATGACAGCATTGAGACCCTTAAAGGATGTTTCCTATGCACAGAGTGGAATACCTTTGATGGGCTGGATATGGATACTGCTGCTGTGACTGTAACTGACTATATTAAATTCTGTGTGGACAACATCATACCTACAAAGGAAATAACTGTTTACCCCTACAACAAACCGTACATTACTAAGGAGGTTAAAGACTGTATTAACCGCAAAAAAAGGGCATTTAAGAACCAGGACAGAGCCCAGCTCAAACTGGTTCAAAAAGAACTCAAACACATGCTTAAAGAAGCAAAAAGGAAGCACAAAGAGACTATAGAAAAACACTTTGCTGCTAACAACTCTAAGAAAATGTGGGACACCATGAGGAGGATCACCAAATTGACTCCTGCTCAAAAAGGTCTCAGCTTTCTAAATGACCTCCAGAAGGCAAGGGAGCTGAATGACTTTTATTTAAGATTCGAAACCCAGGACTTCTCCTCTGAATGTGGGGAGGTCCTGAGGTCCATTTCAGTGAATGAGCAAGACTCAAGGCTGGTCATTCATCCCCATGATGTCCAATCTGCTTTTAGGTCTGTCTGCACAAAGAAGGCCTCAGGACCAGATGGGATATCTGCCCTTCTGCTAAAATCCTGTGCAGAGGAGCTCACAGCGGCATGGCAGCCCATCTTCCAGAGATCTGTGGACTCACACTCCATTCCCAGTCTCTGGAAAAAATCAGTAATCACCCCGGTTCCTAAAAAACAATGTCCTGTGGGCAATAATGACTTCAGGCCTGTGGCTCTAACTTCCATTGTTATGAAGTGTTTCGAGAGGCTGATGGTGACTCGGCTCAGGGGGGAGGTGGATGCACACTTAGACTCCCTTCAGTTTGCCTACAAGCGGGGTCGCGGCACTGACGATGCTATCAACAGCATCACACATCTGGTCAGCAAACATCTGGACGTCCCTAAAGCTTATGCACGTGTGTTGTTCGTTGACTTTAGCTCAGCGTTCAACACAATGCAGCCGCACCTGCTTTTGGGTAAACTGAAGGAGATGAATGTGAACCCGTACATCTCGAGGTGGTATCACTCCTTGCTGACACAGCGCACACAGCAAGTCAGGGTCAACAGCTCCCTCTCAGAACCCAGATTGATAAGCACAGGCGCCCCACAGGGCTGCGTCAGCCCCCCGGTCCTCTTCACATTGTACACAAATGATTGTGTGATATCACACCCTGAGAACTTTATCATTAAGTTCTCTGATGACACAGCTATCGTCAGCTTGCTGCAGGCGGCGGTAGCCCACTGGACTATTTCTCAGAAATAGAGAAATTTGTCCAGTGGTGTGACCGGAATCATCTTGTGCTCAATGTGGGGAAGACAGAGGAGGGGACATTTGATCCAAAAACTGTGGGTGACCACGGGCCAGTCGTCATTAAAGGCAATCACATCAGCCAGGTGGGTTCATACAGGTATCTGGGGGTCCACATTGACAACACACTCAGCTGGAGGGTACACGTTGGAAGTCTCTGCTCCAAACTCCAACAGCGTCTCTATTTCCTACGCAGACTGAGGGTCTATGGAGTGGAGCAGAGGATCATGCTGTTGTTCTACCGGGCTGCATTGGAAAGTATCATCAGATACGGCATTGCGGCCTGGTACGGCAACCTGACTGTGCAGTCAAGGTCACAGATTGCCGGTCTGGTGCGGACTGCCATGAAGATTATGGGGGTCAGGAATCATCCTTCCCTACAGATGCTTTATGAGCAGTCCGTCACCAGACTGGCACAGAAAATTGTTACTTACCCGACTCACATTCTGCATCATGAGTTCCAGCTACTACTTTCGGCAGGAGATTCAGGGCCCCCAGAACCAGGCTGAACCGCTACAAGAACTCATTCCTGCCGACATCCATCAAATTACTTAATAACCGACATTAACTAAGTGGTGCAATATATATATATAGGAGTGTGTGTGTATTATTTATTTTAATTATCTCTCTCTCTATTCTGTTGTTTTTCTCACTGTAAACTACTGCTGCACTTCTTATTTAATTTTGATTTTATCTCTTTCTATTCTGTTGTTTTTTCCTTACTGTAAACTGCAGCTGGACGGAGTCCAGGAAAAAGTTCCCCACGGGGAAAATAAAAGTATATCGTATCGTATCGTATCGTAACCCACAACCTCAGGGATACCAGACAACCACTCTACCACTGATCCATAAGCTTTGCGTATCTTTCACCCACTCAAGCTTTCCACTTACAGAAATTGTATTTATTTTTACTTTAAAAAAAATTGTCAATTCACAAAGAAATTATGGTAACATTTTGAATTTTTACTGTTAATTTCTCAGTAAATATAATATTTTTTCTAGGGTTTTAAAGTTGAATTTGACATTTTATTCTATTAAATAACAGTCAAATATTTGTGAAATTGCAATACATTTATGAACGTATTTGTTTTTACAATCAGTATACTGTATGTATTTCTAATGGAGTTTTTTTGTAACAGAAATATTGTTTTTAGAGTTACAGTTATTTCATTTTATTTTACATTTGACCTGTAAAATCTGAGTTTTTTATTTTTATTGAATGATATTTTTAAAATACAGAAAACAACTGTAAAATAAAAAATAAAATTATGTTATATTACAGGTTTGTTTTTGTTGTTGTTGATTTTTTTTTTTTTTACAATGTAGCATGGTCAGTCCAGGGTACTGGTGGCCAGTAGGAATTTGAGAAGCAAAGACACTATATTAATGGCTATTAAATCTGTGTGCACAATATTGAATGGGACACTTCAGCATAGTGTATTTCATGAGAGTTAAATTTACCATCAAAGAGCTAATGCTGCACTTGCTTTTAGTCGCTTTTTGATCACATTTTAAATTCAACACAATTCCGTATTAAAAACTCAGAGCCGAATCCACTAAAGGTTTGTGTGGCTTTTGCGTGCCACTACCTGGTAAAAATGGAGCAAACAGATAGCGTCATGTGTTATACATATATTTGGCAGAGAAATTGCCCACTTCTATGCTCATTGATAAACAACGTCTAATCCACTAACACCAGCGCTAATTGCCTTACAGTTTGAGTGACGCAAATAACATCTATAGGAAGCTCGTGTAAAGTTGGTGCTATGCGAGCCTGTTCATAGCAGTAGTAGCACGGAGAAGGCATGGTCATGCCAGGCAGAGCTGCTCCTCCCTACACGCATCTCACACACTGTGCAGAGGGCGCCAACATGGGGACCCCCATTTTGTGCTGTGACATCTGACCAATGTGAAAAAAGGCTCCGACATGACACGTCGTCCTAAATTACTTTTTGCAAAAAGTCATTCACCCCCGCACAGTGGGCGACTTATTATCTCATTAACCGTTTTCACTGACGCAACCCCCTTCGCTCCCGGCTGGTCTACTGGATTTTATATTAATATTTGTTCTATTGCTATAAAAACATGGAGCCTGCCAAAAGAAAGATTAGTCTCTTCTTTCATCAGGAAAAAATATATATTTCTACCTGTTTCCGTTTGGTACGGTTCATATTCACACTGTGCTTTTTGCAAGTGGACTATCATGCGTAATCACAGTGACCAGCATGGCGATCTGTGCGCATAACAAAACACAGAAATAGAGGAAAACATGAAATTCCGACTTGCTGCATTACTGCTCTTCATATTTGTGCCGTTATTAGATGTAATATATTTGCAAGCGTCATTGATGAAATATTGAGAGTTTGGTCTGAACCTAGCATTAGTTTATTTTCTTCAACTTTTATTTTATTTTGTGAGACAACTTTTGCTATGATCCAGCAGCTTCTCCCTTCTCCAAGTTGTTTTGAGGGTGTTGTGTACGATAAAGAAAGAACAAGATAGTCACAGGGGGAAAATCCACTTACTGTCCCCTTCAGTATGCCAACAGCTAAGTAGGACAATGAAACTAATGAGCCATTTTGTGTTAGTGACCTACATAAATGCATGTGGACAGGCCCGTCATCCACACCTGAAATAAAGCGCTGTGCTATAATGGCAAGAGTCAGCAGAACAGGGATGAATAATCTGTTCTTGCAACAAATATTGTTTATGTGATGTTCAAGTGGAAAGTCAGAAGTTTCTGCTGTTCCTTTGGATGCCACAGATTCCCAAACACGAACAGGATTGTTAACACAAACAGGATTGTTAAGAACAACTATAGCAAAGCTATAGTACACTGAATCTTGGCCTTAATTGTTTAAAGTGGAAGTCAACCTTAAACAAACCTTTTCTTGACAGTAATATGTTATGAGTGACCTCACTTGTATAAACATGACATTGTGATTAACTCTTTGACTGCCAAAAACGTTAAATAACGTTTAGTAAAATAGACGTTAACTCTTTCACTGCCAGACGTTTTCAGAAACGGGATGTCGCCAGTGCCAGCCGATTTAAGCATTTTGACTGATATTTCAAGGTCCACAGAAAATGTCGTGTTTGGACTATGGAAACACACATACTACCAAATGAAAGATTGGACTCTCATCTTTCATCAGAAAAAAAAGTTTGTTTCTACCTTATTCCGTTCTTCAGTAATCAACAATAGACTTCTTTTTGTCCATGAATGATGCCACAAACACCTTAATAGTGCTTTACTTCTGTAATACACCACCACCAACAATGAAAAAGTGTTTTTAGGTTGCAAAATACGTTTATTTCCATTCAACAGTGTAACAATTTGACAAAACAATTTCGCAAACTATTTACAAATGTGTGCAACTGTGGTACTATTTACAATTATGTGGATGTTTCAAATACAGTTTTTCTTTTTGTAACGCTCTCCTGCGTGCAAGGAGAGGGAGCAGGGTTTGCACAACAGATTACTTTCACTTTCCATTGTCCGTTTCGCGTGCAGACGGCCTTTTTTTCCGGGGAATAGCAAGTAGCAGACTGTACACACTCCTCCGATGAATATGAATTGGACTCGGGGCACTCTTGAGCGTGCTCGGTTGTGCTCCGCGTTTTCCGGTGTTGGCATCGCTAGCCCGTGAACCTTTTATGACGTCGTCATAGCCACCGTGTCAACGCTTCCAACTTCGCCGTCAACCTCGGAGACACCATCATCATCATTGATGATGATCATCGTCGTCATCAATGTGCTCTTTATAGCGTTGGTCGATGCTTTTCTTCTTTGAAAAAAACGGCTCGACCGTGAGCTGCTTGCAACCGGTCGCCATTATGGCTTCTTCAGCCATTGTCCCCTCAACACTCTAGCCCCGCCTCACGTCTTCTGCTGACGCCTACCCAATCTTGTCAAAAGAGAGTCATTGCTGCCATCTAGGGGCCAAAAATAGTCATTAGGCTCACTAGACCTGCTTGAAACTTTCAACACAGCTGGGGAAGGCTTTCCTCCACCCGTTTCAAAAAAAAAAAAAAAAAAAAATTGGATGATGTCTTTTAACGTCATTGGCGGCCCTCCGTAGGTTTTTACTTGACGTCTTTTAACGTCATTGGCGGCCCTCCGTAGGTTTTTACTTGACGTCTTTTAACGTCAGTGGCAGTGAAAGAGTTAAAAGACGTTCACCAAGATTTTATTTTTTTGGAAACGGGTGGAGGAAAGCCTTGACCAGCTGTGCTGAAAATATCAAGCAGATCTAGTTAGTATAATGACTACTTTTGGCCCCTAGATGGCAGCGATGACTCTTTTTGGACAAGATCAGGTAGGCGTCAGTAGTAGAAGATGTGAGGCGGAGCTAGAGTGTTGAGGGGACAATGGCTGAGAAAGTGAAAATGGCGACCGCTGGCAAGCAGCTCACGCTTGATCGTTTTTTTCAAAGAAGAGAAGCATCAACCAGTGCTAAAGAGCACATTGATGATGACGATGATGATGATGGTGACTCCGAGGTTGACGCCGAAGTTGGAAGCGTTGACGCGGCGGCTATAATCACGTCATAAAGCCTCACCGGCTAGCGATGCTAACGCCGAAAAACGCGGAGCACAACCGAGCACTTCTGCTCAGGCGGACGTTCAATCGGACGACGCAGAGTGCCCCGAGTCCAATGCATATTCATCGGAGGAGTGGGTACAGTCTGATCACGGAGAAGACACTGGTTATGGACTACGATGCCACCATGAATGGAGCGGATGAGATGGATCAGAACATCTCTTACCACCCGGTATAGGAACTGAAGGACATGAGGAAGCCAGACGTAACACCACCGTAACGTCACCGTATCATGATCCTGAGAGTAGACTTGATGGCAACATGGCCAAACACACACTGCAGTATATACTTGCTATTCCCCGGAAAAAAAAGCCAGCAAAAAAGTGTAGCGTCTGCAATCGCAGTGAAACTAATCTGTTGTGCAAATCCTGCTGCGTCCCCTTGTACGCAGGGGAGTGTTACAAAAAGAAAAACGGTATTTGAAACATCCACACAATTGTAAATAGTACCACGGTTGCACACATTTGTAAATAGTTTGCCAAATTGTTTTGTCAAATTGTTACACTGTTGAATGTAAATAAACTTATTTTGCTATCAAAAAACACTTTTTCATTCTTGGTGGTAGTGTTTTACAGAAGTAAAGCACTGTTTAGGTGTTTGTGGCATCATTCATGGAAACAAAAAAGGTGTCAAATTCACTAGAGTGCATGAAATAATATCGTTTCACAAAAAGCTTGATTTCTCCGTATTTTGTTTCAAAACAGAGCATTTGGGTGAAACTAACCATTTTCTATTGTTGATTACTGAAAAACGGAATAAGGTAGAAACAAACTCACTTTTCTGATGAAAGATGAGAGTCCAATCTTTCATTTGGTAGTATGTGTGTTTCCATAGTCCAAACACAAAAGTTTCTGTGGACCTTGAAAGATCAGTCAAAATGCTTAAATCGGCTGGCACCCACGGCATCCCTTTTCTGAAAACGTCTGGCAGTCAAAGAGTTAATTGGAATATGAGTTATGAAGCAAAAGCTGACATCAATGTTACTCAGGGCTCAGGCAACTACCAATCAGATTTAACCTGTTTTTCTGAAGCTGTACTGTGATTGGTTGTTACCTGAGACCTAAGCAACATTGATGTCATCTTCAGTTGACAACAAGTGGCAAAATGGCTGCCCCCTGAGAAGGATAAAAACGACTGGATTTTGCTTTTAACTCATATTCCACTCACGCAATATTATATTTAGACCAGTGGGGCTGCATAGAACATATTATTGTCAAAAAAAATTGGTGTGGGGTTTGACTTCCCCTCTAAGTGGGCGTTACATTAACCACACTGTAGTTGGCTAACTTATCAGTGTGTCCCAGCTAACTATTGTACACTTTAATATGTCACCAAATGTACACTATAATTCGAAGTCTTGAGCTCTTCATGGCACAAAAAATTAAATCAACATTTTTGTGAATTTATACCTTCAAAAATTTTGTAAATTTTGGACATTGAATTATGTGTCTGAACTATGGTTAAAATGAATTCTTTAATTAAAAATATGGCATTTTCCAATCTAAAAAGAACTCTTAATCATCAAGACACCAATTAATACAGCCTGTGGTGGCCAAGACAGTGTACACTGTAAAACTTAAAAATATTTAGAATTCCTATTTATTCTATTACCATGTTGCAATAAATAAATAAATTAATTAATTAACAATGTCTTTGTTTCTGTTGTTTCTCAAAGTGAGATGTTAGACATGTTTGTGGTGTTTGATATTCACTTGACACAGTTCTAGTGTTTACATAATTACTGGCATACAGTTGATCAGCCGTGACAAGTGCAATCAAATATTTGTTTGTCTTGGGCAAGATCCCCACTTATAGCTTGTACGCTAGTAATCAGCAGCTTTACAATTGATATTCAAGAGTGTGAATGCTGAGATGGAGAGCAATAAATTCATGAAAGCAGAGAGATAATGAAGAGGAATAAATGTTTTTTGTCCTCTTTGCGTGTTCGAAAACTTGAAGACAGATTTAATGTAAGAAAAAACACCTTTGTAAAAATGATTTTATCTATCAGAGATCTCTGGACACTTAAACTGCCTCTAATTCATCACTTAAACAGGTGGGATTCAAGGGCGAAATGTGTCTCTTCCGCGTGTACAATGGCTTCTTATAGTTAAAAGACCTCCTCTCTTTTATTTGTAGACAAAACATATCTCTGGGTACTTTTCCATGAGCGATGGCGCAAACAGAGTCAGGAGTGCGTGTTCGAAAACAGATTCTGTTCTCAAGGACTAAATGTGTTTTCGCACAAAACGCTGAGAAGGAACTTTTTTAGACTAAATAGTATGTCCCAGCTTAAGGTCAAATTATACCGAAATCAACACCACCTGCTCTGCACAGGACACAAAACATTTCGACAAGGTTAATACTGAAGAATTAAAATGTTAATAATGTGTAACAATGGTTAATATATGAAATGAAGTATTAAAAATGTTACAATATCTATCAGTCCGCCCTTTGGGCTTTTTAAATAAAGCCCAACAACTAAATATTTAAAATTTTTACCAAAGGATTCCAGCGGGATCTTCATCATCGCAATGGCAGGTGCAACATAAGAAGAAGAGAAAAATGAAAACATTCTTTTTTGCAGGAGAGGAGGTCAGTCATATGTCAAAACAATGTGATTCATTAAAAGATTTTTTTTTTCAGTAAAATAGGTATATCATATATGAAGACAATGTGTTGTGATTATGTTCAAAATTTGTGGTGGGGGATCCCAAAAATAGCAAATTGGCATGACAGTCAGTATGAGACAGAGTGTCATTATGTACGTGCAATTGGAGACGCGATTGAAGACTTGTTGTCGTTTGGGCTAGGGAAGTTTTTGTTGACGTTTGTCAGTTCCGTTTTCGTTCTTGTGTTTTTGTTTTTTTTTAAACCGAGTCCTTCAGCTTTGTGATTGGCTGGCAACCTGTTCAGGTTGCACCCCGCCTACTGCCCGAAGCCAGTTGGGATAGGCTCCAGTACCCTCACAATCCTTGTGAGGACAAGCGGTCAAGGGAATGGATGGATGGATCCTTCAGCCCACATCAACTGCCAGTGATGCAGGGATTGATCACTGGGATTTGTTTTCCCAAGGTGTGACTCATTCTTTGTGGAACGCCCCGGAAAAGGGACACATTCCTCCTATCTCCATTGGGTAATCCTTAGATCGTCTGGTGGAAACTGGAAGCGGTTGAATGGCCTCTCAGCTGGCACGTCTGGTGGCACGCTCCCTTCTTTTTGAAAGAGCATTTTGGTAGTGTTATTAGTTAGGAGTTAGTAAATGTTAGTAAAGTTCTGTGGGCCTGTCCTGTGGGAAAAAATTCTGTTTGTTGTGACATTCAATTAGGATCCAGCCTTTGGCTGACTTTTAATGACCTGAGCACATTCATAAATGCAAAAAATTTAAATCTTAGCCAGTTCAAATCTGACGAGGCCAATTTTGTTTACAGAATATAATGATTATTGAAATGTTTTATTATAATATTTACTGTTATAGATATGGCATGAATGTGCTTCCAGCCATTAAATAAATGCAACTTTCGCCAACAAATAAAATCAAAAAATAACATCTAACCCCAGGGCCCCAGGGAAAAATAGAAATGGAACATATTCACCTTATTTTCGCCGTCTCTGCTAAAACTTACTCCTTCTCCATGGTCAAGGAAATGCCCAATTGTCCTCCTGTAAAATTCATTCTCACGGACTATCTATAAATATCACATTAAGACTAACTTTTAATTTTATCTTTATTTTAATTCACCATGGACTGTTTGTGTCCTTCGCGACGATATACCCAGACCGACCAATAATTCCCCCATCTGAAAAAAATCGACTGAGAGAATTTTTCAGACTCTAATAATATACAAGTTCTGCAGTAAATAAATTTTGCTTGCTTTCTGTTTAAAAAGGGGTAAAATTTTACATTTAACCAGTAAATTCAACAATGCGTCCCAAGCAACTATTTAAATTTCAAAAGAGAATTTGGAAAATATTAAAATTCAATAAGCGTAAAATATAATAATTAAGATTGTAATAAATTGTATCTTATCTTTATTCACATTAGCTGTTTTCAATTTCTGAAACCACACGAAATTTACCTGTATTATCTTTTGTACTATAAAAATATTGTAGCTTAAGCCAATGAATTTTACAAAGAATCTCAGCCAATCCATCAATTATTATTAATACATAAAGTTGCCCTTAATTTTAATATTTCACCATTAAGCTTGCTAGTCCCCCTTGTTGATGTTTGTCCAAAAAGCTGACTGTTTTAAAATAGACAGAGATAAATAAGCCTCAGGTCTCCGAGCCACGTTGGCCGTTGGAGCCTCAGGACTCCGAGCCACGTCGGCCGCCACAGCCCCAGGATTCCGGATCAGCTCCGCGGCACCTCCCGGTCCCAGTACCGGCTCCGCGTCAACCCCATGTTCCCGTGCCGGCTCCGCGTCAGACCCATGTTCCCGTACCGGCTCCGCATCAGCTCCAAGTTCCCGTGCCGGCTCCGCGTCAGCTCCAAGTTCCCGTGCCGGCTCCGCGCCAGCTCCAAGATCCCGTGCCGGCTCCGCGCCAGCTCCAAGATCCCGTGCCGGCTCCGCGCCAGCTCCAAGATCCCGTGCCAGCTCCGCGCCAGCTCCAGGATCCCGTGCCGGCTCCGCGTCAGCTCCAGGTTCCCGTGCCGGCTCCGCGTCAGCTCCAGGTTCCCGTGCCGGCTCCGCGCCAGCTCCAAGTTCCCGTGCCGGCTCCGCGCCAGCTCCAGGATCCCGTGCCGGCTCCGCGCCAGCTCCAGGTTCCCGTGCCGGCTCCGCGCCAGCTCCAAGTTCCCGTGCCGGCTACGCGTCAGCCCCAGGTTCCCGTGCCGGCTTCGCGGCAGTCCCAGGACTCCGGATCAGCTCCGCGTCAGCTCCAGGTCCCAGTACCGGCTCAGCGTCAGCTCCAGGTTCCCGTGCCGGCTCCGCGCCAGCTCCAAGTTCCCGTGCCGGCTCCGCGCCAGCTCCAGGATCCCGTGCCGGCTCCGCGCCAGCTCCAGGTTCCCGTGCCGGCTCCGCGTCAGCCCCAGGTTCCCGTGCCGGCTCTGCGTCAGCCCCAGGTTCCCGTGCCGGCTTCGCGGCAGTCCCAGGACTCCGGATCAGCTCCGCGTCAGCTCCAGGTCCCAGTACCGGCTCCGCGTCAGCTCCAGGTCCCAGTACCGGCTCCGCGTCAGCCACAGGCTCCCGTGCCAGCTCCGCGTCAGCCCCAGGTTCCCGTGCCGGCTCCGCGGCACCTCCCGGACTCCGTGTCGCCTCCACGGCAGCCTCAAGTCCTCGCGCCTCGTCGGCCGCCTCCACGGCAGCCTCAAGTCCTCGCGCCTCGTCGGCCGTCTCCACGGCAGCCTCAAGTCTTCGCGCCTCGTCGGCCGTCTCCACAGCAGCCTCAAGTCTTCGCGCCTCGTCGGCCGCCTCCACGGCAGCCTCAAGTCTTCGCGCCTCGTCGGCCGCCTCCACGGCAGCCTCAAGTCTTCGCCCCTCGTCGGCCGCCTCCACGGCAGCCTCAAGTCAACTTTTTAAGGGACGTCTAGAAGCCGTCCCTCGACGGAGGGGTTCTGTCATGTTTATTTTCAGTCTTGTTTAGTCCCTGTCATGTTTAGCTTCTGTTTTCCTTGTGTTTTCCCCTTGTCTTGTCATTTCCTGTTTTATTGTGAAAAGTCTGACTCCTCTCGTTTCAGGTCACTTGCCCTTCCTTGTGTGGTGTCTGTGTCAACCCTGATCCCTGATTGTGTCCACCTTTCCCCATTACCTTCATGTGTCATCCAATCAGTGCCCTCAGCCAGGTGTGTCTTGCTATGTCATTAGTGTTGGTGTATTTAGTCGGTTGTCTCCCCCCTGTCTGTGTCGGTTCATTGTTGCCACTGTCGTAAGTCATTCGCCACGTCACGCTGACCTTTTTGCCTTATCAGGATCCATGTCATGCTGTTAGTTTTGCCTAAGTTGTTTTGCCATGTTTAGCTTCATGTTTTGTTAGTTCCGTTTATTTTGCACTTTGAAGTTAGCTTTTTGATTAGAAATTAAAACCTCTTTTTTGGACTGCACCTCTGCCTTCCCGCATCTGGGTCCTAAAGCCCCCACCTTACTGGCAGTCTCGCTTTTGTTCCACTCGAAGAAACCACAAATACAACCCGTACTTTACGTCGAACGCCCGGCGGCGCAAGCCTCAACGTCCCCCATCAATAAAATTAATTTACCGTATATTATAACGGCGCCAAAAGATTTATTCCACTGCAATCGTGAACCCAGTCGTGCAATTCTTTTTTTTATCTCTTGCCCTTGTTCCGTAGGTAAAAACTCCTTTAACAACTGCGCATGCGCTCTCACTTGTTTCATAGCGTCATCATGTTCTTGCTTAACGGAAACTCATTTGGGTCAAACAATTCTGTTTCGCGTTCAAAAAGAGCGTCCTTAATTTCTATTAATTATTGACCCTCGTATCTTATAACTTATTATATTATATTACATTGTAGTTAAGTCGTATTAACATTTATAAATCAAGTGTCATCTCACTTATAACAGAATTAGTCAACAACATATCTCATCACGGTCCCTTTAACGTCTGACTATTCTACCAAATACCAAACATACAAATAACACACAACAAATATCATGATCTCCCCTCAAAATAATAAATACTGCTTTTAATCAATCACGAAGCAGTCTCTCGACTAATATAGCCTGTCTGTTCACAATTATTCAATTCAATTGTGCAGAAACCCCTCGTAACGTTACGTACCAATCTCTGGTAATATATTTTCATCTGCGCATTCATATTTCTGTTATCTTTCAGCTGAACAGATCTGTCCATGAATATCCATATTCAATCATCCAAGGACCTCGCGATTGATCACAAAACGGCGTATCAACTCCGCTTATTGCCAACCTGACTACCAAAGCTGATTAAATGTTCAAGGATCTTAACGACGTCAATCAAGGCAGTACTATTCTGCTGTCTCAGTCGTAGTATTTCCGAAATTTTATCCAAGAACCTCTCGTTTGCGTAAACAAACTGCGTTCCTTGCACAAAGACCCCTAAGAACCAATCATCTAAGTGCCTCCCGTCTGCGTGAACAAGACTGTTTTCCACTTCAGCTTCTATTTTATGCAAGGAATTTATGTCAATCTTCCAAGCATCTCTTGTCTTGTAAAAACACAAAATGTCCCTCAAGACTGACTACAAAACAAAGCAATTGCGTACAACTCAACGTGCAGCTTTTATTATACAAGGAATTTATGTCAATCTTCCATGTATCTCCCGTTTTGTAAAAACATGGAAATGTTTCTCAAAACTGACTACAAAACGATCGCGTACAACGTGACAGCATTTCCGCAAATAGCGCTACGTCACCACTAGTGTATACTTCAAATACCGTGGTAAAATCCGAAATCTGGGACTTCGCGTCCAACCAAACGACTTCAAAATTTATCACTATTTTTCTTACACAAATTCCATCCTCAATAATTTTGCAAGACGAATTTACCAGCCGCAGCGCTCTCAAACAGACAGAATTCCTAAAACGTGGATAAAGTGTCCACTTACCGTGATTAATATGTGGCCGGGGAATTCTGCCCGTCCTTGAACGCCCCGCTGTAAAACGTCGCTCTACGTCGGGGTCACCATTTTGAAGAGGAATAAAAAAAAATTGTCCTCTTTGCGTGTTCGAAAAATAGAAGACAGATTTAATGTAAGAAAAAACACCTTTGCAAAAATGATTTTATCTATCAGAGATCTCTGGACACATAAACTGCCTCTAATTCATCACTTAAACAGGTGGGATTCAGAGCGTCGAAATGTGTCTCTTCCGCGTGTACAATGGCTTCTTATAGTTAAAAGACCTCCTCTCTTTTATTTGTAGACAAAACATATCTCTGGGTACTTTTCCATGAGCGATGGCGAAAACAGAGTCAGGAGTGCGTGTTCGAAAACAGATTCTGTTCTCAAGGACTAAATGTGTTTTCGCACAAAACGCTGAGAAGGAACTTTTTTAGACTAAATAGTATGTCCCAGCTTAAGGTCAAATTATACCGAAATCAACACCACCTGCTCTGCACAGGACACAAAACATTTCGACAAGGTTAATACTGAAGAATTAAAATGTTAATAATGTGTAACAATGGTTAATATATGAATTGAAGAATTAAAAATGTTACAATATCTATCAATAACACCATCCGCAAGGCTTCTGTGTCTCATCTGTCACACACCTAGATTGCTATTAAAGTGGCCTAGGATCATTGCCATCATCTAATTAGAAAAGGCTCTCGGTCTGTCTTCTCTCCCCACCACCTCTCTATCTCCTTTCTGTTTACCTCTCAATCGTCATGTCTGCTACTCACTCTCTCCTTGTCCCCCGAATGTTAAGTTGTTGATCCAAAGAAAAGACTCCCACGGTTTTTGGATTGCTGTCTTGTCTATTGCACGCCTAAACTGTCTTGATATTATCTTACATACTTTTGTCAGTTATTTCAAGGAAAACAACAAATAGAGAGCCAAGTGGGAGCAGTGACATTGTTGTCCATCCACATTGTGTGACTGCTGTTGTGGGGTGAACATGTATATTGCTTAAGCCAGTGGTGGGCAAACTCGGTCTTCGAGGGCCAGAGCAGGTTTTGGATGTTTCCCTGCTCCAACGCAGCTGATTCCAATCAACAGGATTGTTATCAGGCTTATGCAGAGCTTGCAGATGAGCTGATCATATATCAGCTGTGCTGGAGAAGCGAAACGTCGACATCAACATTGTATTCTCTTAAAACAGTGGCTTGATGTCAAACTATTAGATATTATTAACATTAACTTTCAACTTGATGTTTTATATAATTCATCTGGGCAGCCACAGTAGGCCTCAACTAGAAAGAGCATAGCTAAAATGAATTCATGTTTTATATATTTCAAATATCTTTATTAAACTTTTTTTTCCAAACACACACTTTCCCACTTAGACAAGTATAAAAGAGACAACAACCTAAGATCAAAAAGGGAAGGGGGAAAATAAAGATTAAAAAAATATTTAAAAAATTGGGCCATAACATTTCATGTAGCATAACAATAGCATTCAGAAGCAATACTGACCCCCCATCCCCCCTAAAATCCTTACAGTCTTGAACATTTGACAACAAAAAAAAAAAGTCAATTGGCAGCACATCTCACAGACTAGATCTTACGTAATTTTAAGATTGTTCTTAGAGTAGCATATGCCTAGGGCCGCATCGAATCTCACCTCATGATAATATGGTTTGAGTATTATGAAGTAGGTTAGAAAAGGATCCCAAGTCTCATGGAAGTTCCCTTTTGACTTTTCGATAGAGAAACGTAACATCTCCAGTTTGAGAGAGGACATTATATCCTGACGCCACTGGTCAAGCGTGGGCAGGGTAGCACCTTTCCACCTCAGCAAGATCGTTTGTCTGGCCAGGAGCAAGGCGAAAGTGACCATGCGGCATTCTGTAAAGGTCAAATAATGATTATCTTTCCCGACAGCACTAAACATAGCGAGGATTGGGCTAGCGTTTATATTCTTTAATATAGTAGAAAGAGTTTGAAAAACCTCATGCCAAAATTTCTGCAGTTTGGGACACATCCAATACATATGAATCAGGGTAGCATCACTCAGTTTGCACTTGTCACACGTGGGGGTTATATCAGGGTAAATACTAAACAGTTTAACTTTGACGTGAACTCTGTGTACCACCTTGAATTGGAGAAGGCAGTGTCAGATTGCGGATTTATGTATTGATGAAAGAATTGACTCCCACAGGCCATCAGGGATCGGCCCCACATCCTGTTCCCACGCTACTTTACTCTTTGTCAGGCGCTGAGCATAATGACTTTGAAATAATGTTATATAATTTAGATAACGCACCTTTAAACAGTGGATCCAAAGAGAGAAAAATATCGATAGGGTTAACATTGGGTATTGAGGGGAAACTGGGCAAATTGGAACAAACATTTTCCTTGACCTGTAGATATCGAAAGAAGTGAGTTTTAGGCAGGCTATACTCAATATGTTGAGTAAATGAAACAAACATTCCGTCTTTAAACATGTCAGCAAATGATTTGGTCCCCTTAGTATGCCACGTGTTAAAGGAAGAATCGGTGCGAGATGGGACATAAAGGTGGTTAGAGGCAATTGGACTCAAGAGAGAGAAGGGTTTATATTTAAAAAAAAAAAATCCTTAATTGGATCCATATCTGACCACTGAGTTAATTAAAATTTTTGATAAGGGGCATTCGAGTGGTGCACCAAGAAGCGCAGGGAGCGAAAGATCTACACGAGAGTTTAACTCCAGAGATGTCCAGGCTGGACTGTCTGGCTGGAGGTAGAAGCGAGTCGAAAAAGTGATAAAACAGATATTGGCAGCCCAGTAGTAACGTCGGAAGTCAGGGAGCCCCATACCTCCTTCCCTTTTAGGCCTTTGGAGTATAGCTTTGTTGACACGTGGCCTTTTACCCTGCCATAAGTATGAGGAGGTGATGGAATCCAAAGAAGCAAAGAAGGTTTTTGGAATGAGTACCGGAACATTCTGAAATAGATACTATTTTAAACTTTGGGAGTATATTCATTTTTATGGAATTGATTCGTCCGGCAAGTGTTAGAGGGGACCACTGTGAAAGTGATGTTCTGACCTGGTTTAACACAGTGAAAAAAAATTATTTTAGGAGATTCTTAAATTGCCGAGTAATAGCCACTCCCAAATACGTGAACTGCCTCACTTCTATCTGGAATGGAGTGGTACTAGAATCAAAATCTAACGCCTCTCTATTGACTGGAAAGAGTTGACTCTTGTTCATATTAATCTTGTATCCATAAAAAGAGCCGAATTGCTGAAGCAAAGAAAGGGCCGCTGGAAGAAAAGTATTAGGATCTGACATATATAGTTGGAGATCATCTGCATAAAGAGACACCCTATACTCTTTTTCCCCTCTCCTAATACCAGAGATGCTTTGGCAGTTCCGAAGGGCAACTGCAAGCGGTTCAATTGCTAAGTCAAAAAGAATAGGGCTCAGTGGACAACCCTGCCGGGTTCTGCGGCCTAAGTGCAAAAGGCTGAGAAATGGTGCTATTTGTTTGAACTCTGGCGAAGGGGGAAGCTTATAATCATTTAATCGACGCTACAATCCTTGGACCCAAGCCAAAATATTCCAAAACTTTAAACAAGTATATCCATTTGACGCGATCAAATGCGTTCTCGGCATCTATTGAAACCACACATTCAGGGGTATTAGTTAAGCTTGGGTATATAATATTAAATAAACGTCGAACATTAGAAAAAGGAGTGTCGGTCCTTAATAAAGCCAGTCTGATCGTGCTATTATGGATGAGACAACTTCCTCTAGCCGCTGCACAAAGATTTTTGCATCTGTGTTTAGCCGGTAGATTGGCCTGTACGAAGCACAGTATATAGGATCCTTACCCTTTTTAGCAATACAAGTTATACGTGCCTCATTTATTGACTGGAGGAGAGAACTAAGCCTGAGAGATTCAGCAAAGACAGTCTCAAGATGTGGTAAAAAAAGTGTTGAAAACGTCTTGAAAAGGCTAGCCGGAAGACCATCAGGGCCAGGAGATTTCCCAGATTGCATGGATGATATAGCTGAGGCTATCTCTGCTTGTGACAAAGAAACTTCCATATTCTCCATCAGCTCTGGTGGGATAGTAGGGATGGGCAAAGGGTCGAGAAAGGCCTCAATAGCTATGCCATCACTGTCTTTTAACTCTTTGACTGCCAGACGTTTTCAGAAAAGGGATGCTGTCAGTGCCAGCCGATTTAAGCATTTTGACTGATCTTTCAAGGTCCACAGAAAATTTTGTGTTTGGACTATGGAAACACACATACTACCAAATCAAAGATTGAACTCTCATCTTTCATCAGAAAAATGAGATTGTTTCTACCTTTTTCCGTTTTTCAGTAATCAACAATAGAAAATGGTTAGTTTTACCCAAATGCTCTGTTTTGAAACAAAAAACGGAGAAATCAAGCTTTTTGTGAAACGATATTATTTCATGCACTCTAGTGAATTTGACACCTTTTTTTTCCCCATGAATGATGCCACAAACACCTAAACAGTAATTTACTTCTGTAAAACACTACCACCAACAATGAAAAAGTGTTTTTTGATAGCAAAATACGTTTATTTACATTCAACAGTGTAACAATTTGACAAAACAATTTGGCAAACTATTTACAAATGTGTGCAACCGTGGTACTATTTACAATTGTGTGGATGTTTCAAATACAGTTTTTCTTTTTGTAACACTCCCTTGCGAGGAAGTGGACGCAGCAGGATTTGCACAACAGATTAGTTTCACTGCGATGGCTCCTTTCCGTGCAGACGATACACTTTCTTGCCGGCCTTTTTTTCCGGGGAATAGCAAGTATATACTGCAGTGTGTGTTTGGCCATGTTGCCATCAAGTCTACTCTCAGGATCATGATACGGTGACGTTACGGTGGTGTTACATCTGGCTTCCTCATTGTCCTTCAGTTCCTATACCAGGTGGTTGATCCATCTTATCCGCTCCATTCATGGTGGTATCGTAGTCCATAACCAGTGTCTTCTCCGTGATCAGACTGTACCCACTCCTCCGATTAATGTGCATTGGACTCGGGGCACTCTTCGTTGTCTGATTGAACGTTCGCCTGAGCAGAAGTGCTCGGTTGTGCTCCGTGTTTTCCGGCGTTAGCATCGCTAGCCGGTGAGGCTTTATGACGTGATCATAGCCGCCGCGTCAACGCTTCCAACTTCGGCGTCAACCTCGGAGTCACCATCATCATCATCGTCGTCATCAATGTGCTCTTTAGCATTGGTCGATGCTTCTCTTCTTTGAAAAAAACGATCAAGCGTGAGCTGCTTGCCACCGGTCGCCATTTTCGCTTTCTCAGCCATTGTCCCCTCAACACTCTAGCTCCGCCTCACGTCTTCTACTACTAACGCCTACCCGATCTTGTCCAAAGAGAGTCATCGCTGCCATCTAGGGTCCAGAAATAGTCATTATACTAACTAGATCTGCTTGATACTTTCAGCACAGCTGGCCAAGGCTTTCCTCCACCCGTTTCCAAAAAAAAACAAAAAAAACTTGGTGAACGTCTTTTAACGTCTTTGGCGCTCCTCCGTAGGATTTTACTAAACGTTATTTAACGTTTTTGTCAAAGAGTTAAGTGAATATTAATGATCAACCTCTTGAATTTTTGATATCAGATCAAATTTTTCCTTTTGAGCCCGTCTTTTCAGCCCTGCAGTAAATGCAATAATTTGCCCTCTAATATATGCCTTAAATGTGTCCCAGACTAAAATAGCAGAGATATCTGGTGTGCAATTAATTTCGAAGAAAATAATTATCTGTTATTTTATGTATTTTACAAACTGAGGGTCCGAGAGTAGAACTGGATTGAGACGCCAATGTCTCATTGGCCGTGGAGTCTATTATAAATAAGAAAATAATCTATTCTGGTGTAAGTGTAGTGGGCACTGGAAAAGAAAGAGTATTGTTTTTCTCCAGGGTTAGGGACGGCCATACATCTAAAATCCCAAACTCAGAGATAAATGACTGAATACGTAAGGCAGACCTACTTGCCACTGCAGGTCTGTTGGAGGAACGATCGAGACTCGGGTCCAGCCAGCAGTTGAAGTCCCCCCCAAGCGCTAGGTAATGTGTGTCTAGACCATTAAGAAGGGGGGAAAGGCGATCGAAAAAACTAACATCATCAGTGTTCGGAGCATAAATGTTTGCAAGAATAACTTTCGTATTGAAAAGGTTCCCTGTAACAATTATGAATCTCCCATTCGTATCGGCTGGGATTTTGGTTGGTTCGAAATGTACATGTTTGGCAACCAATATAGAAACTCCTCTTGCCTTGGCCTGAAAAGCTGAGTGGAAGTGCTGCCCAAAAACGCAGTAGAACTCAGGGGCAAAGAATATCGGCAAGTTATGCTAACGCTACAACCACAGCTAACGATTTTTGAATTTTTGGTTAAAATCCGCAGCCGCGCTGGATACAGGCGCACCGGTTTGTAGCCTCCTTGGTACAGCCTCGGCATCATGTCCCGGTAAGCTAAGCAGTGTTTGATGACCTCAGGGCAGTAGTCCTCTTAGATAGCAACAGGCGATCCTTTGTAAAACAGCTTTGCTCTCCTTTTTCGGGCTTCCAGTATGATTGCCGTTTTTGTTTGAAAATGGTGGACTCGAGCTATTACTGCTCTGGGTCTGGATCCCGGGCTTGGCTTAGCTGCCAGTGTTCAGTGGGTACGGTCGAGCTCCGGAGCCTTGGGGAAAATCCTGTCACCGATAATCTCTATCAACAGTTCAGCAAAGAACTGTGGGCTGCGTGCCTTCAATTGATTCAGGGAGGCCAACTATCCGTATGTTGTTGCGGTGGCTACGCGACTCAAGGTCGATGGTTTTAGCCTTTAGCTTGTCATAGCTAGCTTCCATAGCCGCGCACTTGGCTTCCAGTATCACCATTCTATCACTGAGTTCGTTAGCATTCACCACGAGTGATGAAAATAACAGGCAGTCGTGAAAATATCAGGGTCCACAACATGGAATTTGAAAATGAGGCTTGTAAAGGTAGAAATTTACAGCATTGGATGTGAGCTCAAGGAAAATGCGACTACTCCATGCCCGACCCGAGAGTCCCTCTTCTGAATTCACGTTTTAAAGGTTGTTTTCTTCAAGTTTCAGCCTCTTCTCCTCTCCCTCCTTTTTATCTCCATAAGCTCGTCAACCCTGTTAAACACAGCACCTTACAATGTAGTGAGAAGGCTTGTTGCCTCAATTGATCCTTCTGCCCACTCTCACTTACTTTACAAGGAATCCTGCTTTGAAAGACCTTGACTGGCCCCTCCTCATCCTTTTCTCATCTAACACAAATGTGTAAAAAAAGGCACTTCACTAAATCCATCATTATACTCACCATGGTAGCACTTGGACAGTCGTTCCTTACAGGGCATTTTGGTTTGGAAACATTAATTGCGTTAATTTGTTATTTCTGCTTATTTTATCAGAATCTCAGCAAAACATTGGAATACAAAATTTAAATGTTGTCATCCATTCATGCACCCCTTTTCTTCCATGAAGCTAACAGTACCACATTATCTGCAAAAAGCAGAGATACAATGCTAGGCTGCACCTAGAAATTCTGTCTATAAAGGTTATAAACAGAATTTGTGACAAAGGGCAGCCTTGGCAGAGTCCAAACCTCACTGGAAACCAATACGAATTCCTGCCGGCAATGCGGAACAAACTCTAACAACAGCTTGATCGGGGGGTTCGGTGCTCCATACTCCCAAAGCACTCCTCTCAGAACTACCCGAGGGACACGGTGGAACGCCTTCTCCAAGTCCACAAAAGACTTGTAGACTGGTTGAACAAACTCCTATGCACCCTTGAAGAAACTGCCAAGGGTGTAGAGCTAGTCCACTGTTCCACGGCCTAAATGAAAACCACACTGCTCCTCCTGGATCTGAGATTGACTTCCCAGTGGACCATCCTTTTCACCACCCCTCACCCCTAAATAGACCAGGGATGCTAAGGAGTCCAGACTTCCCTCTCACCAGCCACTTCAGCCAGCTCCTCCGACGGGATCCCAAGGCATTCCCAGGCCAGCCGAGAGACATAGTCTCTCCAGCGTGTCCTGGGTCGTCCCCGGGGCCTCCCGCCCGTGGGACATACCCGGAACACCTCTTCAGGGAGGCGTCCAAGAGGCATCCGAACCAGATGCCCGAGCCACTTCAAATGGTTCCTCTCAATGCGGAGGAGTAGCGGCTCAACACTGAGTCCCTCCCGGATGACAGAGCTTCTCACCCTATCTCTAGAGAGCCCGGATACCCTGCGGAGGAAACTCATTTCGGCCGCTTGTATCCGGGATCTTGTTCTTTCGGTCACGACCCAAAGCTCGTGACCATAGGTGAGAGCAGGAACGTAGATCGACCGGTAAATCAAGAGCTTTGCCTTTCGGCTCAGCTCCTTCTTTACTACAACGGACCTATACAGAGTCCGCATCACTGCAGACGCTGCACCAATCCGCCTGTCGATCTCCCGCTCCAACCTACCCTCACTCATGAATAAGACCCCAAGATACTTGAACTCCTCCACTTGGGGCAGGATCTCATCCCCAACCCGGAGAGGGCACTCCAGTCTTTTCCGACTGAGGACCATGGTCTTGGATTTGGAGTTGCTGATTTTAATCCCAACTGCTACACACTCGGCCGCGAACCGCTCCAGTGAGAGTTGGAGGTCATGGCTTGAAGAAGCCAACAGCACCACATCATCTGCAAAAAGCAGAGATGCAATGTTAAGGCCACCAAACCGGACCCAATCAACGACTCGGCTGTGCCTAGAAATTCTGTCCATAAAAGTTATGAACAGAATCGGTGACAAAGGGCAACCTTGGCAGAGTCCAACCCTCACTGGAAATGAATTCGACCTACTGCCGGCAATGCGGACCAAACTCTGAACATCGGTCATTAAAGGACCAAACAGCCCGTATCAGGGGGCTCTGTACACCGTACTCCCGAAGCACCCCCCACAGGACTCCCCAAGGGACACAGTCAAACGCCTTCTCCAAGTCCACAAAGCACATGTGGACTGGTTGGGCGAACTCCCATGCACCCTCGAGGACCCTGCCGAGGGTGTTGAGCTGGTCCACTGTTCCACGGCCGGGACGAAAACCACACTGCTCCTCCTGAATCCGAGATTCGACTTCCCGACGGACCATCCTCTCCAGCACCCCTGAATAGACCTTAACAGGGAGGCTCAGGAGTGTGATCCCTCTATAGTTGGAACACACCTTCTTAAAAAGGGAGACCACCACCCCAGTCTGCCAATCCAGAGGCACTGTCCCCGATGTCCACGCGATGTTGTAGAGGCGTGTCAACCACGAAAGCCCCACAACATCCAGAGCCCTTAGGAACTTCAGGCGGGTCTCATCCACCCCCGGGGCACTGCCACCGAGGAGCTTTCCAACCACCACAGTGACTTCGACCCCAGAGATAGGGATGCCACCTCAGAGTCCCCAGACCCTGCTTCCTCAAAGGAAGGCGTGTTGGTGGAATTGACGAGGTCTTCAAAGTATTCTCCCCACTGATTCACGATGTCCCGAGTCGATGTCAGCAGCACCCTATCTCCACTATACACAGTGTTAATGGCGCACTGCTTTCCTTTCCTGAGACGCTGGATGGTGGACCAGAATTTCTTCAAAGCCGTCTGGAAGTCGTTTTTTTATGGCCTCACCGAACTCTTCCCATGTCCATGTTTTTGCCTCAGCAACCGCCGAAGCTGCATTCCGCTTGGCCAGCCGGTACCTGTCAGCAACCTCCTGAGTCCCACAGGCCAAAAAGGCCCAATAGGACTCCTTCTTAAGCTTGAGATAAATCACATTTTAGAATTTTGATTAATCACAATTAATCACTTAATTAAAAAGCCTTTCTTGTCAACATTTTTTGCCTGCCAAATTTTCTGCCTGCCACTATACACGCTCATCCTCTTTTTCTATATATACTATATATGTATATATATATATATACATACTTTAATGCATGTAGTTATTTTTATTGCTCAAACACAACCTGTGCTACCTTTGCTACCTTTAACGTAGCCATCCGTTGTCCAACTAAAGGATAATCTGTGTAAATTAATAGTGTGAAAAATGATTGCATTAATCATGTATTATCACAGATTAATGCAATATTTTTTTGTGATTATTTGGTTAACGCTTTAACTTTGACAGGATTTATATATATATATATATATATATATATATATATATATATATATATATATATATATATATATATGTATATATATAGGGGTGGGAATCTTTGAATGTCTCACAATTCTATTCAGATTTTTGGGTCTGCGATTCGATTCAAAATCGATTTTCGGTTAACTCTTTCACTGCCAGACGTTTTCAGAAACGGGTTGTCCCCACTGCCAGCCGATTTAAGCATTTTGAGTGGATCTTTCAAGGTCCACAGAAAATGTTGTGTTTGGACTATGGAAACACACATACTACCAAATGATTGGTAGTGATGATACCAAAAGATTGGACTCTCAGCTTTCATCAGAAAAAAAAAGTTTGTTTCTACCTTATTCCGTTCTTCAGTAATCAACAATAGAAAATGGTTACTTTCACCGAAATTCTCTCTTTTGAAACAAAAAACGGAGAAAAAGAGCTTTTTGTGAAACGATGTTATTTCATGCACTCTAGTAAATTGTACACTTCTTTTTGTCCATGAATGATGCCACAAACACCTAAATAGTGCTTTACTTCTGTAAAACGCTTTCACCAACAATGAAAAAGTGTTTTTTGATTGCAAAATACGTTTATTTCCATTCAACAGTGTAACAATTTGACAAAACAATTTCGCAAACTATTTACAAATGTGTGCAACTGTGGTACTACTTACAATTATGTGGATGTTTCAAATACAGTTTTTCCTTTTGTAACGCTCTCCTGCGTGCAAGGAGACGCCAGGACTCGCACAACAGTTTACTTTCACTTTCACATTGGTCCGTTTTGCGTGCAAACGTTACACTTTCTTGACGGCCTTTTTTTCCGGGGAATAAAAAGCAAGTAGCAGACTGTACACACTTCTCCGATGAATATGCATTGGACTCGGGGCACTCTCCGTCGTCCGATCGAACGTCCGCCTGTGCGTGCTCGGTTGCGCTCCGCGTTACGACACCGTCATAGCCGCCGCGTCAGCGGTTCCAATTTCGCCGTCAAGCTCAGATTCACCTTCATCATCATCGAGGATGATCATCGTCGTCATCAATGTACTATTTTAGCGTTGGTCGATGCCTTTTGTCTTGTAAGTGTAGAGCTGCTTGCAAACGCTCGCCATTGCCCGTTCCCTCCTCCATCTAGCTCCATCTAACGTCTTCTACTGCCGCGTCAATGCTTCTCAACCACGGAGTCACCACCCTCATCTTCATCATCGATGATGATCATCGTCGTCAACAATGTGCTTTTTCAGCGATGCTTTTGGTCTTTGAAAAAAACGTCTCGGGCGTGAGCTCCTCGCGACCGGCCGCCATTTTTCCTTTGTCTTCCATTCTCATCTCCTGCTCGACGCTCTAGCTCCGCCTCTACTGACGCCCACCCGATCTTGTCAAAAGAGAGTCATCGCTGCCCTCTAGGGGCCAAAAATAGTCATTAGGAACAACAGACAGACTGGAAACTTTCACCAGACATGCGGAAGGGTTTCCTCTACCCGTTTCAAAAATAAAAATAAAAATCATTGGATGACGTCTTTTGACGTCATTGGCAGTGAAGCGTAGGTTTTTACTTGACGTCTTTAAACGTCAGTGGCAGTGAAAGAGTTAAGAACGATTTTTGATTCAAAATGATTTGATTGACAATGATTTTTGCTTCAATTTATAGATGTGCAAAGAATCGTAATGATCTACTTCAGTCTGACTCGCTACTCGCGGCACTTTTATCACTCAAAAGAACGGCTCCACGCTGCAAAAAAACAATATTTATTGAAATAACTTGATCGTGATTTTTTCCTTCTATTCTCTAATGTGGCTACAACTTAACAGTGTATCAGACCGCGTGGAACCACACTGCCACAAAGTGGCCAAATCGAGTACAACATGAACAGTACTCCCAATAAAGACACACACATACAAAGGCAAGACAGTATAAAATTATTTAAATAAAATCGATTTTAGGGCATTTAAAATAGATTCTGAATCGTACTAAATGAGAATCGATTTTTTGGCACACCCCTCACCCTAACCGTATATATTAAGATTGGTGAAGTGAAGCGTACAATGCCATGCAATGTTTGTGTTCCAATGATATATAAATATATATATATATATATATATATAGGGATGTTAAAAAATCGATTCGGCAATATCGCGGTATTACAGTGTACATGTACGATACGATACGATACGATATACTTTTATTTTCCCCGTGGGGAACTTTTTCCTGGACTCCGTCCAGCTGCAGTTTACAGTAAAGAGAAAACAAAAGAATAGAAGAGATAAAATTAAAATTAAATAAATAAGAAGTGCAGCAATAAGTAGAAGACTTCCCAGAAGTCTTCACAGAAGTGTACATGTGTAGAGAAGTACATTGCACACACCCATATACACACACACTCCAATATATATATATACTGTATATACACACACACATGAGTATGTACACAACATTGCACCATATGTCTTATTGCACTTAATTAATTAATGTCGGTTGTTAAGCAGTTTGATGGATGTCGGCAGGAATGAGTTTTTGTAGCGGTTCAGCCTGGTTCTGGGGGCCCCGAATCTCCTGCCGGAAGGCAGTAGCTGGAGCTCATGATGCAGAATGTGAGTCGGGTCATTAACAATTTTCTGTGCCAGTCTGGTGACGGACCGCTCATAAAGCATCTGTAGGGAAGGATGATTCCTGACCCCTATGATCTTCATGGCAGTCCGCACCAGACCGGCAATCTGTGACCTTGACTGCACAGTCAGGTTGCCGTACCAGGCCGCAATGCCGTATCTGATGATACTTTCCAATGCAGCCCGGTAGAACAACAGCATGATCCTCTGCTCCACTCCATAGACCCTAAGTCTGCGTAGGAAGTAGAGACGCTGTTGGAGTTTGGAGCAGAGACTTCCAACATGTACCCTCCAGCTGAGTGTGTTGTCGATGTGGACCCCCAGATACCTGTATGAAGCCACCTGGCTGATGTGGTTGCTTTTAATGACGACTGGCCTGTGGTCACCAACAGTTTTTGGATCAAATATCACCTCCTCTGTCTTCCCCACATTGAGCACAAGATGATTCCGGTCACACCACTGGACAAATTTCTCTATTTCTGAGAAATAGTCCAGTGGGCTACCGCCGGCCTGCAGCAAGCTGACGATAGCTGTGTCATCAGAGAACTTAATGGTAAAGTTGTCTGGGTGTGATGTCACACAATCATTTGTGTACAACGTGAAGAGGACCGGGGAGCTGACGCAGCCCTGTAGGGCGCCTGTGCTTATCAATCTGGGTTCCGAGCGGGAGCTGTTGACCCTGACTTGCTGTGTGCGCTGTGTCAGGAAGGAGTGATACCACCTCGAGATGTACGGGTTCACATTCATCTCCTTCAGTTTACCCAAAAGCAGGTGCGGCTGCATTGTGTTGAACGCTGAGCTAAAGTCAACGAACAACACACGTGCATAAGCTTTAGGGACGTCCAGATGTTTGCTGACCAGATGTGTGATGCTGTTGATAGCATCGTCAGTGCCGCGACCCCGCTTGTAGGCAAACTGAAGGGAGTCTAAGTGTGCATCCACCTCCCCCCTGAGCCGAGTCACCATCAGCCTCTCGAAACACTTCATAACAATGGAAGTTAGAGCCACAGGCCTGAAGTCATTATTGACCACAGGACATTGTTTTTTAGGAACCGGGGTGATTACTGATTTTTTCCAGAGACTGGGAATGGAGTGTGAGTCCACAGATCTCTGGAAGATGGGCTGCCATGCCGCTGTGAGCTCCTCTGCACAGGATTTTAGCAGAAGGCACAGATATCCCATCCGGTCCTGAGGCCTTTTTTGTGCAGACGGACCTAAAAGCAGATTTGACATCATGGGGATGAATCACCAGCCTTGAGTCCTGCTCATTCACTGAAATGGACCTCAGGACCTCCCCACATTCAGAGAAGTCCTGGGTTTCGAATCTTAAATAAAAGTCATTCAGCTCCCTTGCCTTCTGGAGGTCATTTAGCGTGCTGAGGCCTGTTTGAGCAGGAGTCAAATTGGTGATCCTCCTCATGGTGTCCCACATTTTCTTGGAGTTGTTAGCAGCAAAGTGTTGTTCTATAGTCTCTTTGTGCTTCCTTTTTGCTTTTTTAAGCATGTGTTTGAGTTATTTTTGAACCAGTTTGAGCTGGGCTCTGTCCTGGTTCTTAAATGCCCTTTTTTTGCGGTTAATACAGTCTTTAACCTCTTTAGTAATATACGGTTTGTTGTTGGGGTAAACAGTTATTTCCTTTGTTGGTATGATTTTGTCCACACAGAATTGAATATAGTCAGTTACAGTCACAGCAGCAGTATCCACATCCAGCCCATGAAAGGTATTCCACTCCGTGCATAGGAAACATCCTTTAAGGGTCTCAATGCTGTCATGAGACCAGATTTTAACAGTCTTTCTCTGTGGTTTGCTGTGTTTGAGAGCTGTTTTGTAGGTTGGGATGAGGTGAATTGTGTTGTGGTCTGAGTTGTACAAGTTTACTAATTATTGTATTTTCTAAATATGAGTTTTTAAAAAATCGCAATAATCAATTTATAGATTCACACCCCTTTTTATATATATATAATGATATAACATTGGAACACAAACATTGCATGGCATTGTACGATTCAATTTCACCAAACGTAATATATACGGTTAGGGTTAGGCTTATCCTGAGCATATATATTAAGTTTGGTGGGGCCTGAATTTACCACAGGTGGGCTCCAATTAAATATAGTAATAATGCATGAATACAAATCAGACCGTAATATAAAATGTGGGGGGAAAAGCGTAGTGAATTGAATACTTTCCGAATGCACTGTATTTAGCAATGCCCTCCAATGTTTCATCTTATCTTTTGCTCTGTTTTTCATTCTGAATCCCTCACTTCTCATCACCACCTACTGACTCTCTACCCAATTTGTGGTATTCAATTGGATCTCACTGATAAATTGTTCCTGACAGCTGATTTGTTCGATGTCAGAAGTAGTGACTGAAGTATCAGTAATGCGCTGCACGGGAGGAGGAAAAAGCTCACTTTTTCTTTCTTTTTTTTTGCTTCACATGCATGATCTATACTTGTAGTGTTTGGTAATCCATTGATTGAAACAAATGTAGCATTATCGCTGCCTGAATTTGACTCCTCTATTTATTTAATTGTCAATGTTTAGTTATATGCAAGATAAAGTTTATTTTAGAATAACAGTTCAATTTATGATTTATTGAAGGTAAATGTCAAACTAAGATGTTGCTCAGTAAAGCACTGAAGTACTACATTTTAGGGAAATAAAAAGAAAGGGTTCAAAACATAGACAGACAGTTCTTTAATCAGTGCCATATAGTTGTTGACATTATATCATATTCATTGGTGAGGAGCATTTGCACATGCTGATGGGACTTAGACTTGAAGCACCGTTCACAAACAATACAGTGACTCATCGTAATAATGGGGCGTGAATTGGCTACCTGGACAACTGTGAATTTGCACTGTCTCCTAAGCATTCTGCTATGTATTTTGATTAAATTGCTTATATCGAATTTATTAAAACGTGAATGCAAAAACACACACTCCCTCAAAGTAGTCTCTAGATGAGCCATGAGCCACACACACACGTCACTGGCTATAACTTCCAGATCCATAATGCAAGTTAATTTCACAATCAAAGTGTAAATTTTCAAAATAGATCTCTGGGAACTCTTATGTCTCATAAAAACTCCTCGATACAGAAATTAGGATCAAGGATTTAAGTTAATTTGTTAAAATGTATATTTACTTATATTACTATTATTTACCTATTCATAGATTTTTATATATTTTTTGTAGCTAAGTAGCTATGTTGACATGTCGAATCTGCTGTTCTCCGTCGTTCACTTGCATTTACAGTACCTAAAGTATGATAGTTTCTGATTGGTTAGTGTTAGTCAGCTGGCGGGGGTCAGGAAATTATTGTCGCTCTAGCTGTTGTGTATGACGAGTAATGTTTAAATTATGTAATTAAGTAAGAAGAGATCCGTCTCCATTCTGCCTTTTCATTTAATAGAGTGTTCAATTAACCAACAACAAATCATCACGTTTAGCTCCTGGTGGACAAAAGCCAGCTCGTCTTACAAACTATAGCTACTCTACGGGTATTTCTTGCAAGTTTCAGAGTTTTTTGCCACTTTATAAAGTGGCAAATTTGCGAGTTTTGTTCTCCAAATATTACCCAAAAATATTTATACGTGGTACTTCTTAACCAGATGTTGTAAGATATTTTAAATAAGGACAAATTATGTACATGTATTTCTTTTTAATTTGAACTATCTCAGGAGAGTATCTAAATATATTTTATTTGAACTATGTATAGAAGAGTATCTTAATATATTTTATTAGTCAAATGCATATATAAAAGACCCACTCCTCACTTACTAGGGTTTGAAACAAACCATAACATAACCACATACTTTTGCATTGTAGAGTTTTGAACCTTTGCTCACCTTCAGTTTGTTTTTCCTGTTACCCCACTATCGTTCTATACAGGTTTTGGATTTGTAACATTTGAAAATGAAGATCTGGCAGAGAAAGTCTGTGACATCCATTTTCACGAAATCAATAATAAAATGGTGAGTGGCTCCGGTAGTATTTAAAATGTGTTTGATTCATTTAGCATGGCAGCAAATGTATCTTAACAGTTTAAGCTGAGTCACACAGAATTGTTCTGTTCTGTAGTATAATGTAAGTCAGTGTATGCCATTCAGAAGAGGCATTTGGTTTTTAAATTGTATTTAATACACTGAATCTGAAAAACATGTTTGGAAATGTGTCTGAAAAACATCTTGTTAAACCATAAAAAAAAATATGATCATTAGTTTCTGATTAACAAAAAAAAAGTTGTGAATGTGCAAAATGACAGAACACACTTAACAAAACAAATAGTGACATAAGTGAGTGAGTGCACGATATGTAAGGATTTTGACAAGGTAAAAAGGTATTAAGTGATCCAGGTCCAACAACCTTGGTTCAAGCATCCCTCTTTTGCTGATAAATGTTTGGGCCATTGAACATGCCTCAAGCGCTAAATGGATTTTTGCAGACACCATATTCTATTATTACAGATCATTAAACTCTGAGGCTTTCAGGTCTTGCCGACTAATAAACTTTTTTTTTTTTTTTTTTACTTTTCTTGTCTATTTCTAATTGTACAGTGCCATATAATCCTAATTGTATGTGCTTCACAGGTAGAATGCAAAAAAGCCCAACCAAAAGAAGTGATGTACCCACCTGGTTCACGGGGTCGTGCGAGCGGTCTGCCATATGATGCTTTCATGTTTGGTATGAGCATACTTAGTAAGTAAACTGTTCAGTTTCAGGGTGCCATGCGTACATGTTTTGGGAACGTATTTACCTTATCACATCCCAGCATTTACAATATGCATTATCACTAGCCAAGAAAAGTTGTTAAACTCTCACACATTTTCTAACTTAGTGAATTAAACATGTGTAAATAATAATAATAATAATAATAATAATAATAAACAAGAAATTGAAGTATGGCCAATGGAGGATTCTGGCTGTCCAATATGTTTAGTTGCGTTTGCCCCATTTTAGTGCAGCCAACTTGATTTCTCATCCATACAGTGATTGTCATGGCAAACTTTTTGGCAGTTTAAAAATCTATTCAAGCATCCATGGCCTGTCATGTTTGCCTATCCCCCCCTTGTAATGATGTCCACATGAAAACAGAGCCAGCTTTGTTCCTCCCAAAAAAATATCGTACACTGAAACGTTTCAAGACGTGTGTGTCCACAAGAAGACAGTGAAGGTGCTGAATGGCTGCCTGAGGTGGCGCAGCCACAGGAAGTCACCGGAAAACATAGAAGAGGAAGCCAGAGCATAAAAGAAGAAGAGGAATCAGCAATGAAGTGTTGGTGCAACAATAGCCATTATTTCAACGCAATCATAGAAGAAAAGTTTTATTTAGAAGCATGACGAGTTGGAGCTTCTGCTTCAGGTCATCATGCAGTTATCATTAAAGATAGGTGGGATAAGCATGAAGGCTTTCCTTCATATAGTGTGCCAAAATAGATTTGGAGCTTTGGAGCTTCTGTGAAAGAGAGACATCTAGTGGACGAAAGAAGTCAAAGCAGCCTAGCACTAAAGAGTGAAACATTGACTCGCTCTTATTTTTCCGCAATAATAGTGAAATAAATGTGTTACTGATCAATGTATTATTTAAAGAAGACTGTTTGAATGAATTAAATTAGAAAAAGTTGGCATAAAAAAGGTTGTTTTTCCCCATAAGTAATGTATCAAGTAGGCATATGCATTACAACAGGAATACGTTAGAACAGAAACAACAAAAGAACACAGAGATGTATTTACAAGTTTTGATAAAAATAATAATAATTTCTCCACCATAGAAGGTTTTAGGCAGCTCCTCTTCACGCTCACGATTTATTTTTGGGAGAAAATATCATTCACGTGGCACTAACAAAGCTGAAAGACGTACATAGTTGCAAGCCATTTGACGCTATAAGATTCAAACGATCAAAACTTTTGAACATTGCTTTTCACTGTTCACCATTACTAACGCACAAAACCAGCCACATTCAATAGTTTGATGGTTATTACACTTTTTTTTATAACTTTATTTAACAAACCAGAACTGGTATGATGCGTCATCATGAAAGTGATCGTTTTCCGTGTTGACGTAATGCCCAAACGGGTTCCTAAAGCTGATCAAAATCAAACATTAACAAAAACCCAATTCATGACACATAATAGTTGCAACAATAGTAACTTTGATGTTATTAGTACCAATTGAGGTGTACTAAAGAATAAACTGAGTATTATACCTAGGATAAGGGGTGAGAGAGATTAGTGTCAAAGAAATAGAGCAAATAAATGTGAACATACACAGATAGGAAGAGAAATGAGCTTGATGCATTGTAAGGCTACGTTCACACTGCAGGCAAATGCGACCCAGATCTGATTTTTTTGTATCTGAATTTTTTATGTCAGTCTGAACGGCTCAATTCTGATTTTTTCATATCCGACCTGGGTCACTTTCATATGTGGTTCTAGAATTTTTGCAATGCGGCCGCAGTCTGACCGGCCAGGACACATATATCTGACCTCGACGTCATCAAAAGTCCAATATGCGCTCCGTGCGGGCGGGGGCATTACTTGGGAGACGTACGTGAATCTGCAAAGTTGTTTCAAGTAACAGTTGTGACTGTGTATTTGACTCAATCCCACTTGAAACATGAAGCAGAAAGTTGACATTTGTGGTGATATTAATAATCTAGCCACACAGACAACTAATTTATTATGTGCGGCAATGACGTGACGTCATCGTTGGGGGAGAGAAAAAAAAAAGGAGAGGTCACCGTGAGATGAGGAGCTCGAACAGGCTCGCCTCATTTTGACAAAATATTATTTCTGACTCCTCCTGCATCACTCCTTAGGAGATATGAGATGTTAAAATATGAGCCTTGACGACGGACTTACAAAAGCCGTGGCCCTGACGCACTGGACCATACGCATTATTCGAATGTTTACTCCAAAAATTATAATTGAGCATTAAGACCTGCCTTGTGAACTAAGAGCCCCCCCTCTGCAAGGTGACATCGTTTGTTTTGGATGCAAATCACTCGACGTGTGCTCTTTGCGCATGCGAGTCACATCACGGACGCGTTGCGTTCACATTGAAGTCGCATTTGTTTTTGTAATGTGAACAGTCCATAAAAAGATCGGATTTGACAAAAAAAATTGAATTGCGCATCACGCCCTGCAGTGTGAACGTAGCCTAAGATTGATCAAAAAGGAAGGTTTAAATATCTTCAATAGTGAAAGGGCGGGTGCCTCTTGAAACAAATTTCAGCTTTTAGAGATTCTGAAAACTAACTACTGCCAGCAATTATTTCCCACATGTAATCAAAAGCCGATTTAGATCTTACTCAATATGATTTTCAATAGATGTTTTTAATACCTGAGTTGTTTGAGCAGATGTGGGTGTGTACATCATCACGCATTTGCCTACAGTATTTTCATGATGTTTCTCTGTACATTTTCATGTTAATCTGATTTGTATCCACATTTGGGAGAAGCCTGATTGCGTTCCCATCTAAGAATATCTTATTCCATGTGATTTTTGTCTTTTACACTGCCAAAATGTACATTTGAATTGTAACATCTTGAAGCAAAAACTTTGAAATTGCGTCACTGGAACCATTTCATGTAAATCCAACTATATGATTTCCATATTTGTATTCAAAATTGTTTTTCTCATTCAGGTTATCCCAATATTGTTGCCACACACGTCAGAGGATATGGTGGTTTTGCAACAAGTTATAGTTACCAATTCCCAGGTAAGCTCTCTTTTTACGTATCTGAAAAAATGGCAGATGAAGAAACAGTTGCAGATAAAAGTGTAAATCACCATTAAGGCTAACAACCATCTGTGCTAACCAAGTGTTACTCCAGCGACCTCCCACATTTTAAAGGCATGCATGCTAGGTTTATTGAAAACCAGAGATGGGAAATAACGGAGTACAAATACTTGATTACTGTACTTGAGTAATATTTTTCAGTACTTTTAACTGTCCTGAGTATTTATTTTTTGACAACTTATTACTTTTATCCGTTACATTTTAACATGAGTATCTGTACTTTTTACTCAATACCTTTTCAAAAGAAGGTCGTTACTTTAGTTTTTAAATGCATGAAAACGATTAAAATACTTGACCTGGAAGGAAAAGCAGCCGTCAATGTTTCCTGGCTCCGCCAGTCATATGAAGCGTTACAGACGGTTCCCTACATTACAGCTTGCGATCGGCTCTACGACACGCAATCACGTGACGTGCAATTGGCTAGATTAGAACAAACCTTAAATATGAGGGCAATGCACGTTGCCACTACATAGGACAATTTGAACTTGATAAGAAGAACGCTGCAGACTGCCAGTCAGTAATATGAAAGAAGGTTCAATCATGTCAGCGAGGAGTGGACAAGCAACATGAGTGAGTAATACTCAACACTCAACGCAGGGCAAGTCAGAGAGTCAACTGGCCGATATATAACCATTTTTGCTCCATTTGCTAATATCTTTCAAATTGATGTAGGACAAAACATCCAGTAAAAAATACTTTTTACTTCTACTCGTCAAGTACATTTCAGAGCCTGTACTTTTGTACTTTTGTTTTTTACACAATTGCACTTTTTCTCAAGTAGCGAATGTCAATACCTTTCCCATCTCTGTTGAAAACTACATTTTCCATTGTGAATGTGAAGGTCATGTTTGTTTGTCTATACTGTATGTGCCCTGTGATTGGCTGGGGACGAGTTTTTTCACCAAAGTCAGTTCACCCACCAGCACAAGCAGTAAAAAAAATAAATGGATGTTTCAGTCACGTTTTTTATTAAGAAGACGTACTGTAACTTTCATTGATGTTTTATTTCTTGTTACATTTGACATAATTTAGTGCAAGAACAGAATGCAATACCTGTAAAGGTACACACAGGTGTTTTTGTTTTTTGTGATGGTCCACATTGGCAGAGAACTGGCTTATAGCCGACTTTCATCTAAGCCTACTGTGATTGACTTCATTTTTTCCCATGATGTACTCTCAAACCAACTCTTCTTCTACAGTTTGTATGTGTTGCTTATAAAACATTCCATAGACCAACAGTGTGAGAGTATACAACAGACACGCATATGGACAACATGCAGCCATCTGCTGTCTTAAAATTTTGGGAACATTTATATGTTCACATGCATACAGAACATTAAACACAAATTCATAACTATGCATGTCTAAATCTGTTGAGTGTTGTTTTCCCAACATTTTTATGTAAGAAATTTAACAAATGTAACATTTCCTTCCAAATTACCTAGAAAGGAATTGACAAGCCAAAGCAATGTTGTAGTAAATCAAAAATGTTTATTGTTCTAATGAAAATGTAGGATCTAATTTGTCATTGATCATAAATGGGCATGCATCTTTTATCCAGTTAGGATTATCCACCAAAACCTCTGAATTCCAACATTTTCTAACTGTCCTTGGTCATCAACAGTGTTTGTTCCATATGATGAGACTAATTTGCATGTCCCAAGCACCTTAGCAAAACCTCACCACTGTATACTGTTCTTTTGACTCCTTAGTAATTTCAGGCCATTTGTGAAGACTATGAAAGGATTGCTTTCTTGGCTTTCTGTTCAGTCCCACGGGCCCTCCTTTGAAATTATTTTACCTTCCTATCCGTCCTCCTGACCCTCACTTACTTCTCCCCGTGATTTCATGGTAGCAACAAATTGACCTTGGTTGGCAGAAGAGATAGGGGAGCAGCCTTTATTTCTCTCATGCCCTGCTTACGATAACTGGCTGACTGCATGGGATTCAAAATCGAGTAGTGAAGAACAAGTTCAACTTCATATGAAGTGCAGAGGGACCTATTGCAAAGTCAACTATACAGAGGTAGTTGGTTGCATTGATTTGCTAGCCAATGTAACGTGAATGTTAAGTGTGCCTCTTCACATCTAACATTCTTCAAAGGACAGTATTTCAATGAATAGGCAGAGTGTTAGCTTATTGCATAATACACTTTCCAAAATATGAGACACACCAATTTCTTGAATTATCATTTGTTGTCCATATCAGTTGAGTTATACTGTATAAACATGCAGATCAAAATCCAATCCAAAAATATAGTTGACACGGTGGCTGTGCTACCAGTGATTTGAGCACAGTGGGGAAAAAATACAATTTTCAAAGGAATTGAAAATATCACCATTACCAAGGGCCAGAGTGGGACTCATTTACAGCCCTAGACTTTCATGGGTCAGACTAGCCTACTTCAGTTCACGTTTTAATGAAGGTATACAATTTTACCCTTTATAGTGTAACAATCTAAAATGTCTTACCCTTCCCTCCAACATCAATATTCATATCATATGTGATCAAAAATCTAAATTACAATTGAATTTGCTTACAAGAGCATGATTGGTGTTTATTTAAGCATGTATCAGAACATAAATTGTTGAACTGGACCATCCGCCTATTTTCTTCAGTTTATCCGGGGTCGGGTTGTGGATGCAGCAGCTTTAGCAAAAACCCAGACTTCTCTCTCCCCGGCCACTTCAACAAGCGCTTCCTCCCATGCCAGCCGCGAGACATAGTCTTTCCATCATGACTTAGGTCGTCCCCGGGGGCCGCCTCCCATGTCTAGAAGACCTCAAAAGGGAGGCTCCCTGTAGGCATCCTAACCAGATGCTCGAGCCACTTCATTTGGCTCTTCTTGATGCGGCGGAGCAGTGGATCTCATCTGAGCACCTTCCAGAAGACCAAGCTTCACACCCTATCTCTAAGGGACAGCCCGCACACACTGCTTGAAAAAAACTAATTTCGGCATTATCCAGGATCTTGTTCTTTCCACCCACAGCTGGTGACCATAGGTGAGGGTAGGAACATAGATCGACCGGTAAACCAAGAGCTTCTTCTTTCGACTCAGCTCCTTCTTCACCACAAAAGACCGATACAGAGTCCGTATCACGGCAGATGCTGCCCTGTCCGCCTGCCAATCTCCTGCTCCAAGAATCCAAGGTACTTGAACTTCCCTACTTGGATCTCACCCCTTACCCGGAGAGGGCACTCCCCCTTTTCCGACTGAGGACCATGGTTTCAGATTTGTAGGTGCTAAATTTGATCTCAACCGCTTTGTTCTCGGCTGCGAACCGCTCCAGCAAGAGTTGAAGATTGTGGCTTGATGAAGCCATCAACACCACATCATCTGCAAAAAAGAAGAGATGCAGCGCTGCCAACTGTTACAGAATGTCAGTACAGTGTCTCCTGACTTTTCACGAGTGATAAGTTCCACGCCCACCTGCGATAGGTGAAATTCTGCAAAGTGGAGGTCATTTTAAAAAAAGTTGTTTTTCCCTCCCCTTCAATAATGCTAAAACTGTCTGTCACCTTAATGAGCTCTTATTGCGGAATTGTGTAAGCGAGCAGCAAGTGCACGTGTACATGGAGAAGTGTGTGTGTAGGGGGCGGGGGGAGTGGGGAGTGGAATGAGACACAGGCATTGTGTACGAGTAACTGGGATCTATTCTAAAAATAGCTCACCACTGATGGGACACTGACTTGCCAAGAAGAATTAAAAGAAGCAAAATGTAAAAAATTATTATTTTTTTCAACTTGTCATGATACGTGTTTCTTAACCCCTTCAAGACCCATAGATGGTCCCAGTGGACATGACATATTTGTGTGATCTAAACCAATAAAACACATAATTTGGATGATGTCAACACTTCTGGTTCATGATTGGATCTTAACTAACCAATCATAATTGCAAATTCATTTGCATGTTCATGTTCAAAATGTTGCATATACATAAGCTTGGTAAGTTTACAATTCGTTACAGCCATATTATCCTGGCATCCTCTAAAACAAATAAAAACATGAGATAACCTTCCCAAAAAATGTGCATGTTTTTCTTATGAGGGAAAAGAGTTAAAATCAACAACAACAAATAAAAAATAAATTTTGCCCAGCAGAAAAAATGCGAAGGGGCTGCCAAATGTTCTATATTTTGATACAAAGTGTAATACATTGTGTTGAATGAAAAAAAGGTCTGTTTATATTTACTCAAATGTTGCAAAAAAGGACAAAAATAGCAGCCTAAATAAAGAATTTTACAGGAGTTGTGCACTATTGAAAATGAGGGGATATAAATCCGCGATCGAGTGAGTCCTTAATAAGTGAACCGCGAAGTAGCGAGGGACCACTGTACTTTGTTACAGAAATCACTGAATCCTGCCTTGTGTACGTCTGTAACATTGAATGTTATGGATATTAAAAAATCTATATTGGTCAGGTCACATTTCTCAAACAGCCTGAAAACGAGCAAAAATACTTGGTATGGGGTGGATGCACTTTAATTGCTTATTTCAAAATGGATCCACAGGCTGGAAAAGCGGCGCCGATCAGTGTATATAGCAGCCTGGCCCACCGGGAATTTGTCAGCTTGTCCAGATTACCCACTCCAGGCCTGTCACTCCCCACGCTTCCTCCTCATACACACTCAACATTTGACTGTAATCAAGTGTTTCGTGGAGTTATTTGCATTTTGACTGTTTACCCATTCTTCTGGTTTTAGATATTAGCAAAAGAACCGCTTAATTTTTTACGTGTTTTATTTCAAAAGTGCCTGTTTTCTTTAAAGTTATGTCTTCGAAGCATCATGTCTAGCATCATCTCTAATGTCTGTAGTAAGGTTGATTTTACACTTAATAATAGTAAGAATGTTTTGTTTCTTAGCAATTGCCTTGAATACATATTATATAATGACGTCAGTTTTACATGGACTGTGCGTCAAATCAAAGTTCAAGACAGCACATCACATCCATCCATTTTCTCTGCCACTTACACTGTTCAGTAATACAGCAAGCTAGAGCCTGTCCTAGGTGTCTGTGCCAATTTCAGGGTGTCTATTGAGCCAGACAGCCATTCATATTCACGAACCTTACTTAGTGGGAACTGAGTCTGGATCACAGACTCTTTTTTCCATGTTGTGATTTAGTTACGACGCTCTGTATTTTGCTCCACACCATTTCTTGTTTTGACAGCTTCCCCCGATGCATGATTTATCCTACCATAGTTTTACGGCCTGTGATGTTGCACACATGGCAGAGAGATTGCAGGCTGATGCACTTTCACTAACAGAGTAAACAAGCCTGTATTTTCTCAGAGAGTCTGTCAACAGTAGTATCTATTTTGGGGGAATAGGTGGGTGGTGGCACCAATTGAATCTTTGCCAGGTCTCAGTGCTTTCAAAGATAAGTGTGTGAAATAAACCATTAGCCTTGATGGAAGGCATCAAAAATGGCTTCTGTGTGTTTGGGACTTTAATGCAGTAAAATGCAATATTTTGTTGTTCCTGCTTTCTGCTTTTACTCGGACTAAAAATATCAGGACGTTTTTTTTTTTGTCACGTTCAATCACGGTACATCTGTGGGTGTGACATTTTAACAGGCCAAGCGTGATATGACACATTGCATTCTGGGAGTGGGTATATGTTTCCGTCGCCCTGTTTGTCTGAAATGTAGTGTGCCATAGGATTTTGGTTAGTTCTTCCTTCAAAATAATAAACAGGAGGAAAAAAGGTAAGAAAAACTAGCAATTGACATCTAACTCAATGCCCAACCCACAAGAATCTTAATGTCTTTAATTAACTGGAGAAGGACAAGCAAATTATTTGAATACATGTATTTTAAGATGAGGACTTGATGTCACTACTGTATCCTGTCTGCGGAGCCAGCCCTCCTCAGCTTCTTCTTGGGGGCACACACTCACAGAGCAAATCTGTAGAATGAATGAATCATGCATGAAAATTCCTCCAGCTGACTTAGACCGCATATTATTTGTGCATTGATTGAATTAAGTCATTTGCTGTCCACGTAGCTTAATTCGTAATGTTATGGTGATTTTACAGAAATGTGCGTGCATGTAATCAATGGCTCAAACTATGCTTGCAAACTCCTTGTTTCATTCTGGCTTGTTGGTGATGTATGTATCTCATTCTATCAGAAATTTTACTGCTCTACCACAAGGATTTGTGTTTACACAAGACCAGAACTGTGCATACATTTCTGCAGGTCTAAATTGATCAATCCCACACTTTACGTGGGAATGTTTGTACGCACACTTCTGTGTGTGATAAATGAGGCCCCTTGAAAAGACGGGGTAACTCTCGAAAAAGAACTGGGAAATTGTTTCAAGAAAAGAGTGGGAACCCTGTTTGCTGTATTTCATAACATTTGTTATTGTGTGTAAACGCTAAAAATGGGAGTTTAATGACTCATACCGTTTTTATAACATAATTCAAAGAAACTTGAGCGAAAGTCTTATTTCAGAAGTGTGTATCAAACTAGTAACCCTTTGCAATTAGCAGTACCCAAAGAGTAGATCTCATTTTCAAAAAGGTTGTCGAGCCCTGTTCTATATACATGGCATTGATTCTATTTAGTCAGGAGTAGGAAACCCTGGTCCTCCAGAGCCACTGTCCTGCCGTTTTTGCCGATGGCTCCCTCCTCCAACACATCTGACTCAAATGATCTGCTCATCAGAAAACTCTAAGAGCCTGATAACGAAACAATACAAGAAACATTGAATGTAACATGTTATGTCTATTATTGCGGAGCCAATCAAGTACAACACTGATCGATCGAGCAAATTAATTACATTACAGCTGCTAGGCAATTTTGCATAAAAAGCAAAATATCGGCCGATCCAGCCAATCAGATCAATGTAAAATCTAGTTAAATCTATTATTTGTTTTGGTGTGATTTCTATATTTTAAAAGAATATCATTAAAGTACTGGATAGATGAGCAGTATCATTAAGAGTGGTTGTATTGTTAAAATCTCAACGATATCCATTCTTTGTCACGGGTCAGCTGCTGCCTATCCAAGCTCAGTCACTGGGTTTAATATACAAAAAAAACATTCATATTCCAACCTATGGGCAAATTAGGGTTTTCAATAAATAGTTGTAGTACATTCAGTTGAATGTAAAAATAACTCTAACTTTAGTATTTTTTTTTGCTAATTTGTACCCACAGTTTAGTAATCTGTTCCCACAGTTTAGCGATCTGTTCTCACAGTTTAGCAATCTGTTTCCACAGTTTAGCAATCTACTCCCACAATTTAGCACATTAACAGGCAAGAAACTCGATGCCATTTTGATTTTGTGGCAATGAGAGCAGGTTAAAAATCAGTGTTTTTTTTCAATTGTAGGCAACGAGGAAACCAGCGTCTTCACCAATGCAAAACTGAAAACACTGGCATCTTCAGGCCAGAAAATGCAATTGCGGTTTAGGCTTTGATAAGATAGGCTGATAGACAGGAGCGCAATGGTAGAGCCAACTTCAGCGTCGTTGCTCATTTAAGTAATCCAACTTTTGTAGAATAGATAACTAATCCTCACATCAAATTTACCATTTTCTCCCGTCAGACGAAATGCTTGTGGAAGCTAAACTGAATACTGTGTATAGGTTTGCCGATATCGGAGGATCTATGGCGAGAGCCAGAGTGTTTCACAGCTCGTGTAGGGCTACATGTAGGGCGATATGGGCCAAAATAAAATATCTCGATATTTTTTCAAAAAACCTGATAATGATATTTTGACGATATTCTATATAAAGGGGAAAAAAACTTGTAAATCTGCACTTGCTTCACAGAATAATTATTGGCAGCCAATTATTGTATACCACACTCACAAAAACCGATTGGTCAGGACAGGAATCCCTGCGGCTGTCAAATTGTGACAGTGTGATTGTTTTAGCTCACGCAACAAGCTGTATTGTGTAGTGCACACGAGCCGTGAAGCACTTTGGCTCTTGCCATAGATCGTCCAATATCGGCAAACCTATACAGTATTCAGTTTAGCTTCCACAAGCGCTTCGTCTGACGGGAGAAATTATTATTATATTCATTTCAGGCAGAGTATGATTGTCACCAGTTTGATATTCAAAAGCGTGTGTTATTCATAGTAGTTCACATTAGGTGTTACTACTCTAAGTAGAAAATGTTCTGGGTTGCTGTTCAACATTTGTATGGAAAAAGTGGAAGGTTATCTGTCACCATTAGGTAGTCAGTGTTGGTGGATGTTGATAATTAGGCAAGCTGTCAAATCAATTGAATTGAATAGGATAATTTGTTACTGTTGAGTCAATTTCTTCAAATCCACATCTTTAGACACATGTATTTTCACTAAAACTGCATGGAAAATATGAAATGTAGTTTGACTATAGCACTGTTGAACAACTTCCGCGACTTTATTAAAGTTTCACCTCTGTGTCGGTCTCTGATCCGAAAAACCTTTTAAGGAGGAGATAAGTACCATGGCAAAAAAAATTCCCATATCATCTAAATTCGGGACATTGACTTTATCCTTTCAGCAACAATGAATCAATGACATGGATTTAATGCTGCATAACATTTTCCTGAATGCTCAGCATCTCACAGGGCCTCACAAAGCACTGCACCTTGCTCATTACATGCCACTGATTTGCTGAGGCAACTTAACGGTACTCCAGTGTTAAGATGTAAAAACCTTCGTGAATTACATTCAAAGTTCAACTTTTTTTTCCTCCTATATAAACAAACAAGCACGGTGTGGAGTGGAAACCCCAAAAAGTAATTCAACTGTTTCACATGAATGTCAGGTATTACTACCCTGTCACCACACCCATGTGGGGCCCATGTGGGTTGGATATGGGCTGGTGAGTTGGTCCCATCTGGGTTGCCCAGCTGGGTCCCAGTTAAAAGTTGATTCCTAAAAAAATGACTGCCATGACAGGGATTTGAACCAAGGTACCACGGAAGTCAGACACCCTAACCACTGTGATATACAGTCACATGACAAAATTGATGTTTTAAATACATTTAACGTGACATTGGCCTATCACTGATCTAAGATCCAAATTTTAACAGTCCAGTTTTTGGGGAAGTCTCTTTTTAAGTGAAAATTACTTCCAGGTGATGAAGACAAAGTTGATATTTCAACACTTCCAGCAAATATCGATGACATGAAGGATCAAATAACAGCTGCAATCAACAACACGGTGGATCGCGACGTCCTATAAAAAATAAATTTGTTTTATTTGTGATTACCCAAACTATTAAAACTTGAAATGACGACAAATATAAGGACTTGAAACCCTTATGAGGTCTCCTCGTGTCCATCTTGTCCACCTTATCACCATGTCAGTGTCAACATCTAAAATGGATGAGGCAATATTCAGCTCATTTTCATTGATTTATGAGCACAGCATGACATAATGATTGCTTGTTCTCTTAATCATTGTTGCCTCTGTTGAGGATTTTTTTTTACAGTCCCTACAAGAGTTCTCAATCGTTGGGGTGCTATACACAACCCAATGCTATTGTAATTATTTGATGTACTCTTGCTTAGTCACACAGTTTATGTGTATGTGGTATCAAGTTTTCAATGTGATTTGCATAGCTGCAAAGTTTATTAGTCTGAGTCGGTCTCAAAGATGCCTGGTGTAAATTATGCTTTTGATTGATATGCCTTGTATTCAAACAGCATCATGATCCATCATAAGGTCTATCTTTTTGATTGATCGTCTTGGCTGGAGATCACAACAGCGACATGCAAAGACAGCAAGCGTGAACATTTTTCACTTCTCCCATCTCTTAGGGCTCCCTGATTACAGGTTGTGCTCTTTGACCGGAACCAGTAGTGACATGAGGAGCGGAGCACCCTACTCCATCGCTGATTATGGTTCCCTCGGGCCACACACGGCAGCTCAGATGCTACCTAATGAGCATGCCAGCTCGGCTTGCAATTCTCCTACCGCCCTTCAGCACCACCTTCACAGCCCGGACCCTTTTAAGAGCCCAGGTGTGTAAATTCACGTGTCCACTCGTCCCATATTTATTCCAAGGATAATTGTAAAAGTGGTGAAGCATGAGTCTGTGAATGTAATGGACATTTGTTTGTAATATGCTGAATGCATTTGATAGCACCACCTTGATGAGATGAGAGAAGTTCACTTAATTGACATCTGTTGTTTTATTATTAACTGTATAGTACATGTAATTTCTCATTTTCACTGTTAACTAAAAGAAAGGATAGTTTCAAAGTGATAAACTATATTCTCTCTATTTATGGGATCATCTAATCAAACAAATTAACTTTTTGGTGACATTAAATAACAGACAATGTTTTACCTCATTCACGCCCAGCCATTTTCACTGAAGTAACTCCCTTTGCTTTGACTGAATTTTGACTGATTTTGCAAGGCCCACAGAATATTTTGTTCTATTGCTACAAAAACATGGAACCTACAAAAAGAAAGATTAGAGTATCTTCTTTCATCATGAGAAAAAAGTATATTTGTATCTGTTTCTTCAGATCAGAAGCTGTATGCTCTAGCATTAAAAAAAAAAACATAAAAAAAAAACAATGTACAACATTTTGGGGATTGGAGGACAAAGTATTAAAACGTGTATTTATGTGTTTTGAGGTTTGAATGAGTTAAGGTTTAGGGATGCAGGACATTGTGTCCTTTCAAGTTTGTCAAGGTTTAAAAAAAAAAAAAAAAAAACTACTTTAAATGAGTATGCTATATGCTGAAGAATTTTCACAATGTTACTCACCGATTTTTAGCATTCTGACCCTCAGAATAAAGGTATGGATTCGAAGATGTTTCATTCTTGCAGCATGATCATACATCGAATGAATGTCAGTGAAACAGTGTCCTAGATTATTTAAATGTGTTTTTGTCGGTCACGTCACCATTTCCATTCCCTCTGCACACCTCAGAATAACTTTATAACTGCCAGGGGCGTATTGGGGATGACCAGAACTTTAGGGTCAAGAATTGGAATGATAACGATGTACAGGACTATAGCTACTGTTGGGAACATTTTTGTCCAACCACGTTGAGCAGCGTTAGTGCACAAATCCTTGGAAGGATGAAGCAGTCCTCAAGCAAAGTAAACATGTCTTAAAAGCTCAGTGCAGATATGCAGCTGCACTTTTCTATGCACTATTTCTCATTGACTGAAAGGAAACAGTGAATTACGTACAAACAGACGGATGATACAATGAGACCTGAGAGATGATTGGTTAACGCACAGAGCAGCACTTATGAGAACAAGTGTAGATGAAAATGTGAATAAGGGAAGCAGAAAAATTAGACATAAAAGGAAACAAAACTAAATCCAATTTAAACAATGCAAAAGTCAACAAAAACAATAATCATAAGAATGGTTTGCATATATGCATATATAATTTAAAAGACAGAAATCTTGTAAGAGTTAGGACTATTTGTATTTACCATCTGCTCATTAAAACAGTTAATATAAATAACAATTTTATTTGTTTAATTTATTTAGGTATTTGGCAGTAATCTTCATTCTTTATTTTTGTTTTCATTTTTATTGTTTGCACTGTTGAGCAGTTTGGAGAAAAGGACAAAAATATTGCACTACATCGCACTGTAGTTAGTGGAAAGACATTTTATTCAAATTCCAACTTACGTTTAATACATCTTTTTCAAATATGGAACTCTAGTTTTACCCTTAAAATTATTTGTTATAACATGCAGTACATGTTCTTTTCACTAAATTTTTAAAAGTTTTGCAATGAGAAAACAATTCACTATACAGTATAACGTATCATCATTCAGCCCAAAAATATTAGGATAGGTGTTTCGGACTGGATGGCCAAGCCATAACAAAGATTTAAAAAGAACACAGATCGCAGATTTTAAAATCCCAGTCTGACACATTTTAGAGGATCCCAGAATGTGGACACAACATTTGGTGCAATACTTGTTACTGAAATTGCAACAGGTAAATTAGGGCCAAAATGTTTGGTAGTTGTAGATTGCATTAAAAACAATAACTGTAATCAGTAAGAGTTAGTATTTCCTCTTTGCCCTTGGAAATATGACTTCCACCCTTCAGTCACATACTCCCAAAAGGCATGCCTGTGTAATTACCTGCCTGCCATGCAGCTGGCTCCATGGGTGCAATACTCTCAGCACTTTAGAAAAAGGAGCAGTAGGAGTTATTAAGATGAAGTGTACATCATATACGTCTTATAATTGAGAAACTCTGGGGTCGAAGTCACTGAGGTGGTTGGAAAGTTCCTCAGTGACAAGGTGAGATCCGCCCAGAGTTCCTAAAGGCTCTGGATGTTGTGGACATCGGGGACAGTGCCTCTGGATTGGCAGACCAGCGTGTGTGTTCCAAATATAGAGGGATCATACTCCTCAGCCTTCCCGGTAAGGTCTATTCAGGGTTGCTGGAGAGGAGGGTCCGTCGGGAAGTCGAATCTCAGATTCAGGAGGAGCAGTATGTTTTTTGTCCCAGCCGTGGAATAGTGGACCAGCTCTACACCTTTGGCAGGGTTCTCAAGGGTGCATGGGAGTTCGCCCAACCGGTCTACATGTGTTTTGTGGATTTGGAGAAGGCGTTTGACCGTGTCCCTCAGGGAGTCCTTTGGGGGGTGCTTTGGGAGTACGGGGTACCGAACCACCTAATATGCGCTGATTGGTCCCTGTATGACCGATGTCAGAGTTTGGTCCGCATTGTTGGCAGTAACTCAGATTCCGTGAGGTTGCCCTTTGTCACCGATTCTGTTCATAACCTTAATGAACAGAGTTTCTAGGCGCAGCCGAGGTGTTGATGTGGTGCTGTTGGCTTCTTCAATGCGCCATCTCCAACTCTAAATGGAGCGGTTTGCAGCAGAGTGTGAAGTGGTTGGGATGAGGGTCTGCACCTCCAAGTCTGAGACCATAGTCCTCAGTCTGAAAAGGGTGGAGTGCCCTCTCCGGGTCGGGGGTGACATCCTTCCCCAAGTGGAGGAGTTCAAGTATCTTGGGGTCTTGTTCACGAGTGAGAGTAGGTTGGAGCGGGAGATCGACTGGCGGATCGGTGCAGCATCTGCAGTGATGCGGACTCTGTATCGGTCCATTGTGGTGAAGAAGGAGCTGAGCCGAAAGGCAAAGTTCTTGATTTACCGGTCAAGCTATGTTCCTGACCTCACCTGTAGTCACGAGCTGTGGGTCGTGACCGAAAGAACAAGATCCCGGATACAAGCGGGCAAAATGATTTTCCTCCGCAGGGTGTCCGGGCTCTCCCTTAGAGATAGGGTGAGAAGCTCGGTCATCCAGGAAGGACTCATAGTCGAGCCGCTGCTCCTCCGCTTTGATAGGAGCCAGCTGAGGTGGCTCGGGCATCTTGCTAGGATGCCTCCTGGACGCCTCCCTGGAGAGGTGTTCCGGGCACGTCCCACCGGCAGGAGGCCCGGGAAACAACCCAGGACATGCTGGATAGACTATGACTTGCCTTGGAGCGCCTTGGAATCCCGCCGGACGAGCTAGATAAAGTGGCTGGGGTGAGGGAAGTCTGGGCTTCACTGCTAAAACTGCTGCCCCTGCGACCCGACCTTGGATAAGCGGTGGAAGATGATGGATGAATAGTTGAGAGGCATTTTTCATGGCAGGTGTTGATTAAATGAGTTGTTGTGTCCAAGCCACTTGTGCAATTCCTGCCTTACATTCATAAACTGCCTGGTAGTGATAACAAATGGTTGCCCTCAGTCATGAAAGCCAATCAATAAAAATTTTCACACTTTGATTTGGAATTTTCATTTTACGTTACGCTGAATTAAGAACGCAAAATGACAAGCAATTGTTCTATATCACATCACTTACTATACAGTAAACTGAAGGCGGTACATGCAAGCCAGTCATTTTTATCGTCAAAGGCAAGCAGTGACATGCTTCTGAAGACTTTACACTTAATTGCATCATTCTGTGGAATCATAGTGGAACCTCAAACTTCAACCACAATACTGGTCCAGTAGTAGCTCCTCAGATGTGCACCCTCGAGAATATGGTGCTCCCTTGTCCAGCACTCACTGTTGATGGCCATTGGGAGTGGTTGTGGATGTTCTCCCCTAAAGTCAATAACAATCACCTTGGTCCTGCTCAGGTTCATGAAACAATTCGCTGGCTGGCTGTCTCATAGTGATTGGAGATGAGACCCACCGCATTTACGCACATGACAATGTAATTTGTGCTGAATGTTAAACAATAGTCGGGGATGATGGCAGTATCAACGGCCTGACTCATCATTGATGTATTTGGGATTTGTTATCTTTTTGTTCATCTAACTGGTGTCTCTTTTTTTTAACAGATGTAGCGAGGCCTGGAGCCTTCCCTGGTAGGAGCAGCCCGGGTCATGTCGCTAACCTCTATGCTACTGCTACTCAGGATTCCGGTGTCAGCACTTATATCAGTGCCACAAGCCCTCAGCCAATTTCTGGCTTTAGCCACAGTATTGCTGTAAGTGTATCCTTTTGTATCAGCATAATGTCTCTGTTGGCAATACAAACTGCTCAGGTGTATTTCTGTTATGTACGAAAAACCATTTAGACTTGGGGTGATTCAGTCTCAGTTTGATTGCTATGGGCCATACTCTCCCATTCACAGGTAAGTTAAAAAAAAATTAATTAATTAACGCACCTGGCTTGCGCAGCTTTCACTTTTGATGCATTCGCCTGTCCAGGCTCCTGACGCATGACCTTGGAAATTGTGTGCAACCACCAAAGAGGTGGGTCTCATTGAAGTCTGAGGCTCTGTAGCACCCTTTAACGTCACTCACTCACCTAAAACGTCATTCACTAAAAATGTAATAATGCCTGAAAATGTAATTAAATTTACACTTAACTCAATCAAAAATTACTAAAACCCAATAATGCAATAATTTCACCAATTAAAGTAATGTATGAAAAAAACTTTGACTGACATTGCAATTACAGTTTTCAATGAAAATGTAATACCTTATTACATTATTGGGGATTTATCACAATTTCAGGTGGGTCTTTTTTTTCCTCAAAACTGATCGAATAAAACTTGACCGATAACATAATATACATGTTCATTTTCAGTCCAAAGTACTAAAAATTGTGTTTTGAGAATACAAGACTGCAAAATTCATTGACAGCAAAAATTGAGTGTTAATCGGAGTGTATTTTTGCACTGATTTTAAATGGAGGTCAGTGTTGGAGTTATTTGACAGAATTGATTCATTTTGTGTTAAACCAACTCTGCAAGTTACAGCAACTCAAAGTAAGAACTGCTCTTCCGCAAAGTATTTTGGGAGTCCTAAGTTCACTGTTAAATCAGAGTTTTAGTGTTGTTATAGTAATAGGGCATTTTCTTGCCATTACATTACAATTAATACATTATTGGGTTTTATTACATTTTTGATCAAGTGCAATTAATTTTTTTAATTTTCAGGCATTTGTACATTTTCAGGAAATGATTACGTTATAGGCTGTTACAGGCTGGCTGTAAACCATGGAGCATGGAGTTTTCCTGAGACTTGTGAATGTCATTCAAATCCATTTGGAAAATGTGGCAAGTGTATAATACCAAGTGTCATCAACAGTGGCACGTGCGCTGCTCCGTCTATAGCAAGGGTCTCAAACACAGGATGATATTTTGTGGCCTCCTAGTTTATCACGTTTAATGTTAGTGCGCCCCCCACTTTTTATTGCCCAGTTGCCCTGTGTGTTTTTTAATCACTAAATGGGTTAACATAACTCAGGCTCATGACAGCTGTCGGTGAAACGCAGTGTTGGGCAACTTACTTCCAAAATGTAACATATTTCATATTACTAGTTACTTACATTTGAAAGTAATAAGTTTCTTTACAATATTACTGTGTAAAGTAATGAGTTATTCAAGTTACTTAAAAAAAAAACTTTTTTTAAATCAGGTATTAACTTATTTAATCATGATTTAAATCATGAGATTTTAAACACAAAATGAAAAATTTGCAACCATAGCTGGTAAAATTAACTTGTAATGAGGACCTTTAACTGTATAGTGTGTGGTGTAATGTTTGTTTTTTTTACTCCATAGTGTGAGATCACTGCCTTTGATTCATAATTGTATCAAGATGAATTTTTTCCCAAATATAAATATTGGAACTGATACTTGGTCCGGGAAATAAATAATCCCAGACTGTACACCATAAAGAAAATTATCAACATACTCAAATTAATTTACATACAAGTAAAAAATGAGTTTATATTGCCAATGCGTGTTCGTATTTGTTTTGTATAGTAAACTTGTATGCAAAAAATTGGCTAAAAATAATAGTGATAGATGAAGTATAATTGATAACTGGTCTAACAAAATGGATGGATGGGTGGGCGGAAGTGTGTAATTAAAGAAAAATATCTATGCAATGTTCACACTGCAACCCATTTCTGATTTTGTATTTTATTTTTCCCATATGTGTGACATGTGTCTGATAAATAAAATATGATTGACGTGTGTATGTTGATGTTTATTATAAACGGGAGTACGTGTGAACAGTTACAAAGGACGCAGGCCATGGAATTATTATTTATCGAAGATTTTATGCGCCTCTTCACGCTCTCTAATTTTGCAGCTTTGAAAAGATGCGTCGTTCCCTGTAAAAAAAAAATTTTAAAGCACCAGATCTACTCATTTATAATGAGGCAACAGTTACAAGCATGCTTTGTATTGATTCATTATTAATTAAATGAGACCCTTAATATTATACATTTAATATAAGTAGCTTTAAATAAAGAACCAAAAATGTTTTTCCCCTCTCACTATGATCTCCCGGTGGGGAGAAGCAAAACCACGCCTCCTGTACCAGAAGTGTCAGTACCACTTCACCACCCAGAGGAGGCCAACCACCATTAATTAAATGAGACCCTTAATATTATACATTTAATATACATAGCTTTAAATATAGAACCAAAAATGTTTTTCCCCTCACACTATGATCTCCCGGTGGGGGGAAGCGAAACCACGCCTCCTTTACCAGACGTGTCAGTACCACTTCACCACCCAGAGGGGACCAACCACCATTGAACTTAACGGGAGGAGTAAAGGGACCGGATAAATTCCAGCTCGTGATTTCGCGAACCATCAGCCACCAAAGCGTTTCGGGTCGTCAATACGCGCTGTGGCGTATGAAGCTTCAAACGTCATCGGTCACGTGATATTGCAGAATGATACAAGCTCCGAAGCACAATTTCGAAGCAGTGTGATTCAGGATGTTCAACGCTCGCTTCGAGGTATCGGTTTCATTTGAACATCACTAGTAACTCGTTATATTACGTCATTACTGACTAAACGTATTATATTACTGTAACGTGTTACTTTTTAAACGCGTTACCTCCAACACTGGTGAAACCTAATACTGAAGTCAGTTGCTCACCCAGCGTTTGGTCTTTAATGTGCCATGTCTGTGGTGATTTATATTGTGCTTTGTTAAAATGCCAGTGCTAAATAAATATTTTATAATAATGTTATAATTTTGATTAATTATAATAAATGCAATGATAACAAAAGATTTTCGGCGTTTCGGTTTTCGGCCCAAAATTTTCATTTCGGTGCATCCCTAATCTGCAGTATTATGTATAAAACATACCCATACTCATATGCTGGTGAATAAGGCCAATGTCAAAAGGGCAGGTTAGTCATTGAATGGTTTCCTATTGAATGTGTGTATGTATCTGTTAAACTGATGCATAATGTTTGTGCATTTCAGGGTCCATTGATTGCAACAGCTTTTACAAATGGATATCACTGAAAGTCAACATGTGACTGCTTGTCATCTCATTTCAGGTGAATAGCTACTCATTTTATATTGCATCAATTTATACATTCACATGGTTATTGCTCTCGTATTCCTTGTTTTTTCTGTTTCCATCATACATGGCCTAACAGCACAAGCTTCAGTTCCTACATGGCAATCATCCCGGTTCACGTCACAATTGTTGTGTACATGGCATGGCTGATGTTTCTTGATGTTTATGACACATACGTACGTATGTGGTGACCTCATATGATGTACAGTATGCCGTGGTAACAAACACACCGCTTGAAATGGAAGTCAAGTTAAAAAAAAGTATTTGCAATAAAATGTCATTCTGATTAAACGTTCAATTTTAAATATTGTCATGGTCCCAAAATCGTATTTATACGGGTTTTTTAATGTTTGTTGTTTGTGTTTTTTATGCTAGAGCATACAGAAGGCTTTGATGCAGCCACTGACCTGAAGAGGTTGCTTAAAGCAATGGTAGTTATTACAAAAAATGGCCAGCAGGTAGCAGCAGAGTATAAGAGATCAACCAGGGTCATGTTGCAACAAGCTCGTTCCCCAGTGTTTTCAACAGATTTGTGAATAATGATGAAACTTAGCTATATTCTAATGCTAATTGCTGCAAAACAGAAACATATTTTTTCCTGATGAAAGATGAGACTCTAATCTTTCTGTTGGTTGGTTCCATGTTGTTATGGCAATAGAACACAATATTCCGTGGGCCTTACAAAATCAGTTCAAATCCAGTCAAACAGCTCGGAGCAAAGGGGGTTGCTTCAGTGAAAATGACTCAGAGTGAATGAGTTAATCAGCACTGTGATTAGACTAGTAGGGGCACCTATTGTAAAGATTTTTTTTTTTTTATTACGTGATTCCCACTTTATGGCAAAATGAAAAACTACAAGAGGAGGACAATCTTGTACTGTATGTCTTGTTGAAGGAAATCCATGTGACTGGCTTTTTTCACAAGTTCCATTGTGGGTGTAATAAAGCACAACAAAGTGACTTGTGAATATGTCGAGGACAGTCGTAACCTCCTGTATAATTACTTTCTTTTGTTTTTGTGGTTGAGGCAGCCATGGAGCAGACCAGGGAAAGCAGGCGGGGATTTGTAAACTCCTGTGTGTCGGTGATATCACCCAGCACTAACCGCGACAGCATCAGTGTGGGAAACTGCAGTACCAGAGTGGCAGTACAATGGACCCCCGTTACTCGCAGGGGATAGGGACTCAGCCCCTGAATAACAGACAAAAAGATGACAGTTTGCTGTACTATTTAGTGTGACCTCACTCTAATATCTTTGGGAAGAGATTTGTCATTGTATTATTTGACGTGTGCTGCTTTTGTCAAACTTTTGCAATGAATAATAGTTATTGATTACTGTAATAAGTATTTTATATTTGTTTTCTATTGTAAATTGTTTGCTTGTTTTTCTTTATGCCATCGGCCTTCAAAGATGTGAGATGTCTTGTGAGAACAGGTGGTAAGAAAAAACTGCATAAACAAAAGGTAGTGGAAGGGAAGATCCATTAATGGACAGTGCTTTGAATGCAGCTAGGGCTGTTTTTAAAGTGCTCTATAAATAAAGTTGAGTTGGGTAATATAATAATAATATTAAAATGCAGTTGGCGCACTGTGCTTAGAAGACGTTTTAAAACATTTTACTATAACTTGTACATTTGATGGCTCTTTGAATTGTGTGCGGTGGTAATGAAAAGAGCCATACGTTTTAGCTGAACTTGGTGTTTACTCAAGAGTAGACAACAGGAAGTACCAAAACAAGCACGTAGGGCTGGGCAATTTTGCCTGAAAATAAAATCTCCGATTTATTATTTTTACAATTTTTCCCGATATATACATACATATATATATATATATTTTTTTTTTTTTTACATAAACCAAGAACTTCAAGAACTTTTATTTGATCAAAAGTAACCATATTTCTTCTCTTGGAATCAATTTGCAAAACTCCTACCTTGAATCAAATACTTCTGAAAATGTAAATCTATGTGTTGAAAAAATAGAAAAGTAAAACTTTTTTTGTCAACTTTGTTTTAAAAGATAAACAGTGCTACGTGTGTACCTCAATATGATACAAATAAACATCACATTTTGGCTTCAATGTAGGAACCGAGGTCAGAGCTTGTCACCCCCTCCAACTGTCTGCTGATTTTACAAGTACAAGTACTGTTATGTAAATTGAGGTGGCTGTTTTGCCATGACTGGCAAATTTCCTTTTAGCGTTATTTGATTGGCCAGTCCGCGGAGTAAGAAAGTCTTGGCCTGCTGTAAATCGGCTATCTTAGTCCGCTTCACCAAGTTCATCCCTTCTAGAGATCTCCTTTCACTTTTCAATTTGTTTTGTAACTGAAAATAGGCTGTTATCAGCATTACCAGCCCACTATACTACATTTCATAAGGATTTTATGTCGCAGACGACGCAGAGGCTGATAAGTGAAAGTAAGCTTGTCTTTCATACCGGTAAGTGCTTGCAAGGCTAGTCCATCTTGACGAGTGAAGGAATATTTTGATTACTATATTAAGTGTAATCTTTGCGTGTCCAAATAATTGTATTCAGGATCTGATGAAGAAGTTTTCTTGCAAGAATTTATTTAGAGGCCTCTAAAGACACAGTCAGGACAACCACATCAGAATGCAACGTGGATCCCCCCAAGTGTGTGACAATTTACAGAACATCGACTCATTTATACAAAAAAGATAAAAGGTTCCTCCTCCCGGCTCTTGATTGAACAAAGGGCAGACATGTCATCTCCTAGTGAACAAATGTGTAATGTTGTTAGTAAGCAGACGTTTACATACAGACATGTTGATTCCAGGTTGGCCAAAGGTGTAATCTTATTAGTAAACAGACATTTACATACAGTTCCCCTTCTTGACTGGGGGAACAAATGCAATTAGGATCTAACCCCAGACTTTTAGACTCCAATGCCAAAAGGCTCTAAATAACATCATGCACATTCCTATCTTCAATAGCTTTGAGGGTGAGAGGATAAAATAAAGTTCACAAAATCATTACTCCACTGTATTATTTTAAACACTCATGATTATATCACATTGATATGCCTATAAGTAAACTCAAAAACAGTAAAACATCAAATTGAAAATATTAAATGTCTTCAGTCCTACCATTGAACTTCTATAAATTCAAAAACCGGACATTTAATCCCACAATAGTCTAGAGAGAAAGTCCAGCGCGAATCTTGATCGTCGCAAAAATGAAGCAATGTTTATGTGTGGAGTTCAGAAAATAAGAATAGCAGGTGAGAGAGAGAGAGAGAAAGATAGAGGGGCTTAGCAGTCAGAATTCATTGATTCATTAAAAAATTCGGTGGAAGGGGCATAATAAATGTGAGGCATAACACTATGTGATGTGGTTAAGTGTCACGACGCAATAGCAGATGTGTCCGTCCCTCGAAGCCATCTCCTGATGAAGGTCTTTGTTGAATGAAAAGTGTGTTCGACAGTTGGTCAATTTTTTAAAAAGAGGCGTTTGTCAGCTTCTTTCTGAACCCTGGCTCACTGCCAGAGATCACAGGAAAGGTCACGGGACTTCATTCCCAGTGTGACTCTATCCTTGTGAATTGATGAAAAGGGGATTTGAGTGATTTCCCCCTTTCAAACAGCAGATTGACACTTGATCAGCTTTTCCAACTGTGTCAATCCGTGCCCAGGGAAAAGGCACTCCAATGAATCTTCTTTCCTCCGCGTCCTTGGGCAGCTTGTCAGGTAGACACTGGAACCGGGTGTGGTGGGATCCGTTAGATGGCTCCAATTGGTGTGGGCGCAGCTCAGCAGCTTAGTCAACCCCCTCAGTCGGAGTCAATTGATGTGATTTGATGAGCCTGGGACCTCTTGGCTCACATGTGGTGGATGTGGCCCCCACCATTATGATCAGCAAACCAATCTGTGTGCAAACTCATTTTCATTTAGTCACTCATAACATACATAGTCTTCATTCTTTACTTTGAAAAGAGCACCTGGTAATTTTTAGCAAATGTTAATTGTTTCTATATCTTATGAAGTGTTCCTAGGAAACCCTCATGATGGTAGATAATGATTAATCAAATATTCTACCATGATATTTACTGTTGTAGATTTAGCATAAATGTGCTCTTTGTCGTACATCAAATTTCTGTATTTTTAACGCTGGTTTCTTATTATAGCAGTGTAAATCATTTAAAAACAACATCATCTTAACTCAGAACCATTCATGTCCGGCCGGGCCATGAACAGTCTGAGAAGAGATTTATATATATTTATACCTTTAATAAACACTGCAGTCCTGCAGTTCATTTTTACAACTTGTCTCATGAAAAAATGTCACCCAGGTGTGTCAATGTTCCTTCCACACCTAAATGGCATATTCCATGGGCTCTAGAAATTATACTTTTCAATCATTTCTGAAATGGAACATACTTACCGTATTTCTGCTATAAGGGTCGTCTTTTGTCATCTTTGTATAACTTACTTTCCAACTCCCATCCTCTCCATTCGCTGCCTGTAAATTCCTCACACCAAACTTCATTCTCACATCAGACTTCCTTTTGATACACAGACAGACCAGTCATTCTCACATCAGACAGACCAATCATTCTCACATCAGACTTCCTTTTCAACAAACTCAGACAGACCAATCATTCCCCCATCTGATAAAGATCAATTTTGATCATTTCAGACCTGAATGTGAAAACTGCAGCCGCTTCCAAATTGCTGCTTCAAAGAGGAAAAACAGACACCTTGTGTCCTGTAGATTAAAAAACAACCAAATTGTGACAATTTGGCCAACACCAGAACTATAAAAAGATCTCCAGCTGAGCTAGCCATGAGCCATCAAAACAAAAGCCTTTGAGGCAAGAGTTTGTAATGTAAATTTGAATCCTGTTCAGGTAACTTAAAGTGAGAAAAACAACTCAAGCAGATGTAAATTAAGATACTGCAGCGGAGGACTTTTAGGGTCAGGAAGAGAAGAGAAAAAGATTTAAAATAACCCCATTAATCTATTGCAGGTCACGAATCTTCCAAATATCTGCCATCTCAACTAATAAAAGAAACGAGTTCTAATCAGAAAAACAAAACAAAATCCCTACTTTACACCAACCAAAAAGTATTCTTAAAATGCTACCTAACCTCACCTCTTCTACAGAGTAGTGGGGGCTTGTAAAAACACAGCAGGCAACTTTGCAGATCATGACCCAATTAAAAATCAGTGCTGCGACCTAAATCAAAAATTAAAAATTTAACCAGTAAATTCGCCGTAAGTGTTCCATATCTGAGTCCACTCTGAGAAGCCAAAGTTATAAAAGAGAAATGGTAAAAAATAGAAGGCCAAATTCAACAAGCATCAAACAACGGAAAATATAGTATTTAAAGATTAAAATTAATTTTATACTACCTTAATTCACATAAGCTGTTCTCAATTTCCGAAACTGCGTTGCTATAGATCACATCTCCTTTCTGACATAGTACAGAGTGCAAATGTCTACAAACAGAATACAACATACGACCTCAGGCACCAAACTCAGATGATTCCAGAACTTTGAGTCCACAACTGGAGTTCATATTCCTTCCTGTCCTTGTCGATAGCAGTTTATGCAGGGCAAAGTTCAAAGCGGGCACTGGGCTTTGTGTACTGGAGTTCTCAGGAAAAGTTCATCATGGCAGAATCGATGATAATCCTGTCTGCTCAAAAAGTTGCTGGACATTATGCTCAAACAATGCATAAGAGTCATTGAACAGTCACAGGACGAGCGGATTTACAGTGTACCATCCTTTTCGCAGTCCGTGTGGTCACTTCCCCCCCGAAAGTGACCATTGTTCAGTTCGCCGTCCACTCTGAACATCAAGCATAGCAGGAGAATGCTGTTCATTCCATTTCCAGCACTTTTTGGTTGAGTCACCCAAGTGAAACACCTTTCAGTCAAAGATTGAACCTGCCTGAAACATTTATACACTCGGAACAGACAGAGGAAGATGAGATCATAGCAAGAGAACACTGCTTGTTGTCATTTAATTTCCAAGAAAAAATAAAATAAAAAATTTCCCCAAAATATTTTGTTTTTCAAACTATTTTTAATTGATTCATTCATTTAATTTTGTGGTTTTATTTGAATTTGATCACTACATTATAGCAAGTAGTAGTACTATATTTACGCATATGTCTACCATAGACATCTTCATTACGTGTTACCTCAAATTTACGAAAATGTGACAGCTGTCAGTCACCCTGGCCACTTGGATGGAAGTCCTTTCGAATTTCAGGGCTCCTCAGACTTCTAGAATGGGACTCAGATAAGGACAAAGGTTAAATCATTTTCATACCTACGAATAAGTTATCAGAGATGCAGGGGAAATCAAAAAATCGAAAATGACAAGTCTATTTCAATTAAAATTTGGTTTTATTACTTATTCAACTATAAAAAACACAGATCTGATTTTAAAAATAATATGACAGTGGCCTGTAGTTAACACCTAGACCTCTATATCCTTCCGCATAACAGGAACAATTTGATTTTAACAGATTAGCATTAGAAGACCCCTGCTATTCACACACACAACAGATTACAAGTCTCCCAAATGGAGACAATGGGAGAGAGGACTAAACTTATCACACCCCCTGTCCTTTTTATTTAGTTTAATTTAATTTTAACAGACAACAGTACAAATCACCACCTTCTTAAAACAGCAGCTCACGGCCCCCATCCTTTCAAAATATGCAGATTTCCTGCTACCATTCTTTTTCACCCTTTTTTGAGGACAAAGAAACTGGAGAGAGAGGAAATTTTTTCCACCTCTTTTCCATTGAAATCTACTCTTTTCCTCTTCCTACAAAACGCCATTCATATACATCCTATCTTATCTCGCTCATTTTTGGAGACACAAAATACCTGCCTTCCAACAAACTCAGTCCTTCTTTCACTTAACTTCAGTTTCCTCTCCCTTGTCATAAAGGCATTGAGGAGAAAAAACACAAAAACAAGAAGAAATCAAATCCCCCCTTTAAACTCACAATTCACACATGCTTCACATATTCACAGTTTCAACTCACCAAACTAGACCCAGAACACACTCACACACAACACACACTCCTCAACTTAATTCAGTGGCGTCTCAGTTGTTGAACCACAGACGAACACAAACCTCTCCGAAGTGCGCACTCATTTGTAAAATACACCGTTTATTCGTCTAATAATAACTTCACCACGTAGTTATAGCTCAAATGTCGACTTATTCGCGCACAATCCATCGCAACGTTACGGCCGCGACACAGACACGTCGCGCACATTGTAAGACAAACAACGAAAAACCGCGTGGCCACAACACACCATGGAGCTTACCAAACAAACAAACGCGTACACTCAACAATTCATTTCTAAGCCAAGAGCTCTCGCTTGGTTCAAATTTTCCCCGCGGGTCATCTTTCACAGTCAACACTTCATCCAATTTATGTTCCAATTTCTTAACAGATGCGGCTGCCCGCAGCTAACTCATCCTTAGCCTTAAAAACAGATTCGTGCGGTAGCGTTTTACCAAAAACTAATCTCCCGTGCATGGCAACTGTACACTGGCAGAGCCGCTAGTTAAGCATCAGCCTCCTCATTCTCAAAATCACTTAACACCGTCATCCGCGCAACTTTCACATAGCTATCCAACGCTAACATTCTAGCACAACCCAACATTTGGCTCACGACCCCACACCGTCTAACTTTTCTTCCATTCGAAGAAACTTATAGAAGTGTTTTTCACGGAGGTAATCAGCGTCTGGCGCTGTTTACACAATCAAGTTCCACAAACACACCACATTTTACAACGGTGAGAACCAACCACTATCACAATTCGTGCGCATTCATACATTTAAAAGAGTTTCATACTTACGTTGACGCCGTGGTGGAAATGCGTCCAGCATCATGAACTCACTGTTCGCTTAGCGACCAATTCTGACTCTCGACCGGAAGTCTATGCAAATCGAACCTCCTTAGTTACGGTCGAATTTTTTCGTCCATAATATGTAGTAATTAGTCGTTTTTAATATTTATAAAGTCAGTGACGTCTCACTTATGATACTACGATATAACAGATCAAAACTATTCTCATTAATCCCCCCAAAAAAAAAAAAATTTTTTTTTTTCAGACAAACACAAACAAGACGAAAATGAAACAGATATTAAATACCTTTTGCGCGACTTCAACAAATATATCCTGGATCTTCACGGGCGGCTTATAACACACAGCTCTGAACCGAAAAAACGGCAGGCTTTTAATATCACTCCACGGCACCGTAGCGAACTACGCGACATACGGGCGTTTAGCTCAGCAAACACTACGCGTGATCAACGCGAGCTGCTTATATCACAACACACATCAGCACACACATAGTGCGATCACCACTAGCGGCTTATAACACCACAACAACCACAACAGCCTATTCCCCCGTGGTACTCAATGTCTTATGCCGTTTAAAACGGCGGAGCGCTCCGACTTGACGTCACTTCCGTAAACACGGGGCATTTCTATGCGCGTCTTAATATTTTCCCGGCTTCTTATTTAACACAACACACACACACCGAGGAATCATGTCCCTCGGTTTAGTAATTCCACACAGCACACACCTTGTGTGAATGATATCACACACAGGCGGCTAATCCACACCGCACTCCCAGTAGCTTAAAAAACACAACCTATTCCACCGCGGAAAAAACTCCCATGCATGGTTCAATGTCGTAGTAATTTTCAAAATCGAGGACTTTCCGTCCCACCGTAAGAAATACTACTACAACCCCCCTAACTTGTTCACAGATCCCAAATACAACTTAGCACAGACGAAATGCAACTGTATTGATACTAAACAACCAGAATTTCTCTACGTGGATAAAATGTCCACTCACCTTGTTAATATTTTTGCGCTTTAGAAATCCGGTGTTCAGGATCAATCACAGCTGTTGAAAAAACGTCTCAATAAGTCCACGTCGGCGTCACCATTTTGAAGGAATATTTTGATTACTATATTAAGTGTAATCTTTGCGTGTCCAAATAATTGTATTCAGGATCTGATGAAGAAGTTTTCTTGCAAGAATTTATTTAGAGGCCTCTAAAGACACAGTCAGGACAACCACATCAGAATGCAACGTGGATCCCCCCAAGTGTGTGACAATTTACAGAACATCGACTCATTTATACAAAAAAGATAAAAGGTTAATGGATAAAATAAAGTTCACAAAATCATTACTCCACTGTATTATTTTAAACACTCATGATTATATCACATTGATATGCCTATAAGTAAACTCAAAAACAGTAAAACATCAAATTGAAAATATTAAATGTCTTCACGAGATAGCGTACATGTTGCGACCACGCAGCGACATAAACGTGCACATTTGTGCTATTCACATAAGCTTGTAAAGGTCTCTAAGCAATAAGGATAAAATATCCAATTTACAGCAGGCTAAAGATTTTCTCGCTCTGGCGATTGACCAATATTGGAGCCGTTCAGAGCAAAAATATCGCATTTGAGTTGCCAGTCACGGCAAAATAACCACTGCCTAAACAAATGGTGTGGGGCAACTTGAGCAATATACTTGGCTAGGTAGCAGTAGCACATACCTGGGTTCTCCTGTTTTCAGCAAGTGGTGAAATCGTGTCTTCCTCACTGTATATACATGGGTGCCATGCCATTAGCGAGGTGCAACTGCTTTGGTGGTCACTCTTATTGTGCCCCTTTCTTGTCATATGTGCTTCCTTGTGTAAATGACTCCTCCACAGTAACATAGTAAAGTGTTAGTTTTTTTGTTTAGCGGGAGTTTGTTTGCTGTTGTTGAGTTCCTCCCGTATGGAGTGTGTGAGAACACGACTGGCAGAGCTAAAGCTACACGGGTGTGGTGTAACGAAAGGGGGAAAGAAAACATCAATGTTAAAAAAAAATAAAAAATCGTCCACAACAAAACACTTGAATTAATTAAAAAAAACGATTTATCACCCAGCCCCACAAGCACGTCTTCACAGGAACGCGCATTCTGTGCAGCAGGGACCTACGGTATCCGCGTAGGGTCAATCTTAACACAACTGAGATTCAATCATGTGAAGACTTTTCATTGAATGGTAAACTCAAACAGGTACAGATTTTAATTACCATGAAATGTTATTTTTGTAAATACTGTATGAACATGCAATGGAATGAGAAACATTGTTCAAACCAGCAAGTTTCAAATGATGTATGACTTGATCTACAGTATATGTACACTAATTTATATGAACACTAAATATTGGTGTGTCATTAAAGTGATGAATGTGAAACACACATGCATACAATTCAAATCGGAAAAGATCATTTTCTGTATATGAGTTCTTTGTAGACCAGATTTGTAATTTTCTGGCCCTAAATAATGATGTGAACATCAATAATACTACAGTACAATCGTCCCTCGCCATATCACAGATTACATTTTACTTTCTTGTATCATGGATGTTCGAATCATTTTCTGTATATCCAATTTTATTCTGTGGAATTTTTGTTGACTATTTTGCAGGATTTCACAATGATTGTTTTTCCACAAATACCAATTGTACGGCAGACTTATGCCACAATAAACGCAAGACAGGAGAAAACAATGCATACAAGTCTGGAATCATTCACATTTAAAATAAGAAGGTTATTCTCATTGCCCAGCGCATGTCTGGTGTGAGGCTAGACTCAGTTTTGGGATTTTCGCAGACCCCTGCAAACAGGTGCAGCGCGATGCTTTACATATTCTTTTTTTATCATTTTGCCCCGTTGTGGTTGTGAACACAACTGACTTAATTCGACACCAATTTAAGTAGCTCCTCTCATTTCCTTTAAATGCAGTGTGTGAGGGGTGTGTTGATACTTAACATGGTGGGAAAATGAATGGATTTGCTTTTATTCTCCAGCACAGGGGTGGCCAAGTTCGGTCCTCGAGAGCCACTATCCAGCCTGTTTTATATATATAGTATGGAGTAAAAACTTAACAATGACATGAAAAGTAATGGATGTGAAATAATTTGACAATGATTAGTATTCCTTATTGCATTTGTACAAGCAGGGTTTGAACCTAGATCTTCTGGTGTGGCAGGCAATTGCTCAAACCACTAACCTTGATCAAAATAATGGCGTATTTATATTGAAAAGTCATCTGATGCTGAAAGTTATCGATGCTTTTAATAATTTCAGTGAAATTATAATGCATTTCCTGATATAATAGTCAGTTGGTTAGCATGATTCACTTAGCATAATTGCCATGGATACATTTACTATGTGCAGTCCGAACTCGTAACCTCCTGGTTACTGGACAATGCAATTTTCCAAGTGCACCACTGAGCAGTATCAGAGAGCTGGTAATGATGATCAGTTGTATGTATGAGAGTGGGCGTGGAAAATAGGACTAAGAAAAAGTTCAGTCCCGTTGAAAATAATTGGGGAAAAGTTGATATTTAACGTTACATTGTGCGAATACTGTAAGTAATGTGGAATCAGGTGATAAATACCTCGGAAGTCGTGAATTTTTTAAGGTGTTTGAAATTTAAACGGTGTAAATGGAAGTTGTGAGTTGTTTCACGGAAAAAACTGTGGAGAATAAAAATCACAATAATGTGTGGGAAGGCTTCAGCTTCCCACAATGAAAACCACTCTGATTGAATAGACAAAAGCTATGCTTCATCATCTATCACTTGACATTCTACGTTTTATAAGAATCTATAAAAAAGGGTCCTCAACTAAAAGATTAAGAGGTTTGGTTCATCCAGGTTCATTAAGTTTCATTTCATAGTAATCCCACTGAACTAAAATGAACAAATAAAAGGATTTGAGTGTGAGCATTTTGAGTTGTTGCATTCTTTCTTGATAAATTGCATTTTGTCACCAATTGATAAAAATTAGGGGTGTGAATTGCCTAGTACCTGGCGATTCGATCCGTATCACAATTCATAGGTCACGATTCAATTTGATACTGATTAATCCCGATACTAATCTATATATCGATTATTGCGATAAAAAAAAAATCGAATTTAGAAAATACTAATAAGTAAACTTGTACGTGTACAGTGTAAGATTTTTATGAATATATTTATCTGAAACTTCAGGCTTATAACTGTGAGCCACTGTATACAGTTTGCAATCTGTTTCACGTTTGAACAGCATTGAAATTAAATATTAAGGCTTAACGTTCCATTAATATACCATTATTTTATTTCACATTCTTCCATGCTTAGTGAGAACCTGCTAAAATGCAGCATTAAATGTAAAAAAACAACAACAACTGTGCAACATTACTTTAGTGCAACTTAACTTGAGTGCAATTTAACAGAGGTAGATTATGTAAAGCAAGAAATAATAACTTGCTTAGTTTGTACTTAGAATGCTAGTGGTTTCTCTTTAGATTATTTTGCAGGAGCACAAGTTGTGCACACACTTGTGCCTGGGATGCAGAGGAACTGACGGGCTACAGCTGAAATATGAGGATAGACCCCTTCATGGACCATCCACCAATTGAGAGGATCACCATTTAGGGGAAAGGGAGACTCCATCCTAAACATCTTCACCTCATCTTCTGCAGATTCTTGATCAGTTTCTTTGTTAGTGTCATTGCTGTGAGAGGTGAATGTTGGACCAAGGAGATCAGCTATAGCACACAATGTTCTGGGTCTCTTAATGGGTGGCTCAATGTTGGGAGCATGTCCATCTTGATCCTCTTCACATTCCTCATCCTGAAAAACAAAAGATTTTCAAATTCATATTAGTACAACCACTTAAAACCTTATAAGTACAGAACAGATTACTAATGCTACTAAAGTGTACCATGATAAAAGTAAGCACTATACCACTATACTTTTTTATTTTGTATTTTTGGAGCAAGGATGTATATGATATAAACATATTATCTGAGAAGAGATGGTGGAGATGTGTAATTCCTTTCTGCTCCCACACACCTAAATAAAACGGTTGGTTGTTAAGTTGAAAGTCGGGGTTGTGCCATAGAGGAGAAAGCCCACAGGGCTCCACTTGGGCTTTTGTAATTTCTAGTGCCTTCCACCAGGCAGTCAGGGTGGCGGAAATCATTGGGTTTTTAAAACAATTATGTCGCTTAATCGATGTTGTAATAAAGAGTAAATCTAGAAGTCTGAGGTTATCAAAATCCTTCTGTTCTAGTTCCAGCCAACAGTAAGTGTCTCTGTTGGGTTGTGTCCATAGAACGATATATTGTAGCTGGTTAGCTATATAGTAGTACATACAATTTGGTGCCTCTAGACCACCTTTGGATTTACTTTTCTGAAGAGTAGATAGACTAATCTTTGCTTTTTTTTTTATTCCAGTAAAATTTTGTAACGGCTGAGTCCAACAACTGGAACCATTTAGCCGTAGGTTTAAATGGAATCATTGAGAAAAAATCATTTATTTTGGGTAAAACTTTCATTTTAATGGTGGCTATTCGTTCTATTAGAGAAATAGGAAGATTATTCCAGCGCTCCAAGTCACTATAAATGTTATCCAGAAGTGGAGAAAAGTTTAAATGAATTAAATCAGTTAATTTAGGTGAGATTTTTATGCCTAAGTATTTTAAATTACCTATAGGAAATGAGTAGTGTGGGTCCTGGCTTGCAGGGTTCCATGAATTTTCTGTAATAGGTAGAAGTGTTGATTTTGTCCAGTTAATAGAATAATCTGATAACTGTGAGAATTTAGTTATTAAGTTAAATACTTCCCCTAACGAAGTAGCCGGCTTTTCTAAATAAAGTAAGATATCATCGGCATATAGATAAATTTTATGTTCTGTTACCCCAGAGTGAATTCCTTGAATCCTTCTTTCCTGGCGTATGGCTAATGCAAGTGGCTCAATAAATATTGCAAATAATAATAAGGGGGATAGTGGGCATCCCTGTCTTGTGCCTCTCTTAAAGTAAAGCTCTGAGATATAATCCCATTAGTAGTAACTGTAGCTTTAGGAGAATCATATAATACTGATACCCAGTGGATAAATGATTTCCCAAAGCCAAATTTATTTAAAACAGCAAAGAGGAAGGACCAGTTAACTTTGTCGAAAGCTTTTTCTGCATCCAATGATATAATAACTGCCTTTTTATCATGCCGCTGTGACATGCTAATAAGGTTAAAGAGTCTCCTAATATTATTAGTAGAGTGACGATCTTTAATAAAGCCTGTTTGGTCGCTATGAATGATTGTCGAGATTACTGTTTCTAGTCTAGATGTGAAAGCCTTAGTGATAATTTTAATATCAGTGTTAATTAGTGAAATCGGACGGTATCTTGATGGAAGGGTGGGGTCTTTTTCTGGCTTTAATAAAAGTTTAATTGCTGCTGTATTCATGTGTGGGCGTATGTAACCATTAGTTTTGATTTCTGTTACTACTCTTAAGAATAGTGGAGCAAGCATTAACCAGAAGTGCTTAAAAAATATAGCCGGATAACCATCCGGGCCAGGTGCTTTGCCATTAGGCATACTATCTAGAGCACTGTACAACTCGTTTATAGTAAGTGGCGCATCTAACATGTCTTTATATTCAGTAGTTAACTGAGGTATATTTAAGCTACTGAGGAACGCCTCAATATGCTCAGGGTTAGGCTTATTAGTTTCTGAGTATAGGTTGCGATAATAGTTATAAAAAATTTGATTAATTTCTTCTGGTGATTGTGTGCATTCACCAGTTGTCCCTTTAATAGCCGTTATAAGAGATTTTTCCCGATTGCGTTAAAGTTGGTTTGCAAGAAATTTACCTGATTTGTTATTATATTCAAAGTTGTTGTATCTCAATTGTTGTATTATAAATTCTGTCTTTTTAGTTAGCATATCGTCTAATTGTATTTTTGTATTTTGTAAGTCAGTCCAAATTTGGTTATTTGGGTTTATTGCGTACTCATCCATCAGTTGTTTAATTTTATCTTCCAAGTCTTTTTCTAATTTTTGCTCCTGTTTCTTTTTATAAGATGAATATGATTTAATTTTACCTCTAATTACTGCTTTCCCAGCTTCCCAGAGAAGAGATGGGGATAGGTCTGGAGAATCATTTATTTCCAAAAAGTCTGCCCACTATTTTCTTATAATTTTATCAAACTCTGTGTCGTTTAGCAGTGAGATGTTAAAACGCCATGTCGGTGGTGGTTTAAAGGTATAATCAACTTGTAGGGAAAGGGAGACTGGTGCATGGTCGCTAATAATAATAGGATGTATTTTTGTAACAGTTTTATCAGCAATAGAGTTATTTGTAAGAAAATAATCGATACACTGTTCTTTTCCATCACTGCCAACACCGCATCAGTCAGCCTAGAGTAGATGTGGGCACTATCTTCGTCAGACAGAAAGGGTAGATTCTTGAACCGTGGGTCCCCTGCAGATGCCATGCAAAGTGTCTCCTTTTCATTGGTATATCTTTTTGACAGATATTGTGCTATTACTGTCTTGATGTCCTGAAAGAGGAATAAAATTCTTTGTCCTCTTTGCGTGTTCCAAAACTTGAAGACAGATTTAATGTAAGAAAAAACACCTTTGCAAAAATGATTTTAATCTAACAGAGATCTCTGGACATCATGACATGCTCCAAACATCACATAACAGGTGGAATTTCAGAGTGCCGAATGTGTCTCTTCCGCGTGTAAAATGGCTTCTTATAGTTAAAACCGACCGCCTCTCTTTCATTTGTAGACAAAACATACTCTCTGGGTACTTTTCCATGAGCGATGGCGAAAACAGAGTCAGGGGTGCGTGTTCGAAACAGATTCTGTTCTCACGGACCAAATGTGTTTTCCCACAGAGAAGGAACTTCTAGACCAAATAATATGTCCCAGCTTAAGGTCAAATTATACTGAGTTCAACACTACTTGCTTTACACGTCTATAAAACCTTTCAACATGGTTAATGTTGGAATTTATTTCTATATTAATATAAATTTAAGTTAATAATCTGACTCCAATTTGTGACCTTACCAAACTATCACTCATCCAACAATAGCATGCTCGTTCTGCAATAGAAAGGTATCAGGAAGCCGGCATTTTCACACACGAGTGGATTTATTCCTAACATTCAAATCTAATACAAACAGCTGGGGTCCCGGGTCCCTATCAATACAATTCTGTACGTCTCTGTCTCAAGCAGCCAACGTAGTCTCATCCGAGTTGCCCCAGTGAATAGTTATACTACACAATATGTGTGATGCAAATCACACAAGACAAAGACATCCTAACATAATTCTATTGGCTATGTGTTACTGCAGTTTTAACTTTAGCTCTCTATGATTGGACGTCCTTTCTTCGCCAAGTTGTTTTCGGGCTGCTTCTGGCTGGAATCTCCCCCAGACTTCTGGCCTTCGGTCTTATCTCGTCCTTGAAGCTGGCTCCTGTTTACTCTGAAGCACTGCATTCTTGTACATCCTTACTCAAACCCTTATTTCCTTTATTCCCATCTTTATATATTCCCTCATTTCCCCTCATGACCTCAGACTACTGAGGTCATCACTCACATACCTTATTTTATTATTAAAGACGAGCTAAAAAACACTAGCCATTAAGCTAAAAATCTATTAAACACGAGCTAAAAAAACATTAAACAATCAAAAATGAATAAACATCAATAAAGATTTCACTCTTATAAAAAATCTATAAAAAACTTCACTTCTAATAAAAATCTATAAAAAACTTTCACTTCTAATAAAAAATTAATACAAAACTTTCACTCTCTCTCATGGCCGCAGGTCCCTGAGACCACCTTCACATACTTACATCCCGGACTCCCGGAGGGCGACAGCTGTCTCCGCTTCCTGGGGGTCCTTCTGAGGGATCATCATATACTGACCACCCGGCTGTAGTGGCCCCAACGTGCGTTCAATTGTCTTAACAGTCAATGATCTGATACATGGAATACAACAACAGCCGCATAACACCATAATAGCGGAAAACATCGCGATAGACATCAATACTGATGCAATCAAGCTTTTATATTTGCCAAAGACGTTTAACCAGTCAGAGTACCAACTGGTGTCCACGCCTGAATGCTCTTTCATTTTATTACTTAGCGTGCGCAGACCCTCCAATGCCTTAGTCAGGCGACCATCAGGAGATGTATTGTTGGGGATCAGAGTACAACACTGCTCCCCAAAAATACCACACACTCCTCCTCTTTCAGCTAACACCATATCTAAACTCATTCTATTTTGGAATGCCATAAGAGACGTGGCTGCTAATTGCTCGTGCACTGCCTGGAGTGCCGAAGTGGTAAAGTTCGCCAATCGTTGGACATTATAGTGGACATAATTAATCCGGTCCACATTTTTGTTTACTGTAATAAACAGAAAAATACTCTCCCATCCTGCCGCCACTTGAGCCACCAATTTGTATTCATCAGGGACCCCTCTCGGAACTTTAATTGCATCTATGTATGTGGGGTCTCCTGCATTCAACCATTCTTGCATGTCCCTTTTCTTCCTCCCAAGGAAGGGGATTCTTCCCCACTGTCTAACTCCTTCCCAATTTATCCTAGCCATGTCTAATGCTGTCACACTAATTGGCATGATCAGCGTTACTAGGGCGCACTTACCTGAGGCATTGGGGGGAAGCCTATCGTACAACACTCTCTCTCCACACCACAGCCAAACATCAGCCCGAGCGAGAGGTATTCCTGCTGGCAAAGACACATTTTCATTACACCATGACTCCTGGATGTTTCCAATCCCAGGGCCACTCCCATGTAACTTTAGGCAGGTGAAATTTTGTTGTGCAACATGGACGTCAAAAATGGGCTTTTGCTTTTCCATATTTGTCAGTGAAAAGGCCGAATCCAATTGGCTGCACTTTCCTTGGCCAATTTATCTAACAAATCAAGCCATTGTTGAGTCCAGTTGAAAATTGTCACCCAAGTGTTCACCTGTGTCGGTTGTTTACACTTCAGATTTAACAGTAGTTGTTGTGTCTGTGTCAGCGTCTTACCACCATCTTGCTCTGCTTCATACCATACCGTTCCATTACAGGAATGATACACCATCACTCGTTCTCCTTTCGTTCCATCACTTCTGTCATCCCGCCCCATATGTTCAAACGCTAACATAGTCCACACAAAGCACAAGCCTGCAAACAAAATAGTCAATAAAGTTAAACATTTGCATCGTCGTCGTTTTTGTTCAGACACTTCCGAGTCCGATTTTGATCCAATTCTCGCCATCGTCACATTCCCTCTCTTGACCTGCCCGTCCGGGCAGTCAATCTTTAAGCTCACCATTGGCAGGCACAAAGTCTGGGGCCGGGCGCAATTGTGAGTAATGGTACCACTTTTGTTCTTTAGTTTCAATTCTCATAATCGCTTGCACCTCATTTGGGAGGCCGTTCAGCATCGCCGTCCTGAACATCATCTCAGCTTCAGGGTAGCTGCCTGGGTGTTTACCTGTGGTCTCAATCCACAGCTCCAATGCCTGAGCATAATGTTGCTCTTTGTCGTACATCAAATTTCTGTATTTTTAACGCTGGTTTCTTATTATCGCAGTGTAAATCATTTAAAAACAACATCATCTTAACTCAGAACTATTCATGTCCGGCCGGGCCATGAACAGTCTGAGAAGAGATTTATACTTATACCTTAAATAAACACTGCAGTTCATTTTTAACAACTTGTCTCATGAAAAAATGTCACCCAGGTGTGTCAATGTTCCTTCCACACCTAAATGGCATATTCCATGGGCTCTAGAAATTATACTTTTCAATTGTTTCTTAAATGGAACATACTTACCGTATTTCTGCTATAAGGGTCGTCTTTTGTCATCTTTGTAGAAATTATTTTTCCTCCAAGTCAAATCCTCCCCATTCTCGCTCCATTCTTTGCCTGTAAATTCCTCACACCAAACTTCATTCTCACATCAGACTTCCTTTTCAACCATACACAGACAGACCAGTCATTCTCACATCAGACTTCCTTTTCAACCATACACAGACAGACCAGTCATTCCCCCATCTGATAAAGATCAATTTCGATAATTTCAGACCTGACTGTGAAAACTGCAGCCGCTTCCAAATTGCTGCTTCAAAGAGGAAAAACAGACACCTTGTGTCCTGTAGATTAAAAAACAACCAAATTGTGACAATTTGGCCAACACCAGAACTATAAAAAGATCTCCAGCTGAGCTAGCCAGGAGCCATAAAAACAAAAGCCTTTGAGGCAAGAGTTTGTAATGTAAATTTGAATCCTGTAGATTAGAAAAACAACCAACTTAAGCAGATGTAAATTAAGATACTGCAGCGGAGGACTTTTAGGGTCAGGAAGAGATAAGAAAAAGATTTAAAATAACCCCATTAATCTATTGCAGGTCACGAATCTTCCAAATATCTGCCATCTCAACTAATAAAAGAAATGAGTTATAATCAGAAAAACAAAACAAAATCCCTACTTTACACCAACCAACAAGTATTCTTAAAATGCTAACTAACCTCACCTCTTCTACAGAGTAGTGGGGGCTTTGTAAAAACACAGCAGGGAACTTTGCCTTTGTGCATTCCCCGTGGAATCCAAAGATCAGTGCTGTTGAGCTTAATCAAAATTAAAAATTTAACCAGCAAATTCGCCGTAAGTGTTCCATATCTGAGTGAGTCCACTCTGAGAAGCCAAAATTATAAAAGAGAAATGGGAAAAAATAGAAGGCCAAATTCAACAAGCATCAAACAACGGAAAATATAGTATTTAAAGATTAGACTAAATTTTATACTACCCTAATTCACATAAGCTGTTCTCAATTTCCGAAACTGCGTTGCTATAGATCACATTTCCTTTCTGACATAGTACAGAGTGCAAATGTCCACAAACAGAATACAACATACGACCTCAGGCACCAAACTCAGATGATTCCAGAACTTTGAGTCCACAACTGTAGTTCATATTCCTTCCTGTCCTTGTCGATAGCAGTTTATGCAGGGCAAAGTTCAAAGCGGGCACTGGGCTTTGTGTACTGGAGTTCTCAGGAAAAGTTCATCATGGCAGAATCGATAATAATCCTGTCTGCTCAAAAAGTTGCTGGACATTATGCTCAAACAATGCATAAGAGTCATTGAACAGTCACAGGACGAGCGGATTTACAGTGTACCATCCTTTTTGCAGTCCGTGTGGTCACTTCCCCCCCGAAAGTGACCATTGTTCAGTTCGCCGTCCACTCTGAACATCAAGCATAGCAGGAGAATGCTGTTCATTCCATTTCCAGCACTTTTTGGTCGAGTCACCCAAGTGAAACACCTTTCAGTCAAAGACTGAACCTGCCTGAAACATTTATACACTCGGAACAGACAGAGGGAGATGAGATCATAGCAAGAGAACACTGCTTGTTGTCATTCAATTTCCAAGACAAAATAAAATAAAAAATTCCCCCAAAATATTTTGTTTTTCAAACCCCTAATTTATTCATTTTGTGGTTTTATTTGAATTTGATCACTACACTATAGCAAGTAGTAGTACTATATTTACGCATATGTCTACCATAAAAATCAAAAATGAAAAGTCTATTTCAATTAAAATTTGGTTTTATTACTTATTCAACTATATTACACAGATCTGATTTTAAAAATAATATGATAGTGGCCTGTAGTTAACACCTAGACCTCTATGTCCTTCCGCATAACAGGAACAATTTGATTTAGCCTTAGACGACCCCTGCTATTCACACACACAACAGACTACAAGTCTCCCAAATGGAGACAATGGGAGAGAGGACTAAACTTATCACACCCCCTTTCATTTTTCTTTAGTTTAATTTAATTTTAACAGACAACAGTACAAATCACCACCTTCTTAAAACAGCAGCTCACGGCCCCCATCCTCACAGACCTTTAGTCCCTAATCAAACGTGGGGGGAAGAGCTTTAAAAATTGTCACAGACAAAGGCAGAATTCTCCCCTACTTTCAAAATATGCAGATTTCCTGCTTACCATTCTTTTTCACCCTTTTTTGAGGACAAAGAATTTTGGAGGGAAAAAATTACTTTCCACCCATCTTTTCTTTCTTTCCTACACTTAAAAATCACTGTCTCAAACAAACTTACACTTCCATTCACTTAACTTCTGCACTTTCCTCATCTCCACAAAGGCAGTGAGGAGAAACAGACCAAACGGCCATTTTGATTTCTAAAATCTCGCTAGAACATCACACAACACACCTTTCCCATTGTCAGAGTCACATAAACAGTCACAAACTCCCTGCAGGCACACAAACAAGGAAAAAAAAATCACACAATCCACACATGCTCCAAACATTTCACCAACTGGGCTCAACAAACACTCACACACAACCTCCTCAACTTAATTCAGTGTCGTCTCAGTTGTTGAACCACAGACGAACACAAACCACTCCGAAGTGCGCACTCATTTGTAAAATACACCATTTATTCGTCTAATAATAACTTCACCACGTACTTATAGCTCAAAGGTCGACTTATTCGCGCATAATCCATCGCAACGTTACGGCTGCGACACAGACACGTCGCGCACAATTTAAAACAAACAACGAAAAAAAACGCGTGGCCACAACACACCATGGAGCTTAACAAACAAACAAACGCGTACACTCAACATTTCATTTCTAAGCCAAGAGCTCTCGCTTGGTTCAAATTTTCCCCGCGGGTCATCTTTCACAGTCAACACTTCATCCAATTTATGTTCCAATTTCTTAACAGATGCGGCTGCCCGCAGCTAACTCATCCTTAGCCTTAAAAACAGATTCGCACAGTAGCATCTTACCAAAAACTCCTCTCCTGCGCAAAACTTGTACGCTGGCAGAGCCGCTAGCTTAGCATCAGTTTCCTCATTCTCAAAATCACAATCATCTGCGCAACTTTCACAGAGCTATCCAACGCTAACATTCTAGCACAAACCAACATTTGGCTCACGACCCCACACGTCTAACTTTTCTTCCATTCGAAGAAACTTATAGAAGTGTTTTTCACGGAGGTAATCAGCGTCTGGCGCTGTTTACACAATCAAGTTCCACAAACACACCACATTTTACAACGGTGAGAACCAACCACTATCACAATTCGTGCGCATTCATACATTTAAAAGAGTTTCATAATTACGTTGACGCTGTGGTGGAAATGCGTCCAGCATCATGACCTCACTGTTCGCTTAGCGACCAATTCTGACTCTCGACTGGAAGTCTATACAAACCTCCTTAGTTACGGTCAATTTTTTCGTCCATAATATGTAGTAATTAGTCGTTTTTAATATTTATAAAGTCAGTGACGTCTCACTTATGATACTACGATATAACAGATCAAAACTATTCTCATTAATCCCCCCAGAAAAATATTTTTCTTTTTTTTTTTTTCAGACAAACACAAACAAGACGAAAACGAAACAGATATTAAATACCTTTTGCGCAACTTCAACAAATATATCCTGGATCTTCACGGCGGCTTATAACACACAGCCCTCGAACGTAAAAAATTCACGGACGGCTAATATCACACCACGCACCGTCAATAAACGGGCGTTTAACACAGCAGACGTCTTGTGTGTTCAACACAGACCGCTGATAGCACAACACACACAGCACTCACTTAAGTGTGATCAACACTTAGCGGCTAATAACACACCTACAATCAACCCAAAAGCCAATCCCCCGTGGTACTCAACCTCTTTCTTTTCCTCTCTTATCGCTGCCAGCGCAGTCGCAATAGTCGCCAATTGATAAATGCCCCGTCTATCATTCTCTACATCTTCAACTTCTTTTCTGAGTTTATGACGCTTTCGCCATCCAACTCGGCTCTGTTCCTCCTCCATATCTTGAATATTTGCCAACATTCTGCTCTCCTTTTCCTGTAACTGCCGCGCTAACTTCGACATATCCCACGTTCCCGGTTCTCCGCGAAACAATTCATCCTTCTTTAATTTCCAAAACAACTTCTGACACCGTTCTCTTTCCTTCTTAATTCTCTTACTTTCTATTCCACTAATCAACTGTGATTCCAGCTTAGCGTAATGACCATTAATCTCCGACCAGACTTCAGGGGACCCGAGACCCTCATCACACTTTCTCTTCTCTGCCATCCTTAAATCCACTCGCACGTGTCCTAATCACTTCTCTTGCAGTTTAATTTTAGTTTTTACATTCACACCGCTTCCACACTGATACGTAAATCCCAGATTTTAAACCGTATCGATACGTAAATCCCAGATTTTACACCGTATCTAACCACGAATAGTTGCGACCTATTCTAGTAGGTAAATCCCAGATTTTATACCCTACTAATGTCCACACTTTATACGTAAATCCCAGATTTTAAACCGTATCAAACCACGAACAGTTCCAAACTTATTCGAGTAGGTAAATCCCAGATTTTATACCCTACTAACACGTCCCACATTCCTTCCTCTCATAATTTAGCGTTGCCAATGTGCAGAATTTAAACAAAAGGAATCTGCTCACCTTGTTTGAGTATGGGCCCAAGAGGAAAGCCGATCGGACGTGTGGCTTTTTCAGGTCGTCACCTGGTGTGGACTTGGATCCCAGATCCTCGAGTCCCAGACTCTTGTGGTTCTCTCGAAGTCCCAGACTTCTTTTTTACCTCTCTTGCATCACGTCGGGGTCACCATAAATTGTTGGAATTTATTTCTATATTAATATAAATTTAAGTTAATAATCTGACTCCAATTTGTGACCTTACCAAACTATCACTCATCCAACAATAGCATGCTCGTTCTGCAATAGAAAGGTATCAGGAAGCCGGCATTTTCACACACGAGTGGATTTATTCCTAACATTCAAATCTAATACAAACAGCTGGGGTCCCGGGTCCCTATCAATACAATTCTGTACGTCTCTGTCTCAAGCAGCCAACGTAGTCTCATCCGAGTTGCCCCAGTGAATAGTTATACTACACAATATGCAAATCACACAAGACAAAGACATCCTAACATAATTCTATTGGCTATGTGTTACTGCAGTTTTAACTTTAGCTCTCTATGATTGGACGTCCTTTCTTCGCCAAGTTGTTTTCGGGCTGCTTCTGGCTGGAATCTCCCCCAGACTTCTGGCCTTCGGTCTTATCTCGTCCTTGAAGCTGGCTCCTGTTTACTCTGAAGCACTGCATTCTTGTACATCCTTACTCAAACCCTTATTTCCTTTATTCCCATCTTTATATATTCCCTCATTAATATAAAGAATTAAGATGCTAATAATGTATAACAATGGTTAATATATGAAAATAAAGAATTTAAATGTTAATAATATCTAACAGTCCTTAACTGTATCTGAATCTTCAGAGTTTTCTTCAATGCCCATGATCAGCTTGGCATGGAGTGGTGCGATGACTGACAAAGTTGGCATGCTCTCCTCAGACATCACTAATGTTGCATCCTTCATTAGCTTCAGTGCTTTCAGTATCTCCTCTGCACATGTGATGTCACTTTCATTCAATATAAATACTTCCTTTTCATTCTTTCTCACTTCATTGGAAAGGAGTGCTGCACAGACAGCTGGTTGCTGCTCTAAAAATCTTTCAGTCATGTCATAAGAACTGTTCCATCTTGTAATAACATCTGTAATTAATCTATGGTTTGGTAGCTGCAGTTGGGTTTGTTTGACCTGTAGCTGGTAACTTGCAGTTGTACTCCGTCTGAACAATCCAGTAACACGCCTAATTCTGCCAAGTAGCCTTGCCACTGTTGGTAGTTTAAGTGCTTTCTGTGATGCGAGGTTAAGGCTGTGAGCAAAACACTAAATGTGAACCATTTCTGCCAGTTGAGCCGCAACAGCCATGTTTAGAGCTTTATCGGTCACCACCACCGAATTTTTATCACTCAGACCCCATTCATCCAAAGCTGTACGCAGTAAAGCCGCGATATTCTTTCCCGTGTGGCTGTCGTACACTGGTCGTGTTTGTAACACGTGCGAAACCATCTTCCAATCTTCATTTATGTAATGTGCTGTTATGGTTACATAGGACATCGTGGATCTGGACATCCAGGCATCACATGTTGCAACTCTTTAGGCACAATAAAGACCATCCAACACAGTGCTTTTAACGTCTTTGTACAACCGGGGCAGAGCAACTTCCGTGAAGTGTTGGCGGTGCGGTATGGAGTAACGGGTTCCAAAGTGTTCATCGTGTTACGAAAGCCTTCACCTTCCCGGAGCTGAGCATGTCTTTGCACTTGTAGTAAATCACTAAATGTGTTATTTTGGTCGCACGAGGTGAGCTTGAACGGAAGTTGGCAGAATTAGCTTGTTCAATGGTTATTTGAGACGAGTTTGTTTACTCGCTATCTCCACTCCGCTGTGGTGTCTTGCAACGTGAGCGCGAAGGTTAGTAGTGTTGCCGCAGTATTTGATTTTCCCATGGCAGTGTTTGCATACAGCGTACCTCTTATCATTTTCCATGCTTCTGTTTTCTTTGCTATAAAAGCCAAAGTGAGCCAAAATTTCAGCTTTATAGACATTCTTTGGAGCAGCTCGTATTTCCTTCTCCGCCATGTTGAAGCTTTGCTGTACTGTACTGTAAACTCACGAGATAGTATTGTAAAGACACTACACTGGATAATTCTTGCGTGTGTTCAGTGTTACTCTGGCGCAGTAAAGCGCGCTATACCGCTATGCTGCCAACTAGTGGGCAGGAGTTTAGGTGCGGCACAAAAGTAAGACCTTCTATTAAATATTTCCATATAAAATGGATGTTTAAATATCGATTCGGCCGCATAATGGATCGATACGAGAATTGCACGCTGTAAAATCGCGATATATCACCAAATAGATTTTTTTTAACACTCCTAATAAAAATACTCTCTCCAGTTTGGCTTTTAATATAATTACAGTCGCTGTTTACTCCAGCATTTACGGTTAAAAATGTGTAAGCCCACTGTAATCAAACAACCAATAAAAAGTGGATTTATAAATTTACAATGAGTATCTCCATTCACTGCCAGGACTGTCTTTCATTACACATCCACTTTCGACCACTTGTCACCAACATGCCGAGTAAAAAAGTTGACATACCCAGTTCCATGTGTTGCTGTGTCCAATTATGGACTCTTGTTTTTAGCAAATGAGTGCAAAAATATACTGAACATTTCCAGTGAACGGATTGAGGCATGCAGATTAAAATGAGGTGGCTTGTTTGTATGGAGGCAAATTGGGTGCAAAAGTGACACGTACATGAGGCATGCGCCCGTACATAAAATGCACATATACCTAACTGCATATTGGCATCCGTAAACCACGAGCTGCATATGCGTAATTGAAGATAGCCGCAAAAAAATACAATACTTGTAAATATTTATAATATTAAGTGCACGGGTGCAAAAGTGACACATACCCGTTACATGAGGCATGCTGATCACATCAATTGTTTAAAATATAATACTGCATACAAATTTATTATTAATAATTTGTTACAATCCTTTCTCTATGTAGCTAATGCATGTTCACGTTACCCTCTCATTAGAGTGGAAGCAGTTTTCAGGTCAGAAGGCATGAAATTTCATTGACAGAACTTTGTACTGGTGTCTATATAATAAGCCTCCTTGTCAAAATAAGTTGTGTCAATATATTACTACATTTGTTAAAAATCATGAAACAATGTTGATTAACAGATTCAGTTTTTGGTCATCTCATTACATCACAATTGAAGTGTGTTAAAGCTCACAATGATAATTCATCTGAATACTTGTTGGTCCTTAAAGATTAAAACATATAACGCAATATGATGGCAATAGAACGCACGACAAATGAACATAAATGTAAATTAGATTAATCTGGCAGTTACTGAAATCTTGGCATATTTACAGAATTGAACGACTTTGGCAGGATGTGTGCACAGCTGTCACTGGTCACTACTACCAGATGCTCCACCAGCTGGAAGAAGATGGTCTACTAGATTTGTCGAGTAGTCTTCACCTCTTCAACTGCCACTATGTTTACATCCCACGCCTGCAAGTCCAACTTGATAATTTCAGAGATAGATGGGACAACCACCCCCTTAGCACCGAGGGGAATCATACCCCAAATCAATTGTGGAGTGTGGGAGGTGAGGCTCAGGATGAGGACAGCAACCTGGAGTTAGAAGTTTTGACTTTTTGTTTATTCATTTATTTTTGCAGAATGACCATACATGGGATACTTGGTGTTTGTTGTCTGTACAGGGCTTACACCTCCCTCGGATTGATTGGGAGGACACATTTTTGATGGAAATATTCAACAAAATGCCTTAATTAGAATTAAGATTCACATTATAAGCATGGACGAATGTTATATTAATGGAACATTAAGCCTTAAAATTTGATTTCAATGCTGTTTAAACATGAAACGGATTGCAACCTGTTTGTTAAATATGGTGGACCACAGATATAAGCCTGAAGTTTCAGAGAAATAAATACATTTTCATACAAATCTTACAGTGTACATGTACAAGTTTACTGATTAGTATTTTCTAAATTTGAGTTTAAAAAAATCGCAAAAATTGACTTATAGATTTGTTTCGGGATTAATCAATATCAAATCGAATCGTAACATATGATTTGTGATACAGATCATATCGCAAACTACGAGGCAATTCCCACCCCTACTCGAAGGTATACATAAAATAAACATTTCCTCCATAAAAGATCATTTCAAGTTTTTTATTGTGTACCTTGACAAATTCAAATATGTAATAGTCTGATAGCAATCTTTATACTTTTTACTATCATTGTTTTGGCCATATAGTTTGGTGATGTTATACTTATACGCATTTGTCTTAGTTTCCTCAAAATTACCTACCAAACTTACAACTTTCTTTAGGAACCTTATTTCATGAACTGTCAAATCTAAAAAATAATAATAATGATAATTAAAAAACAAAACAAAAACATTTCAAATACTAACGTTTTTCAGACCATTTTGGATGTCTTTCTAAATATTTAGTCTAACATTTAAATTAGACCAAACCCAGTGTCATTGGCAGGATAGAAAATGGCTGCAGAAATCTTTATTCGTCTGGTAGTGTGAGGGAAGCTGGATAAGTTGGAAGCAGGTCTAGGCAGTTGGAAATTCCCCATTACCCACCTTCACCTTCTTGTTTTCCATGGGAATTTCCCTACCCACCAAAAAGCGAACAAGTTGCTTCCATTGCTCTTCAGTCACTGAAAGACAAACAGTACGCTATATGTAACTCATTCAATCCCAAAAACGTGTAAAAAAATGTTTTTAATACTTTGTCCTTCCCTCCAAAAACCAGTTTTTTTATGCAAGAGCATACAGAAGGCTTTGATGCAGCTTCTGACATGAAGAGGTGGTTTAAAGCAATGGTAGTTATTGAAAAAATGGCCAGCAAGTGCAGTAGAGTATGAGAGGTCAACCAGGGCCATGTTGCAACAAACTCGTTTTGTCAAGTGTTTTCACCAGGAATGTGAATATTGACAAAACTTAGCTTTATTCAAATGCTAATTTCTGCAAAACGGAAGCCGATAAAAATATACTTTTTTTCCTGATAAAAGAAGAGACTCTAATCTTTCTTTTGGTAGGTTCCATGTTTTATAGCAATATAATAGCAATAGAACACAATATTCTGTGGGCCTGGCAAAATCAGTCAAAATCCAGTAAAACAGCCGGGAGCAAAGGAAGTCGCTTCACTGAAAATGGCTGGGAGTGGATGAGGTAATAGAATAAGTGTCATATCAATGAAATATATTCTTCTATTCCTAACCCCGGATTTCCACTGGGTATGAAAGCGGAGTGATGAGGAAACGCTGCAGTGTTTTTGATTGTCCCGGGACAAGAGGTGGAGCAGAGGTTGTTCTTCACTCTTCACAAGAGGAAGGCGTGGTATTTGGTGCTTTTAACGAGAGAACCAATAAAATAAGCCCGTCAAAAAATATATAAGAAAAACCTCTGCACAGCTCCGTGTCCACACTGCATCCGTTCCACCTCTAAGGAAATCGGGGGCAAGTCTCTTCCATTATTTTAAGTTGTATAAATGTTTATTGAATATACCTTTGCTTATGAAACTGCGTAAGAAGCCCAATATAGTAGATGTAATGTCCAGTGGACAGTCATCTTCATTCAAATCCTGTGTGTCACCAGGCCATTTGATTTTCTCAAGCACAAGCTGTAAAAAATAACTAAATAAATAAATAAAATAGTTTTTTTTTAATGCAGCATATAACGCCATCTAGCTACAGCATAGAGACGTCTTTGAATCTTATTAGGCCATTTATAACTCTGACAGTTCACTTGGGTTACTCAATTTTAGCTACTCGAGTCTGAGCAGAACATAAACAGATGGAGTTTTCACAGATGAGTGTATTCAAATTGTCTGAATCAACAGGTGTACAGTATATTATAACTATTACAAAAAGTATCTTATGATTGCATAGTTGAATAGACTATTTACACTTGGGAATTTGGCACAAGTATTTAAATGTACAATGAATATTACCTTAGATATACTAAAATTATGATAAGATTTTTGTAATTTTTTTTTTTTTTACATTTCTTCAGTTTGCCTTTGCTATTTTTTTTCCATTGCTTTTTGTACTACAACAATTTGAGTTTCTAAAGGAGAACACAACAGCTAGCTGAAACCCTGCTAGACCAAGAACACTCACACAACACTGAGAGGGTTGTAGCTTTTGCATCCAGGACACTCTCCTGAAAGAAAGTATTCGACTGTGGAACGTGAAGCACTGGCATGTGACTGGGCAGTAGAAAGATGGAGAACCTATTTGTGGGGACGCCATTTTGTGCTTCGTACAGACCACCAAGCACTTACAACCTTGCTTACATCCAAAGGAACAGGCCGTGCGGGACTGTGAATTGCAAGATGTCAGCGAGACTGCTTTGCTTTACATATTATATTGCTTACCGTCCTGGGAAGCAGAATGTGACTGCTGACTGCTTGTCCAGACTTCCACTACCTGCCGCAGGGGAAGCTGAGGAGCCACCGGACAAGGTGGCAACTGTTTTTGCAGACCGCTTGCATGCCATTTCTATGCCAAAGTTCAGCACTGCCTGCGAGGACTGCCCTGAGATGACACTACTGCGCCGCCAGATACATAAAGGTTGGCCACGAAACAAAAATAATGTGATGGAGGAACTTGCTCCTTACTTTAATGTAAGAGATGTACTTGCAGTGACTGACGCATTGGTCGTGAGAGGCTCTGACCGCTTGATTGTTCCCACTTCACTACGGTCCAGAGTTGTTGACTTGGCACATGAAGGGCACCAGTCAATTGTGCGTACCAAGCAGAGACTGCGAGAGTTATATTGTTGGCCGCTCATGGACAAATGTGTACAGGCGGCGATTGCTTCATGTGTGCCATGTCAATATAATGACAAAACAGCAAATACAGCACCAGCACCACTTACGCCAGTGGAACTGCCAAATGGACCATGGGAAAAAGTGGCTATTGACATCATAGGCGCCTATGAGAGCTACATGGGACTGCAGACATGCCATTACACTCACGGATTAATATAGTAAGTGGCCTGAGGTGGCCTTTGTCTCTACAGTCACTACTGACGTGATTACTTCCTTTCTTGCCTCAGTGTTCAGTCGTGAAGGAAATCCCTTCTACTTGGTTTCCGATAACGGATGTCAATTTACATCTCATGTATTTGCTACCTTTCTGAGGAAGAGAGTGATAAAGCACCTAGGTTCAAGCGTGTATTACGCGAAAGCAAATGGTGCTATTGAAAGATTCAACAGAGTACTGAAAGAGTGCATACAGACTGCTGACAGAATGCGTAGACCATGGAAACAAGCAGTGACAGAGTTTCTACTGAACTATCGTGCTATGACTTGACATGACAGATTTGCCCACTTTTTTCTGTTAACCCAGAATAAAGTAATAAAAGGACAAAGATTCATGAATCCTTTTTTGTGACAAGAAAGTATCAGTTCCAATTACTCTATTAGAGAATAATCAGAGTTGTAAGAAATAATTGGAAGCTCGGGTAAGCCATGACTTTATGTTCTTTACAAGTGTTGAAGACATTTAACATTTTCAATTAATATTTTTACTGTTTATGAATTTACTTATAAGTATATAGATGCCATATAAACTGTGTAGTTAAAAAAGATCAACTGTGATAATGTTGTGAAATATATTGGAACTTTTACTCCCTTCCAGTTCTCATGAAGATAAGAAAGAATGTGGAAGTTCTCATGGAGATAAAAATGTGTGTGCCTTAAAGGGAGGCAAATTCTCATGCCATTACTCATTATGTCGTAAAAACTTAAGGTCCAAGATCATTACCTGTCTACATCATATTTCCGGGCTGGTAGGAGAGCTGGAGTAAACATATCTGTGGTATATCACATATCTGCTTATTATAATTACCAACCCTTTGTCCAGCCTGTGAGTGGGAGAGGAAGCTTCTTCATGGATAAAAAGAGTGGGTGTTTTCATATTCGATACACTCGAGGCTTAACATCACCTTTGAATGTAAGCATTTCTCCTGTGTCTTTAAGAGCTCTTAAATAAATCTTTGCAAAGAAAGCTTCTTCAGAGATCTCAATGCAATTATTTTGAACACGCATAGATTACACTTAATATAGTAATCAAATAAAACCTTCAAAATGGTGACCTCCGACGGCGACAAATTGGGACGTTTTTTGCGACAGCTGTGAAGATCCTGGGCACTGAATTTCTAATGCGCAAATATTAACAAGGTGAGTGGACAATTATCCATGTAGAGAAATTCTGTTTGTTTGGGATCACTCAAAGCTGCATTACGTCCGTACCAAATTGTATTTGAGATCTGTGTGAACAAGTTAGTGGGTTTAAAGTCGTATTTGTTACGGAGGGACGCGAAAGTCCTCGATTTTGAAGATTACTACGACATTGAACTATGCATAGAAAGTGATGCCCGTTGTATACGGAAGTGACGTCAAGTAGGAGCGCTCCGCCGTTCAAAACGGCATATGATTTAATTCCGCAGTGGAAAGGCTGTTTTTATTTAGTTTTTGTTGAAATAAGCCGCCCGTGTTGATATAATTCCACGGAGTGAGAGCTGTGTAATAAACCGCCCGTGTTGATATAATTCCACGGAGTGAGAGCTGTGAATTAAGCCGCCCGTGTGATATAATTCCTCGGTAGAGAGGCTGTGTTGAATTAAGCCGCCCGTGTGATATAATTCCTCGGTAGAGAGGCTGTGTTGAATTAAGCCGCCCGTGAAGATCCATTTTTTCTTTTTCTTTTTGTTTTTATTTTTCTGAAGAAAAAATATATAATAATAATTTTTTTGGGGGGGATTAATGAGAATAGCTTTGATCTGTTGTATTGTAGTACCATAAGTGAGACGTCACTGACTTTGTAAATATTATAACGACTAATTACTACATATAATGGACGACATTTTTGACCGAGACTCAAGATGGTTCGATTTGCATACACCTCCGGTCCATAGTCAGAATCTCTCGCTAAGCGAGCAAGTAAAGGCTGCAACGCTCGTGATGATTGACGCGCTCCCACCACGGCGGCGACGTAAGTTGAAAACTCTTTTAAATGAATGGATGCGCACTAATTGTGATAGTGGTTGGTTCCCACCGTTGGAATCTGTGGTATGTTTGATTGCATTAATGAAGTCCGTGGAACTTGCTTGTGTAAAACAGCGCCAGACGCTGATTAACTCCGTGAAAAACACATCTATATTTTCTTCGAATGGAAGAAAAGTTAGACGACAATATAAGGTCGTGGACCAAATGTTGGTTAACGCTAGAATGCTTGCTTTGGGCAGCTCTGTGAAAGTTGCTCGTAAAGCTGTGTTGAGCAAGTCCGCTAGCCACGACTCGGCTAACGGAAACGTGGTTGATGACCGCATGGCTAATGCTAGGTTAAAATCTCCGCCAGCTTATGCTGAAGCCAGTGCGAGTGATGGATTTGGCCCTAAGAACCCGTTTACTGAATCACCGTGTAGTACGGCTATTCATATGCTGCAGGATTTGCAGGCACCTATGTTGACAGTAAATGGTGGTAATCTCGATGTAAAATGGGATTCAAGGAATTGTGACGAGACGCTAACTGGCGACTCCGTTGTAAAGGCTGCTAGTGCGTTAGCTGCTGGCGTAAATGCTTCAGGTGAAGCGGCTGGAATTGCATTTGGATAAATTGTTAGCCATGAGAGATGATCCGGAGGACAGATTAAATAAGGCAAGAGCTTTCGGATTGGAATTGGCTCGGCATGCGGAGATTCCACAGTCTATTCGTTCTAGATGGCGTACTATTCTGGAGCGTTTTGAAAAGGCCGCTGGAGATGAATTGATTGAACGAAATCGTGCTTTGAGGGCCGAACGTGAGGAATTGTTCCGACAAGCGGGACCATGAAATGACCGGAGAAGCATCTGTTGTTGCTAATAGCTATCAAATTGAAGATATACATAGGAAATTGGCAAAGCTAACATGTGCAGTGGAGAATGTTTCTGGGTCATGTGACTTCAGCGTGTCAGACGGACTTTTAGACAGTGCTTCTAATGAAATAGTGACTGCTGGGCCCAGTTCGTGAGACAAGACTGTGTGAGATGTATTGTGTGATTTGGAGGGAATGTTTTTTGTTATAAAATGATTAGGGTCAAGTGTGTGATTATAATGGGAGTTTTTCCTAGTTGGTATGTGTGTGCGTATGTGCCAGTAAAAGTTTGAAAAGTTGAGAGAATTGTTGAGGAAGGATGAGACCTAGATAAGAAAGGTGGGGGCTATCCTGGTGGTTGAAGGAATTGTTTGATTACTATATTAAGTGTAATCTTTGCGTGTTCAAAATAATTGTATCCGAGATCTGATGAACAAGGTTCCTTGCAAGGATTTATTTAAAAGCTTCCAAAGACACTGTTAGGACACTACATCTGAATGCAATGTGATGACCCCAAGTGTGTGTCAATCTACAGAACATCCATTCATTTATAGCCAAAAGATAAAAGATTCCTCTTCCCCTCCTAAGTTGATCAAAGGACAGACATGTCGTCTCCAGGTTTAACAAAGGTGTAATGTTATTAGTAAGCAGATATTTACATACAGTTCCCCTTCTTGACTGGGGGAACAAATGCAGTCAGGATCTTACCCCAGACTTTTAGACTCCAATGACAAAAGGCTCTGATAACATCATGCACATTCCTATCTTCAATAGCTTTGAGGGTGAGAGGATAAAATAAAGTTCACAAAATCATTATCCCACTGTATTCTATTAAACACTCATGATTATATCACATCTATATGCTTTATAAGTAAATTCAAAAACAGTAAAATTATAAATTGAAAATATTAAATGTCTTCAGTCCTACCATTGAACTTCTATAAGTTCAAAAACCGGACATTTAATCCCACAATAGTCTAGAGAGAGAGAGTCCAGTGTGAATCTTGATCGTCGCAAATGACTTATCGCATCATTAAGCAATGTTTATGTGTGGAGTTCAGAAATAAGAATAGCAGGTGAGAGAGAGAGAGAGAGAGAGAGAGAGAGAGATAGAGGGGCTTAGCAGTCAGAATTCAGTTTGATTCATTAAAAAAAATTCGGTGGAAGGGGCATAATAAATGTGAGGCATAACACTATGTGATGTGGTTAAGTGTCACGACGCAATAGCAGATGTGTCCGTCCCTCGAAGCCATCTCGTGATGAAGGTCTTGTTGAATGAAAAGTGCGTTCGACAGTTGGTCAATTTTTTTTTTTAAAAAGAGGCGTTTGTCAGCCTTTTTCCGAACCCTGGCTCACTGCCAGAGATCGCAGGAAAGGTCACGGGACTTCATTCCCAGTGTGACTCAATCCGTGCCCAGGGAAAAGGCACTCCAATGAATCTTCTTTCAGCGACCTCCTCCGTGTGCCCAGGGAAAAGGCACTCCAAACGGGTGTGGTGGGATCCGTTAGTTGGTTCCAATTGGTGTGGGCGCAGATCAGCAACTTAGTCAACCCCCTCGGTCGGGGTCAATTGATGTGATTGATGAGCCTGGGACCTCGTGGCTCACATGTGGTGGATGTGGGCCCCACCATTATGATCAGCAAACCAATCTGTGTGCAAAATCATTTTCATTTAGTCACTCATAACATACATAGTCTTCATTCTTTACTTTGAAAAGAGCACCTGGTAATTTTTAGCAAATGTTAATTGTTTCTATATCTTATGAAGTGTTCCTAGGAAACCCTTATGATGGTAGATAATGATTAATCAAATATTTTACCATGACATCTACTGTTGTAGATTTAGCATAAATGTGCTCTTTGTCGTACATCAAATTTCTGTATTTTTAACGCTGGTTTCTTATTATAGCAGTGTAAATCATTTAAAAACAACATCGTCTTAACTCAGAACTATTCATGTCCGGCCGGGCCATGAACAGTCTGAGAAGAGATTTATACTTATACCTTAAATAAACACTGCAGTTCATTTTTAACAACTTGTCTCATGACAAAATGTCACCCAGGTGTGTCAATGTTCCTTCCACACCTAAATGGCATATTCCATGGGCTCTAGAAATTATACTTTTCAATCGTTTCTGAAATGGAACATACTTACCGTATTTCTGCTATTCGGGTCGTCTTTTGTCATCTTTGTAGAACTTACTTTCCAACTCCCATCCTCTCCATTCTCTGCCTGTAAATTCCTCACACCAAACTTCATTCTCACATCAGACTTCCTTTTGATACACAGACAGACCAGTCATTCTCACATCAGACTTCCTTTTCAACCATACACAGACAGACCAGTCATTCCCCCATCTGATAAAGATCAATTTTGATCATTTCAGACCTGAATGTGAAAACTGCAGCCGCTTCCAAATTGCTGCTTCAAAGAGGAAAAAACAGACACCTTGTGTCCTGTAGATTAGGAAAAACAACCAAATTGTGACAATTTGGCCAACACCAGAACTATAAAAAGATCTCCAGCTGAGCTAGCCATGAGCCATCAAAACAAAAGCCTTTGAGGCAATAGTTTGTAATGTAAATTTGAATCCTGTTCAGGCAACTTAAAGTGAGAAAAACAACTCAAGCAGTTGTAAATTAAGATACTGCAGCGGAGGACTTTTAGGGTCAGGAAGAGAAGAAAATCTTTTTTTTTAAAACAACCCCATTAATCTATTGCAGGTCACAAATCTTCCAAATATCTGCCATCTCAACTAGTAAAAGAAACGAGTTATAATCAGAAAAACAAAACAAAATCCCTACTTTAAACCAACCAAAAAGTATTCTTAAAATGCTACCTAACCTCACCTCTTCTACAGAGTAGTGGGGGCTTGTAAAAACACAGCAGGGAACTTTGCAGATCATGACCCAATTAAAAATCAGTGCTGCGACCTAAATCAAAAATTAAAAATTTAACCAGCAAATTCGCCGTAAGTGTTCCATATCTGAGTCCACTCTGAGAAGCCAAAGTTATAAACGAGAAATGGGAAAAAAAATAGAAGGCCAAATTCAACAAGCATCAAACAACGGAAAATATAGTATTACAGATTAAAAAAAAATGTATACTACCCTAATTCACATAAGCTGTTCTCAATTTACGAAACTGCGTTGCTATAGATCACATCTTCCCTTCTGACATAGTACAGAGTGCAAATGTCTACAAACAGAATACAACATACGACCTCAGGCACCAAACTCAGATGATTCCAGAGCTTTGAGTCCACAACTGGAGTTCATATTCCTTCCTGTCCTTGTCGATAGCAGTTCATGCAGGGCAAAGTTCAAAGCGGGCACTGGGCTTTGTGTACTGGAGTTCTCAGGAAAAGTTCATCATGGCAGAATCGATGATAATCCTGTCTGCTCAAAAAGTTGCTGGACATTATGCTCAAACAATGCATAAGAGTCATTGAACAGTCACAGGACGAGCGGATTTACAGTGTACCATCCTTTTCGCAGTCCGTGTGGTCACTCCCCCCCCCCCCCCCCCAGTCCAGTCTGAACATCAAGCAGAATGCTGTCCATTCCATTTCCAGCACTTTTTGGTTGAGTCACCCAAGTGAAACACCTTTCAGTCAAAGATTGAACCTGCCCGAAACACTTATACACTCAGAACAGACAGAGGGAGATGGGATCATAGCAAGAGATAGGATTGCTTGTTATAATTAAAAAATAATAATTTTCTCAAAAAATATGTATTTTGTAGTTTTATTTAAATTTGTTCACTACACTATAGCAAGTAGTATTACTTTATTTACGCATATGTCTACCATAGACTTCTTCTTCTTTACATGTTACCTCAAATTTAAGCTTAACATGTGACAGCTGTCAGTCACCCTGGCCACATGGATGGAAGTCCTTTTGAATTTCAGGGCTCCTCAGACTTCTAGAATGGGACTCAGATAAGGACAAAGGTTAAATAATTTTCACACCTACGAATAAGTTATCAGAGATACAGGGGAAATATAAAAATCAAAAATGAAAAGTCTATTTCAATTAAAATTTGGTTTTATTACTTATTCAACTATATTAAAATTTGGTTTTATTACTCATTCAACTATAAAAAACACAGATCTGATTTTAAAAATAATATGATAGTGGCCTGTAGTTAACACCTAGACCTCTATATCCTTCCGCATAACAGGAACAATTTGATTTTAACAGATTAGCATTAGAAGACCCCTGCTATTCACACACACAACAGACTACAAGTCTCCCAAATGGAGACAATGGGAGAGAGCTTGTAAACAAACAACTAAACCAATATTTTCAAATAAAGTTGCGGATGGTGATTTTTCATGTATTAAAATGTCAGGTACTGGGGAACAATTGGGAAAACTAAATCACACCACTCACTGCATTTCAGCAAAAGATGTGGGTCGTAAATTACAGCCTCAATCCAGGGCGGACATATGGTGGTGGTGTGGGGACAGCCGGATATTTGATAAGTTACCTCTGAATATGAAGGGATATTGTGCTCTCATCACCCTCCTTCTGCCAGTAGATATTTTCCCTACATCGGTTGATAACCTTCTACAAATTGTTAATACTTGTCAACCAAATTTTTCTCATTCTTTTCAGAGGGCCAAAAGATCCACTTGGCAGGATCAAAATGTTCCCACATACATAGATGCGATTGGGGTACCACGTGGGGTCCCAGATGAGTATAAGATTGCTGACCAGGTGGCTTCAGGTTTTGAATCTTTGATTTGCTGGTGGTGTACCATTAACAAAAATGTAGATAGGATTAATTATGTACATTACAATGTTCAAAGACTAGGAAATTGGACTCAATCTGGTTTTGAGGCTGTACACGGCCAGTTGTCTGCCACATCTTTAATGGCTTTTCAGAATCGTATCGCCCTTGATATGTTACTTGCAGAAAGGGGTGGTGTTTGTTCAATGTTCGGAGAACAATGTTGTACTTTTATTCCTAATAATACTGCACCGGATGGAAGTTTAACCATTGCAATTGAGGGGCTCCGAACACTTAATAAAAAAATGAAAGAGCAGTCCGGTATCGATACGTCAATTTGGGATACCTGGATGGATGCTTTTGGAAGATATAAAAATTTGGTTTCATCAATTCTAATTTCTGTGTCTGTATTTGCAGATTTTTTAACTACTTGTGGATGCCGCTGTGTACCGTGTATCAGATCTTTGTGCCAAAGACTTATTACCACAGCTATTGAAAAACAAGATGTTCAAAACAAGTCGTCTTATATGATGGTAGAATCAGTAAATTTTAAAGCTATGACCGCGGTTGCGACATCCGATGATGATCCCGCTGGAATTTTTTTCTAGACTATTTTTAAGGGATTAAATGTCTGGTTTTGAATTTATATTTGTTCAATTGAGGGACTGAAGACATTTAACATTTTCAATTAATATTTTTACTGTTTATGAATTTACTTATAAGTATATAGATTCCATATAACGTGTAGTTAAAAAAGTTCAACTGTGATAATGTTGTTGTGAAATATATTGGAACTTTTACTCCCTTCCAGTTCTCATGAAGATAAGAAAGAATGTGGAAGTTCTCATGGAGATAAAAATGTGTGTGCCTTAAAGGGAGGCAAGTTCTCATGCCATTACTCATTATGTCGTAAAAACTGAAGGTCCAAGATCAATACCTGTCTACATCATATTTCCGGGCTGGTAGGAGAGCTGGAGTAAACATGTCGGTATATCACATATCTGCTTATTATAATTACTAACCCTTTGTCCAGCCTGTGAGTGGGAGAGGAAGCTTCTTCATGGATAAAAAGAGTGGGTGTTTTCATATTCGATACACTCGAGGCTTAACATCACCTTTGAATGTAAGCATTTCTCCTGTGTCTTTAAGAGCTCTTAAATAAATATTTGCAAAGAAAGCTTCTTCAGAGATCTCAATGCAATTATTTTGAACACGCAAAGATTACACTTAATATAGTAATCAAATAAAACCTTCAGTGTATGTAAACTTTTTATCACAACTGTTCATTGGAGTTTCAGTGGATTATTTGTGTGTGTGTGTGGGGGGGGGGGTGTAGTGTAAGCAGTGTGATCATTGTAAATATTTTGGTGTTGCAAAAAAAATTTGTACAGTTTTGAAGCATTTTTTGGCATCGTTTGAATTTTTAGACATTTTATTGTAAATAATTGTAAGAACGCTAAGGAAACTCCCGTGGAAACTTGTACAGGAGGATTCACCGAATCCACAGGAGGAGCCGGGAGTTGGCAGCAAGGCACAACAGGAGGCAGGGGGGTGTCGCCATTTCAAACACAGTAAGTAATAGAGCTTGTGCACACTGCATATTTATTCATCTCTTCTTCTTTTTTTTAGATAGAAACGCAAGTGTTTATTTTAGATACGTTTTATCTAATTGTATGATATATCTTTATATTTTCAGAGATACTAGAGAGGAAAGTGCATCCACCATTGCCAACACATAGGGACGGAGGCAGAGCCATAGCCGAGGAAGTGGTGATGTTGATGCTACTGGTGAGGCCAATGCTGCTGCTGATGCTTCTGGAAAAGCCTGGAAAACTGAATCCGACCCTGATCCTGTCAACCCTCACCGACCAAGATTTATCACCAAATGTGTGCCTGGTGTCCATCCCCATCTCACCATTGCCACCCATATTCCACATGACATTATCACTCTTTTCTTTGACTCTGAGGTGTTCCAACTCTGGTGTGCAAACACAAACAAAAATGCACACAAAGAATTAGGTGATGAAAAGAAGTTTGCCTGGACTGACATTACTCTAGATGAGCTTGCAAAGTACCTGGGCCTGCTCCTTTTTATGGCTGTGTGCAAGTTCCCATGAATGTCAGACTTTTGTAGGGGGGAAAAAAATAAAATAATTTTCCGTGTACGGTCTTTGGCTTCGGCAATGTCTAGAGACAGATTCAGATCCATCGCCTCATATTTGCATGTGAGTGATCTAGAGGAGAATGTGAGGAATGAGCAGAGGAGGGGGACAGAGGCCTATGACCCCCTGCAGAAGTTCAGACCTCTCTTGGACACTATCTGAACCCGCTGCAAGACCATCTACCATCCAAAGCAGCACATCTCTGTGGATGAGAACATGGTCGCCACAAAGGCAAGGCTGACATTGAAACAGTACATGAAAGCCAAGCAGACCAAGTGGGGGATAAAAAAAATTGTGTTGGCTGATGCGAATGGCTACACTGTGGATTTCAAACCGTAGACAGGGATAAGACAGCTTTAGGGAAGGGGCTTTCATTTGACATGATGGTCGTACTGGTGAACAAAGACTTTCTGAGGAGTGGCTCTCCTGTTTCGTCACCTTGGCCAACAGGTTCTTAGGGCCTGCGGGACTTATCGACAGGGCAGAGTTGGTGTCCCAAAAACTCTGGAGATTGCCCTGGACTGAAAATCCAAAAGACGCTTCATTAGGTGGATCAGTGATGGTGACTTTTTGTTTGTGAAATAGATGGGCACCAGAGAGGTTTCTATCACCACAATTGTCCATCCTGCATACACAGGGGAAACTGTTCCGCGGTGGCAGAAAACAAATGATGGCCAGTCAGAGGGTCCCTGTCTCCAAACCCACAGCTGTCACTGAGTACAATAAGTAGGGGAGAGTGGGGTAAGTAGTGGCATTTTTTACTTAATGTCTTTTACGCAAGGGGATTACAGTAATGCCTCCAACTAAAATATGTTAAAATAATTTAGGGTGTTGTGCATCCATAGGAGCAATCACTTTTGATCTTCAATAAACTGTTTGAGAAATATAGCTTTAGAAAAAAAAGTTTTGTGGCACAACTTGCCCCTAATGTGGGGTAGGTTGTGCCATTAGTCAGAATTCAGTGGGGTAAAGTGTGCCATTGATAACTGAAGTAAAAAAAAAAAAGATCATTTTAATTTCACAAACAATCCTATATAAAAGGAAGACAAATGCTTTCAGAGGCCTTTTCTTCTTTCAATTTGTTTTCTTTTCTTGTTCAGCCTGTTTGTCTTCTCTGCGAGCCTTCTCCAACTCCATCTTCTCAGGTTCTCATGATTTGTACCTGTACAAAAAAAAATTTTGTACCTGTACTGAAAGTGTAAATTTGTATCTGTAAAAGTTGTGATTTGTACTTGTAGAAATGACAACTTGTAGTCAAAGAAGTCGCCACTAGGAGTTACAAGTGTTTTTTCTGCTGTTTTCCAGTGACGTGAGTTTTGCACCAAATATCCCGCTACGAATGGAGCAAAACTGATTTGTACTTGTAGAGCGCCTTGATTTGTACTCGTAAAGAAGAGGGCGGGCTCTGGAGGATTTGGGCAGGCTAAAGCTCAACCTCATTGATTGAGCGAACGACACTGGGTTGAACTCAAATGACGCCCATGCACAAACAGAGTAGCCACCGGCCCACACCCGTTTACGCGTCATTTTGGAAGAAGAGGACGTCCCAGCGTGAAAATTTCAACATGGTTTAATATACAAACACCGTGTGGAACAGCTTAAACGTTGGTTGACATGCAGAGCACTCCAAGTGGGCAGAAAGAAAGAAGTTTTAGTATGAAGGTAAGATTTATTGTACGAACATAGCTTGTATTCCTGTGCTAGCTAGCTAGCTCATCTCATGTTGTTGTCACGAAAACTGAACACATTGAAGTCACGATTTTTATTTCATGATTTGAAGCCTACCAGTGTAAACATACGACCAATAGCTTGTACCTGTAAAAAAATAATAATCTAAAAAAAATACCTCATAAACAGCTGCTTAGTGCTTATATATGAAAATTACTATAGAGCTACAGAACCCTATTGAATGTTTTACAAGATAACCTAAACCTATAACCAAAAGTGGACAGTACTCAGCTACTTTTATTTGACTAACATTATATTCAAGTATTTTACTCTTACTGTCATAATAAAATGAAAACAAAACGTTTTTACTGCGAGTGGATCTTTAAGCCGCTATAGGTAATTTAACCTCAACCCTTTATCCTCTGTATTTAATCATTTTATTTTAAATATTACAATTTCTTGATAAATGTCAGTATTTTTGCAATGTATGCTTTGCAAACAGTTACAAAAAAAAAAGAAAGGCTCTTACACTCTTCGTTTACTCATCACTCACAGTACTCAAATATTTGTGCAAGTATTTTTTCTGCGCTTTTAATTTCTACTTGAGTTAAATTTTCCAATGTAACATTACTCTTATTTAAATATTGGCTATTCTGATTTTGAAATGCTAGTTTATCTGTATCACTAAAATGTGAGCAGTGTCACTGTCACTTAGCTACTTTAACAAAAGTAACTAGGTCAAATGTTAGTTTATTTATTTTTAATTAAATGAGAATCTCATAAGTTTCAAAATCTTGCTCAAAAGGTGGAGACAACTGCTGCAGACACTGCTGAAGCATCAGTGAAAAGGATGACCCACTCCATCAGCAAGCAGCCAAGAGACAGGAGATGACAACTGGGGATGCAGAAACGGCTCTTCTGGACATCAAATAAAACATTTCAAAATGATGCACAATCTTGTTTATTGAATGATACATGTTGTTATTTGATCTGACTATTTCAAATAACTCTCAATATGGATTAAATTGTACTCCTTTAACATTTCAAACTCAAAATTGGAAGACATTTAGAAAGCATAATTTTTTCACTTTCCCAAAGGTGATTGCAGTGAAATTCTCTCAGAACAGTAACCAGTGAATCAAGGATTCTCATTTGCTGGACTTCACAGCCACTTTGAAGCAGGTTTGATGTCACTCAGTAAGAGTAAAATACTTGAATATAATGTTAGTCAAATAAAAGTAGCTGAGAACTGTCCACTTTTGGTTATAGGTTTAGGTTATCTTGTAAAACATTCAATAGGGTTCTGTAGCTCTATAGTAATTTTCACATCTAAGCACTAAGCAGCTGTTTATGAGGTATTTTTTTTAGATTATTATTTTTTTACAGGTACAAGCTATTGGTCGTATGTTTACACTGGTAGGCTTCAAGAAGGTGTGGGTCTGATCCCCCACAAGACCACAATTCCTCCAACATTTATCACTAACCCCACGCTTAAACATAAAGCACTTTAATGGGGTCCTAAAGAATCTTATTTTAGCTTTCCAGTCCTTCCACATTTGACACCCCACCCCCATATGACAATCAGAGCAAAAATCTTCCCAGGAATCATCATCCAAGGTCACATTCAATTCGAGTTCCCACTGTTTTTTATGTGTTGTGTATTATCTAACATATCCATTAGTAATTTCTAATACATCAAAGACACTTGTTTTTTCATTACACTTTTCAATTGACTGAAATGTTTTTCTAATATGAACCCAATCATGATGTTTCATTATATAATTTCTAATTTGTAGATACCTATAATGATCCCTTGACGTTAGATTCAATTTGCTATATATTTGGGCAAAGCTTTTAATCATGTTTCCTTTAAATAACTGACTCAATGTTCTGAGGTTATTTTCGGCCCATCTATCAAAGCCATTCTGTCATTTGTAATGCAAAAGCACCACAAAAATATAGAAAATGTTAATATCATCATCTTGGTAAAGCACTACATCAAAGGGGATACATTTTTTATGAATTCCAACATGCCCTAAGGGTGAAATTACAGGATGAACCTAAAATGCAATATAGCTAACTTTAAAGCGATACAAGACTTTTTACTCATTTTCCTGTATTGGCTTAGGCATTCTGTACAATGAGTAAAAGTGCAATATCTCTGGCATGTTCGCCATGGGGCGTAATAATTCCTCATGAGTGTCTTTGTTGTCATTAGCGGCCATATCATATTTGCATGTTTTCCGCACGTGGCACGTGACACGTGACGATGATCACGTGATTATCCAAAATGGCCGATACTTAATGCAAAGATATTCATAAAAAGTGCCATAAAATCATAATCGCTCAACATAAATTAAACTTTTTTTTTTCCAGGTAAGAGTTTAAATTAACCATTTCACAAAATAGCTGGTTAGTTTTTCATAAGTTTTGCATTACTTTAACTTTAACTTGAACTTAATTGCACTACAATGTTTGAATGGCCAACTGTTCAATGTTTCAGAACTTTTGGCAAAGCTTGCTGTTCTCTAACAAACAATTGAAGGCCAAAATTCATAATAGGTTTCCGACGTTAACTAATCAGACAAACAAGATGTCCTTTGAGGGAAGTCACAGAGTGAGCTGGTTGCAGTACAGAGAGGAACAAGAAGAGGCATATAGACCACGTTTGGGTGCCGCCCCTTGCTAGAGGACAGAGAATCAATGCGAGTGAATTAGAAAACATCAGTGTGACCTACAAAATAGGTCAAACAGTTGATAAATCAGTGGTCAATGCTATGGTGAACTTGTGCGCGGCCTACGGATGCTGTAATCGCTCAAAGAGAGATTAGATAATTTTTCTGGCTACCGGCAGTGATTCTAAACCAGGCGGAAGACAGTAAGGAGTTGAGTGAAAGTACGGTGGCTAGTGAAGTGAATCTTCTGTTTCAATTTAATTATAACTGTTTAGATTTGGACATAACTGCTTTAATTTACTCAGTAGAGCTGGGTGAGAATTTAAATGATGTGAGGGGGCTTCCTCTGTTCACACATTCCTGAGCCATTTTGTCTGGGGTGAAGCAAATGTGTTAATTAGATTCCTTTGTGTTTACAACCGGTTGACCAGCTGTCGGAGTGGAGCCAGGTTATCTGATCTTCTGTTTTCCATATCAAATGTTTATCTGTGACTGTTTGAGAGGGAGGGGGCTTGGGGCAGCAGAGGGAGGGGCGCGGCGCGGCTGAGGATTTGGAGGAAGCGGAAGGGGCTTTTTGGAATGACTGGAGTATAATGGCGATTGCACGTGGGAGGAGCGACACATACATGGGGAATCAAAATGGCTTTTGGCTGTCCCTTCTGTGTCTCACAAGCTTCTGAAATAAATCCTTCGAAGGAAACCTGATTCACCGATCTCATTGTCTGATTCTGAAAATCAACATTACGAACACGCGGAAAACAAGGAACGTTTTTCAAACACTAGCGAACCTACACCGGGACTGCTTTGCACTCACATTAAGTACGGGGATATGCTCAGATCATTTTATATCAGGTAGTTTTTATCTTTTTCACAGTGGGTCATAACATTAACCTCTGATTGAAAATTCCAGGCAGACGTGATAAATGTGCCATATTATATTTAGTAACACAATCATTCATCTATTTTTTTTGCACAAGTATTCAAGTAATTTTGAACAAAAAGTTAATGAGTTAAACACGATTATCACAACACTTTAACTCAGGCTTGATCTCAGCTGAGGAATCTGTTGCAAACATGCGGTCCCTTTTTTAGCAGCTAGCAAGTGTTGACATTTAACTGTTTCAATTTATATTTTAACTGTTTTGAATTTAGTTATACATGTGTAGATATAGATATTACTATGTTAATTCAATTATTAGATGTATAAGGATGTGATAATGATTTCTTTAAACTTTGTTTGAACACTGTTTTCTCTTTTTCCATGAGAAAGGAATGTGTTAAAAGATTTCTGTTGATTTACATACATTTTTATTTAGTCTTTCAATTCACGGGTCTGTTTTAGTGGGCAAAGCTCCGATAGCAACTGCGCATGCGTTCCCATTTGTTTCATAGCGTCATCCCGTTCTGGCTTAACGGAAGCTCATTTGGGTCAAACCATTTTGTTACGCGCTCGAATAGAGCTTTTACAATTTCTATTAATTATTGATTCCGGTATTTTATAACTTATTATATTATATTATATTATATTATATTATATTATATTATATTATATTATATTATATTATATTATATTATATTATATTATATTATATTATATTGTAGTTAAGTCGTATTAACATTTATAAATGAAGTGACGTCTCACTTATAAGAGAATTAGTCAACAACATATCTCATCGCGGTCCCTTTAAGAATAACCGTGACGTCAGATTTTTGTACATACAGACATACAGACATGATGTCACTTTTACGACATACCAAAACATATAAAAATCCAGATAACTGTTTTTCCTTCAGCTGAACAGTCTTGTCTAAGAATCTTAATAATCAATTATCCAAAGACCTAGCGATTGATCTCAAAGCGGCGTATCAAATCTGCTTATGTCAATCTGACCTCCATAAGTTGAGCAAATATATCTTGTCTAAGAATATTAATATCCAATTATTCAAAAGACCTAGCGATTGATCTTAAAGCGGCGTATTAAATCCGTTTTATGTCAATCTGACTTCCATAAGTTGAGCAAATATATCTTGTCACGATTACATAACAGCAGCCGTACTCTCTGCTATGTCTATCCGCTGACTTTCTTTTATTCAAGGATCATTTCTAATTACCCAAGAATCTATTGTTTTTTAAAAAACAAAATGTTTCCAAAAACTGACTTCCTCTCAACTTAAACACATATACATAGACTTTAAATCAATTATCTACGTATCAATCATTTGTAAAAACAAAATGCTTCTCAAACTGACTTCCTCTCAACTTAAACAACTTAAACACATATACATAGACTTTAAATCAATTATCTACATATCTATCGTTTGTAAAAACAAAATGCTTCTCAAACTGACTTCCTCATGCAATTGCACTCAATTCAACGTGACAGCATCTCCGCAAATAGTGCTACGTCACCACATGTGGATACTTCAAATACCGTGGTAAAATCCAAAATCTGGGACCTCGCGTCCAACCAAACGACTTCAAAATTTATCACTATTTTTCTTACATAAATTCCATCTTCAATATAATTTTGCAAGACGAATTTACTAGCCGCAGCATTCTCAAACAGACAGAATTCCTAAAACGTGGATAAAGTGTCCACTTACCGTGATTAATGTGGCCGGGGAATTCTATCCGTCTTTGAACGCCCCACTCGCAAAACGTCGTTCTTAGTCGGGGTGCACCATTTTGAAGAGGAATAAAATTATTTTGTCCTCTTTGCGTGTTCCAAAAATTTGAAGACAGATTTAATGTAAGAAAAAACACCTTTGCAAGATGATTTATTAAAAAACAGAGATCTCTGGACATCGTGACAGGCTCCAAACATCACATAACAGGTGGAATTTCAGAGTGCCGAATGTGTCTCTTCCGCGTGTAAAATGGCTTCTTATAGTTAAACAGACCACCTCTCTTTCATTTGTAGACAAAACATACTCTCTTGGTACTTTTCCGTGAGCGATGGCGAAAACAGAGTCAGGGGTGTGTGTTCGAAGCAGATTCTGTTCTCAAGGACCAAATGTGTTTTCCCACAGAGAAGGAACTTCTAGACCAAATAATATGTCCCAGTTTAAGGTCAAATTATACTGAGTTCAACACTACTTGCTTTACACATCTATAAAACATTTCAACATGGTTAATATAAAGAATTAAGATGTTAATAATGTATAACAATGGTTAATATATGGAAATAAAGAATTTAAATGTTACTAATATCTAACACAGGTCATCAGAAGGTAAACTCTAAATCTCCAAGGATTAAGCCTGTCAACATTAATTCTCCAAAGTTTGGAAGTAACTCTGACAGAAACTTGTATCTGTTTTATATCACAAACTCTGCTAGGATTCAAAGGAAGGCGGGGACAAGCTACACAATGTAAAACCTTTACTATAAAGATGCTGAACATTCACTATTAAATACACACACTTGGAACATGGATCATTTTCTTGAGTGAGCCTAATTCTGTGTCTTTTAGAAACTTCTAAAATAAAAACTTGCAAGAACTTTTTCCTCGATCTCATTTATGATTTATTTGAACACGCAAAAGATACAAAAATACATGTAATCTTACAAATTGGTGACCCCGGACGTTTCAGGCGTTTTCAAGCTGTGGCGTTCACGGACAAATGGAATTTCTGGCGCCATATTAATTGAACGGTAAGTGGAGACGTTTATCCACGTAGAGAAATTCTGTCTGAACAAAGTCTGTTTGGGATCGCTACAGCTGGTTTTCATCTTCTAAATTGTATATGAGATCTGAGTGAACAAGTATTAGTGGAGTTTGAAGTCATTTTTTGTTACGGAGGGACGCTTAGTCCTTGATTTTAGATTTTATTACGACATTGAACTATACGTACGTGGTGACGGTTGTTTTTTACGGAAGTACCGTCACGGTTGGATTTTGCGCAGCTGAACTAAAACAGCATTAAGAGGAACAGGTTGAAGCGAGCGGCTTTGTTGTTTTTGTTGTTTATTGTTGGTTTTGTTGAGTTTAGCCGCTCGCGAAGTAATCGGTAGATCCGGATGTATTTATTTTTTGACGAAGGCCCGTTGTATTTAATAAGTGAGTCTGTGCACTTCGGAGATATTTTATGTTCGTCTGTAGTTATTTTTTATTTTTTGGGGGAGTAATGAGCAACGTTGCTGAATAATTTTGACTTATTGAATCGTGGTACCACAAGTGAGACGTCACTGACTTGATAAATATTAAATACGACTTATAATTATGAATATAATTAATATACAGTATGGAGGATATTTTTGACCGTGACACCGAGTGGTTTGACCTGGATGTACTTCCGGTTGATACTCGGAACATGTTGTTGGTTGCACAGGTCGCAAGCGCTTCGGAGGTCGCGATAGGCGCGTTGCCTGCAAGACGGAGAAATAAATTGAAGATTTTTTTAAATGACTGGATGCGCATTTGTTCTGAAAAAGGATGGTTCCCGCCGTTACAATCTACGGTATGTCTAATATCATTGATGAGATCGGTTGAACTTGTTTGTGCGAAGAAACGGCAAGCGCTGGATAAACAGCTGAAAGGGGCATCTATATTTTCTTCGAATGGGAGAAGGGTCAGACAACACTTAAAAAAAGTGGATCAAATGATGGTTAATGCTAGAATGTTAGCTTTGGGTAGCTCTGTGAAAGTCGCTCGGATGGCGGTGTTAACTGATTTTGAGAACAAAGAGACTGATGCTAAGCTATCAGCCCCGCCGGCGTATGCGGATGTTCGCACGGGAGATAGACATGACCCTATAAACCCGTTTACTGAATCACCATATAGTACGGCTATTCAGATGCTGCAAAATTTGCAGGCACCTGTTTGGACTGTGAATAGTGGTAATCTCGATGTTGACTGGAATTGTGCCAATCTTGATATAAAGCAATCGCGCGACTCTGTTTTACAGGCCGCGGATGCGTTAGCTGCGGGCGTAAACGTCTCAGTGAAACAATTAGCACAGAAATTGGATGACGTGTTAGCTATTAGAGATGATAGCAGGAAAAATTTAACCAGGCGAGTGCTTTCGGTTTGGAATTGACTAGACATGCGGAAGTTCCACAGTTAGCTCGTAGTAAATGGCGTTCCATTCTTACTTGCTTTGAAAAAGCTGCAGAAGACGAATTGATGGAACAAAACCGTGTATTGAAGGCTGAACGGGATGAATTTGTTTAGACAACGTGACCATGATATGACTGGTGAAGCTTCTAATGCATTGACTAACAGTTATCAAATTGAAGACATACAGAGGAAGCTAGCCTATCTGACATGTGCCGTCGAGGCTGGTTCAAGACCACGTGACATTAGTATGACTGAAAGACCACCAGACAGTACTCCTAAACAGCCGGTGACTCGCTCTAAAGTGGGTTTACAAGCACCTATGTTTGTCTGTCTGACTGTACGCTCACCGCGAATGGCATTTCGCTGGTTGGATTCAAGGGAGAACAAACTGTTCTGAATTTGACAAATCCTCTACGTACGCAATGCTTCTCACAGACATTTTTACATGAATTTGTATATGCTCCAAACTGTCCCGTGAATCTTATGGGAAGGGGCCGTCTCATAAAAACTGCACCATTGATCCAGTGCGGGCCGGACGGACTCATGCTTCAGTTCCCAGATGGACATACTAATTACTGCGCTGGTGCCTCTGCCTCAAACGTATGCCCTCAGTTTCCAGTGGTACCTCAACACGCCATGACATGCGCCACTGCGGACATCTACTGGGCAAGGATTGACACTGATTCCTCCAGCTGGCGGGATGCTGAGACTTTTTGGAAAAATTGGTCTCCTTGGGTTCGTAATTTGAGATCATACAATATGGTATCTGATTGTCTGCATTGCGCACTCTATTATGACAGAAAAGGTGATGAGATATACAGTGAGGCCTTCAATACTGTTGTTGACAACACTTGGGAGTTGCGTGTAGGTGATCTGTTCGCAGGTAAGTAATTAAATAATTTCCGCTTCCGGTCACGTTGGCGCAGCACGTCTGCGACATGGGCTCCGTGAAAAAGCTGCAGTTCTTCTAACCTTTTCCGTATTTAACTTTTAATTTGTAACTTTTTTAAATTATGAGCCACTTGCTCAATCTGTCCGCGAGTTACAGCACACGTCGGGGCTCCGAATGGAGCCTAATCTACTCATGGCGTGTGTAACAAAAGAACAAAGGAACGACATGGCTTTGTTGTCCTACATCAGAGACGCGCTCTGGGCCTTCCGCTCAACAGGCGACACACCACCCCCCGACCTGCCGGAGGAGAATCGGCGAGCAGACCCGGGGAAACGCCGCCGGAGGAGAGGACAGCGAGGTGGAGCACGCCAAAGGCTCCGGAGGAGAGGATTCAGACCAGCGCTGCCGTCCTTGCTGCTCGGCAATGTGAGGTCCTTAAAGAGCAAGCTGGATGAGCTGAGGAGCCTCACTTCAGCCTGCCGCGAGCACCGGGACGCCTGCGCCATGGTGTTCACAGAGATATGGCTCCACAGCGACATCCCAGACTCTTTGTGTGAGATCGTGGGATTCTCACTCATTCGCGCCGACAGGACTGAGGCGTCGGGAAAAAGCAGAGGTGGGGGCGTCTGTATTTACACTAACGACAACTGGTGTCGGAATTACGCGGTGCGGCAGACCACCTGCACCCCCGACGTGGAGCTTCTCTGCTTGAGTCTGAGGCCGGGTTACCTGCCAAGTTTGGAAACATTTTCCTCTGCGCTGTGTACGTTCTGCCCAGCGGGAACGCCGCCAGCGCCGCCGCCTTCATCTCCGACTGCGTTCAACAACAACTGCGACGGTGCCCGGATGCCCCGGTTTTCATCTTAGGAGACCTCAACCACTGCAAATTGGAGCTGTCCCGGGTTTTCATCAGTATGTAAAATGTGGAACAAGGGGAGACAGAGTCCTGGACAAATGCTTTGGGAACGTGAAGAATGCATATGTGAGTAGAGCCCGCCCCCCCCCCCCCTCTCCAACTCAGACCACAACACAATTCACCTCATCCCAACCTACAAAACAGCTCTCAAACGCAGCAAACCACAGAGAAAGACTGTTAAAATCTGGTCTCATGACAGCATTGAGACCCTTAAAGGATGTTTCCTATGCACGGAGTGGAATACCTTTCATGGGCTGGATGTGGATGTGGATACTGCTGATGTAAGCTGACTATATTCAATTCTGTGTGGACAACGTCATACCAACAAAGGAAATAACTGTTTACCCCAACAACAAACCGTATATTACTAAAGAGGTTAAAGACTGTATTAACCGCAAAAAAAGGGCATTTAAGAACCAGGACAGAGCCCAGCTCAAACTGGTTAAAAAAGAACAGTACGTACATCACATAGTACAGTGCAGTACGTAACCAGCCAAGCATTTACTATGACAGGGGGACGACAGAGAAAGATTGAATCAGTCTTGACACAACCTCACATTTTGTTTATACATGAGGGGGTTAACATGGCAGACGGCATGCTGGAGGGACAACCCCATTGCTGCACTCAGCGAATTCTGGAAGACAACTCACTGAGAAATGACCTTTACGACATCCCACTAGACAACCCAGACTTGACGTTATTTACGGACGGCTGGTGTTTCAAGGGCAATAAAGGACTCCAATCAGGTTTTGCTGTAACACAGATGAATGGAACAACTTTTGACCTAAAAGTGGCAGAGAGACTTACAGGGCCCCAGTCAGCTCAACGAGCAGAAATAGTGGCTGTGACAACTGCATTAAAATTAGCAAAAGATAAGACTGTGAACATTTACACTGACTCTGCGTATTGAAAGATATTATAACATTTTTAATACCTAATTTCATATATCAACTATTGTTACGAAATATTTTGTGTCCTGTGCAGAGCAGATGGTGTTGATTTCGGTATAATCTGACCTTAAACTGGGTCATACTATTTAGTCTAAAAAAGTTCCTTCTCAGCGCTTTGTGCGAAAACACATTTCGGTCTTGAAAACAAAATTTGCTTTGAAATAACACACACACACACTCTTTACTTTCTTCATCAGTCACGGCCACCGTAAATTTGGTTCAACTTGTTTGTGAGATTTTGTTATGGGGAAAAATAGAACCTTCAACTATATAACATATTCAGTCCCGAACACACACCCAAATCTGACCTTGTTTACGCCATCTGCTCACGGAAAAGTACCAGAGAGTATGTTTAGTCTATAAATGAAAAGGAGGAGGTCTTTTTAACTATAAGAAGCTATTGTACACGTAGAAGAGTACATTTGACGCTCTGAAATCCCACGTTTTTAAGTGATGTAATCGGAAGCTGTTATCTGTCCAGAGATTCGCTGTTTTTTATTAAATCATTTTTGCAAAGGTGTATTTTTCTTACATTAAATCTATCTTTATTTTTGGAACACGCAAAGAGGACAAAATTCCATTATTCCTCTTCAGTATGCGCATGTGGTTGTGCATACAGCCATCAAAGAATGGCAAAGAAATGACTTCATGACTGCTTCAGGGACACCTATCAAACACCATCAAGACATTTTTGATTTGAAAGACGCCTTGCTACTGCCCAAAGCAGTAGCTGTGATAAAATGTAAAGGACATTCCAAAAATAATGATTTTGTGTCAGTAGGAAATGATTCTGCAGACAATGCTGCAAAACAAGCAGCGGGCCACAACCCAACACTTCAATTGACGGTGAGCGAAGGTGAATTGGGAGACGGACAAGAAATAACTTCGGAAACAATCAAGCTGTGGCAGGAGAAAGCCAGTCCGGAGGAAAAGAGTGTTTGGCTGTCAAGAGATGCTCAAAAAGTTGGGGCAGGTATATGGCGGGGAGAAGGTAAATATATCCCGTCACAGAAACAATTAAAAATTCTAATTTCTGAAGCCCATGGAATATGCCATGTTGGTGTACACGAAACACTAAGCAACTGGTGGCATCCTTATATGAGACAAATTGTTGAGTGATTGAGTGAACTGCAGGATTGCAGTGTTGGTAATAAATTCAACAGTATGCCTACATCTAAACCTCCTCCTGGCACTCACGATCCGGAAGTGACTGCTCCAGGACAAGTAATTTCAATGGATTTTACTGATATGATAAAGCCAGTGGAAGGTTACCGATATTTATTGGTAATAGTGGATTCCTTTTCCGGGTGGCCGGAAGCATATCACTGCAAATCTGAAACAGCAGAGGTCCTGGTAAAACATTTGATTAATCATTACATACCATCACATGGGTTTCCCAGAAAAAATTAGATCAGACAATGGAACCCATTTCAGACATTTACAGGAAGTAGAAAAAGCATTGGGGCTAAAACATACATTTGGTTCTGTATACCATCCTCAATCTCAAGGACAAGCTGAACGAATGAATAGAAATATCAATGAAAAATTGGCCAAAGCACGGGCCTCATCAAAATTGAACTGGCTACAAGCTCTTCCTATTGCATTGATGAATGTGCGAATGTCACTAAACTCAGCTAAAGGCCGGACTCCGTTTGAAGGTCACACAAACAGACCATTTCTGGCTCCTAATGTTCCGCTGGGAGAGTCGCAAATTGCAGGACCTGCAGTACTTAAACAGATAATATCTACGTTCTCCAAGCTAACAAATAAACAACAAGATGTTCCTTCAGAAATAAATAATTGTGAATATGTGTGGTTAAAAGTCACTAAACGAAAATGGTGTGCTCCTAGGTGGACTGGACCACACAAAGTCACGGAGAGAACGTCTTGTGCAGTGCGCTTGCATAAGAAGTTGGACACGTGGTACCACCTGTCATCCACGAGGCCCGCTGGATCTGGTTCGACGCCCCCACCAGTGGGAGCCATCTGACAGATTCAACTGGAAAACTACGCCTGCTCCCAGTATCCAGCTGCCTGCTCGCGGAGGATGTCGTTCAATGGAGATTGAGTCAAGTGTCCTTTTCCGGGCAGCATTATTCCACAATTGAGTCACATTTTGGGAAGATAATCCCAGTGACCAATCCTTGGATCTCTGGCAGTTGCCCAGGGTTCTGAAAGAAGCTGACAACGGCCCTTTCAAAAAAAAAAAAAAAACTGACAAACACCCTTGTCATTCAACAAAGAACTTCATCACGAGATGGCTTCAAAGCGGGAACACGCCACCAGCTGCTACATTGCGACAATTTTGCTCATATTGATTATGTCATTCTGGTACTTATGGAAGCCCCTAGATGCAAATTTGAATGTAACTACAACACATCGTGTTAAGCGAGATAGTAAATCCCCACACATTCCCTGGATCATATCCTGGACGTATAATAACTCAATTGCTGTGACAGTTGCCCCAAACACGAACACCTCTGTTAAGATTCCCATTAAATCTTTGAAGGAATTTAAGAGAGGGAGACAAACAAAGGGAAGTCTTTGGGTTAAGTACTGGTGGTATTTGACAGGACATGTTTCACGACTAGACTGGAGTGCTTTTATAACCACCCAAAGCGGACGATACTGGCCACCGGGATCAAGCGTGGAGGCAATTTTCTTTAGCAAAAGGGTAACGCTACGTAAAATGGGAGGTCAACTCGATTTGACTTTTGCTTTGCAAAATATGCGGCCACCTAATGTAACTCTAAATAATACCTCCTGTTTCGGGCTATTATTATGGGCATGGTTCTCCGGAGCTGATCCCTATTTTCCAATTTTAGTTTGTGTAGATAAAACTATGAGTAAGTTAGAACAACCAAAAATGACTAAATACACGATGGAGACTGGGGTAGAAGCTGTTAGTGTACCAATTGATGGTGTAGTTGAGTGGTTTCGTGCTACAACAGGATTGTCCGGCGGCAGTAATAATTGGCTACTGCTGGCGAACGAAGCAGCGCGTGCCTCTGGCGAAAACTGTGTAGTATGCGTGGGACCACGACCTTTATTGCGAGTGATCCCTGCTAAAATAGAGGATCAATGTGTAATGGAACTTATGAATAAAACTGTCCCCAATTTTAAATGCTCTAAATGGGATAAGGTGTATCCACTCGTAAATTGGCAGACCACTAAACCAATATTTTCAAATAAAGTTGCGGATGGTAATTTTTCATGTATTAAAATGACAGGTACTAGATGTGGGACGAAAGTTCCAACCTCAGTCTAGGCCTGACATTTGGTGGTGGTGTGGTGATAATCGAATATTTGATAAATTACCAATTAATATGAAAGGATATTGTGCTCTCATCACCCTCCTTCTGCCAGTACAAGTTTTCCCCACATCTGTTGATAACCTTTTACAAATGATTGATACTTGGGACCAAAATCTTCTCCTTCTTTTCAGAGAATCAAACGATCTTCTTGGCAAGAGCAAAATGTCCCCACATACATAGATGTAATTGGGGCTCCGAGAGGGGTCCCGGATGAGTACAAATTGGCTGATCAAATAGCCTCAGGATTTGAATCTCTAATTTGCTGGTGGTGTACCATTAACAAAAACGTAGATAGAATTAATTAGGTACATTATAATGTCCAAAGGCTAGGAAATTGGACTCAATCTGGTTTTGAGGCAGTACATGGCCAGTTAGCTGCCACATCTTTGATGGCATTCCAAAATTGAATTGCACTAGATATGTTGCTGGCAGAGAGGGGTGGAGTTTGCTCAATGTTTGGAGATCAGTGTTGTACATTTATTCCGAATAACACAGCACCGGATGGAAGTTTAACTATCGCAATTGAAGGACTCCGGACACTTAATAAGAAAATGAAAGAGCATTCTGGTGTAGATACTACCATTTGGGATAATTGGATGCATGTTTTTGGCCGCTATAAAACTTTAGTCTCCTCAATTTTGATATCTGTTGCTGTATTTGCTGCTTTTTTAACCACATGCGGGTGTTGTTGTATTCCATGTATTCGTTCTCTTTGCCAAAGAATTATTACCACAGCTATTGAAAAACAGGATGTACAAAACAAGTCTTCCTATATGATGGTAGAATCTGTCCGTCCGTCCGTCTTCTTCCGCTTATCCGGGGTCGGGTCACGGGGGCAGCAGCTTTAGCAGGGAAGCCCAGACTTCCCTCTCCCCAGCCACTTAGCCAGCTCATCCGACGGGACCCCAAGGCGTTCCCAGGACAGCCGAGAGACATAGTCTCTCCAGCGTGTCCTGGGTCGTCCCCGGGGCCTCCTGCCGGTAGGACATGCCCGGAACACCTCCCCAGGGAGGCGTCCAGGAGGCATCCGAACCAGATGCCCGAGCCACCTCAACTGGTTCCTCTCAACGTGGAGGAGCAGCGACTCGACGCTGAGTCCCTCTCGGATGACCGAGCTTCTCACCCTATCTCTAAGGGAGAGCCCGGCTACCCTGCGGAGGAAACTCATTTCAGCCGCTTGTATCCGGGATCTTATTCTTTCGGTCACGACCCACAGCTCGTGACCATAGGTGAGGGTAGGAACGGAGATCGACCGGTAAATCGAGAGCTTTGCCTTTCGGCTCAGCTCCTTCTTCACCACAACGGACCGATACAGCGTCCGCATCACTGCAGACGCTGCACCGATCCGCCTGTCGATCTCCCGCTCTAACCTACCCTCACTCGTGAACAAGACTCCAAGATACTTGAACTCCTCCACTTGGGGCAGGACCTCCTCCCCGACCCGGAGAGGGCACTCCACCCTTTTCCGACTGAGGACCATGGTCTCGGATTTGGAGGTGCTGATCCTTATCCCAACCGCTTCACACTCGGCTGCGAACCGCTCCAGTGAGAGCTGGAGGTCACGGCTTGAAGAAGCCAACAGCACCACATCATCTGCAAAAAGCAGAGATGCAATGCTGAGGCCACCAAACCGGACCCCCTCAACGCCTCGGCTATGCCTAGAAATTCTGTCCATAAAAGTTCTGAACAGATTCGGTGACAAAGGGCAACCTTGGCGGAGTCCAACCCTCACCGGAAACAAATTCGACTTACTGCCGGCAATGCGGACCAGACTCTGACATCGGTCGTACAGGGACCGAATGGCCCGTATCAGGGGGCTCGGTAACCCATACTCCCGAAGCACCCCCCACAGAACTCCCTGAGGCACACGGTCAAACGCCTTCTCCAAGTCCACAAAGCACATGTGGACTGGTTGGGCGAATTCCCACGCACCCTCGAGGACCCTGCTGAGGGTGTAGAGCTGGTCCACTGTTCCACGGCCGGGACGAAAACCACACTGCTCCTCCTGGATCCGAGATTCGACCTCCCGACGGACCCTCCTCTCCAGCACCCCTGAATAGACCTTACCTGGGAGGCTGAGGAGTGTGATCCCTCTAAAGTTGGAACACACCCTCCGGTCCCCCTTATTAAAAAGGGGAACCACCACCCCGGTCTGCCAATCCAGAGGCACCGTCCCCGATGTCCACGCGATGCTGCAGAGACGTGTCAACCACGACAGCCCCACAACATCCAGAGCCTTCAGGAACTCCGGGCGGATCTCATCCACCCCCGAGGCCCTGCCACCGAGAAGCTTTCCAACCACCTCGGCGACTTCGACCCCAGAGATAGGGGAGCCCACCTCAGAGTCCCCAGACCCTGCTTCCTCAAAGGAAGGCGTGTTGGTGGAATTACTCTCCCCACCGGTTCACGACGTCCCGAGTTGAGGTCAACAGCACTCCGTCTCCACTATACACAGTGTTAACGGTGCACTGCTTTCCTCTCCTGAGACGCCGGATGGTGGACCAGAATTTCCTCGAAGCCGTCCGGAAGTCGTTTTCCATGGCCTCACCAAACTCCTCCCATGCCCGAGTTTTTGCCTCAGCGACCGCCAAAGCCGCATTCCGCTTGGCCAGCCGGTACCCGTCAGCAGCCTCCGGAGTCCCACAGGCCAAAAAGGCCCGATAGGACTCCTTCTTCAGCTTGACGGCATCCCTTACCGCTGGTGTCCACCAGCGGGTTCGAGGATTGCCGCCACGACAGGCACCAACCACCTTACGGCCACAGCTCCGATCGGCCGCCTCAACAATTGAAGCGCGGAACATGGTCCACTCGGACTCAATGTCCCCCGCCTCCCCCGGGACAATGGAGAAGCTCTGCCGGAGATGGGCGTTGAAACTCTTTCTGACAGGGGATTCTGCCAGACGTTCCCAGCAGACCCTCACAGTACGTTTGGGCCTGCCTGGTCGGACCGGCATCTTACCCCGCCATCGGAGCCAACACACCACCGCCCCTCTCTTAACCCGAGTGTCCAACACATACGGCCGCAAGTCCGATGACACGACTACAAAGTCGATCATCAAACTACGGCCTAGGGTGTCCTGGTGCCAGGTGCACATATGGACACTCTTGTGCTTGAACATGGTGTTCGTTATGGACAGTCCGTGGCGAGCACAGAAGTCCAATAACAAAACACCACTCGGGTTTCGATCGGGGGGGCCATTCCTCCCTATCACGCCCCTCCAGGTCTCCCTGTCATTACCCACGTGAGCGTTGAAGTCCCCCAGTAGAACGAGGGAGTCTCCAGGGGGTGCGCTCTCCAGCACACCCTCCAAGGACTCCAGAAAGGGTGGGTACTCTGAGCTGCTGTTCGGTGCATAAGCACAAACAACAGTCATGACCCGTCCCCCCACCCGAAGGCGGAGGGAGGCTACCCTCTCATTCACCGGGGTAAACCCCAACGTACAGGCGGCTAGCTGGGGGGGGGGGGGCAATGAGTATGCCCACACCTGCTCTGCGCCTCTCACCGTGGGCAACTCCAGAGTGGAAGAGGGTCCAGCCCCTCTCGAGAGGATTGGTACCAGAACCCAAGCCGTGTGTGGAGGTGAGTCTGACTATATCTAGTCGGAACTTCTCAGCCTCGCACACCAGCTCGAGCTCCTTCCCTGTCAGAGAGGTGACATTCCATGTCCCCAGAGCTAGCTTCAGTAGCCGGGGGTCAGACCGCCAAGGCCCCCGCCTTTGGCTGCCACCCAACTCACTGCGCACCCGACCCCTTTGGCCCCTTCCACCGGTGGTGAGCCCATGGGAAGGGGGACCCACGTTGCCTTTTCGGGCTGTGCCCGGCCGGTCCCCATGGGTATAGGCCCGGCCACCAGACGCTTGCCTTCGAGCCCCACCTCCAGGTAGAATCTGTTGTTTCTCCAACCATTTCCGCTGTCGCGACATCCGATGAAGATCCCGCTGGAATTTTTCTCTAAAAATAGTTTTTTAAGGTTAAATGTCTATTTTTGAACTCTTTCGAGTCCAATTGAAGGATTGTTGACATTTAACTGTTTCAATTTATATTTTAACTGTTTTGAATTTAGTTATACAGTACATGTGTAGATAGATAGATATTACTATGTTAATTCAATTATTAGATGTATAAGGATGTGATAATGATTTCTTTAAACTTTGTTTGAACACTGTTTTCTCTTTTTCCGTGAGAATGGAATGTGTTAAAAGGTTTCTGTTGATTTATCGGAAGGGTATGTTTAAAATACTGTCAGAGTTTCTGGTCATCAGGTGATCAGATAGTAAACTCTAAATCTCCAAGGATTAAGCCTGTCAACATTAATTCTCCAAAGTTTGGAAGTAACTCTGACAGAAACTTGTATCTGTTTTATATCACAAACTCTGCTAGGATTCAAAGGAGGGCGGGGACAAGCCACACAATGTAAAACCTTTACTATAAAGATGCTGAACATTCACTATTAAATACACACACTTTGAACTCTGGATCATTTTCTTGAGTGAGCCTAATTCTGTCTTTTAGAAGCTTCTAAAATAAAAACTTGCAAGAACTTTTTCCTCGATCTCATTTATGATTTATTTGAACACGCAAAAGATTACAAAAATACATATCTTACACAAGCTAAGATTGCTTAAAGACTTCGATATACATACAGCTAGACGAATATATCCGGACACAAACGATATAATGAATGACAATTTACACCATGAAAGTAGTGATCGACATACTGTTTCAACCAAAAACAACATAACTTTTACTTTTACCTTGCCCTCCAACCAACTCCATTTTTTTGGAGCTAGCGTCTCCAAACGGCTGCAACATTTTGCATTATTTCTTTTGTCTTTTTTTTTTTGAGAATTATTTAGTCTAACTACCAAGGTAATGTTTCATGTTTACAAGTGATTGTCATCAGTGCAGAGACAATTATTTGTGTGTGCGTATGAGTGTGTGCGTGAATGCGTGCGTGTGTGGGTCTTAGTTTTGGAGGCCTTCTGATTCTTAAAGTTTATATAAATTGCGTGCCTTGAGCTTTCCTTTTCAAGAGGTTACCTGCCCATTCCCCTATTTCTGAGTGCTGACTTTGTATAGCAGCCCTGGCTCTTCTATGCTTAGCCACTAATTCGGGGAACTGCTTGTTGTAAAGAATATCTGTATGTTGCAGTTCTGGTGTTATTAGTCTCTCACATTTAGTTTTGGTTTGTGCGTCTATGTGTGGATTGAGGTTGTAGCCCTGGATGACAGCTGCTCCATACTGGAATGGCATTAGTCTAGTTTTTTTTACCTGGCGTGGGTCAACTGACCCACCGTCTATGAGACAGGTTTTAGCTAATTGAGCCTGTAATCTCTTCAACTGAGCAACTTCAACTTTTATCTGCTCTCGTGCTATAAGAGAATCAACTTTGTTCCAGAAAGTCCTGTTGAAATGCACGTAGATCCTCCAGTCTAGAGCATTCCACCTCTTGATTTTTTCTGCAGTGGAAGGTAAAACTTGGTGACGCGTGCGTTCATTGCGGCTGTTCATCTTAAAGGAAGCCACGTCCTCCAGGGACCAGCAAAGACTGTGTTTAAGTAAGATCATAGATTCGTCAAAGTATTCTGAAATAAGAATGAGGTGGAAGTCCTGTTCAATTCCAGCAATCGTCCTGTTAGTTCTTGCCTCAAAGTCTTCAGCATCTATGGAAACATCATTGTCAAATCCAAAGTCAAAGGACAAAATATTATGGGCATAATTGTTGAAAAGAATTGATGAGTTGTAGCTTGGGGGTCTGTTGTCTAGGAAGTCATCCAGACTTTTAGTTTTGCAGAAGGCTGGGATGCTCTTGTAGTAAATAAAGATGGACTCCATCATGGCCACTGGATTCCTCATGATGGAGAAGTAGAATGTGTCTGCAGGCATCACCTTTGCCACCTACGACATGAAAATAAATGTTTCAATGGGACATAATTTATCATTAACAGGTTTTGAAGTCTCAGAGAGTTTACACATCCATCCATTAATTTTCTTAACCACTTGTCCTCACAAGGGTCGCTGGAGCCTATCACAGCTGGCTTCGGGCAGTAGGCGGGGTACAGCCTGAAGATTGTCAGCCAATCCAGGGAGTTTACACAAATTTCAGTTTTACACAAATTTCAGAGAAAATGTTGTGAAAATGTGAAAATCTGTCCAGGGAAAGCACTACACACACATGATCAAGGTTATTTTAGTTAATTTAATAAAAAAAAAATAAAAATAAAATTCAAAAAACAATTTCGTTAATGAAATAAAATACAAATGAAAATGTTTCTGAAAAAAAACGCAAAAAAACAACAATCTAAATTTTATGTTTACAAAAATAAGTAACTATAATTATAGCAAAAAAGTTCTTTATTTTAGTTTTTGGTAATTAATTCATTACATGAGCCTTTGGGGATGATTTTAAGTATATTTATTTCGATATTAACCGGAATAAGGACGTTTAAAAGTGTCACACAGAAGTGACGTCATCTAGGAGCAGCGAATAGAAAACGACCTTTGGCTCAGCTTGCCTGTTTACTAGGTAAAAAAGTGTGTTACTTCCTTCATTTTACCAAGGTATTTGTTAAATATTGCGCACAAGTAATGCACAAAAAAAATGAAACATTTTTTAAATAAGTAAAACTAAAAAACTAACAGAACCACCCTGAAAACTAATTAAAACTAACACATTTTAAACAATAAAACTCAAACGAAATTAAAATGAACTAAAACAAAAATTCCAAAACTATAATACCCTGCGCCTGATTTTATCATTTGTTATTTTTTTGTTACGTCAAAGATCGCCTGTAGGCTACGGTTAATATTTTCTGATGGTGCTAGTTTGGTGCGTGATTAATTTTGATCTCAATGTAAACAAATGCTTTGAAACTCCACTTTGGAAATGTTATTGTTGCTCTTAAGTAGGTTGACCAGACATCCCAGTTTACCGAATATTAGTGGTGCAACGGATCACAAAAGTCACGGTTTGGATTCGATTACGGATTTGAGCCACGGATCGGATCGAAAAAAACACATACTGTAATACTTTGTAAAACACTTTTTCCAATTATATATATAAGTATATATATATATATATATATATATATATATATATATATATATATATATATATATTTAATTTTTTTTCCTCCAAAATTTCTAATATAGCCCTTTAGGATTTAGGAACACAATTTTAAGTGCAACATGATGCAGAAACATTCTTATTTTTTTATACATGGCCCATGTGTAAAATAAAGTATTAATGGCTCTAATTTCTTAAATATTGTGTTCCTAAAATTTAAACGGCTTTGTTTGACATTTTGAGTTGAATGTTGTTGTTTTTTAACTCTTTGACTGCCAGACGTTTTCAGAAAAGGGATGTCAGTGCCAGCCGATTTAAGCATTTTGACTGATCATTCAAGGTCCACAGAGAATTTTGTGTTTGGACTGTGGAAACACACATACTACCAAATGAAGGATTGAACTCTCATCTTTCATCAGAAAAAAAGTTTGTTTCTACTTTATTCCGTTTTTCAGTAATCAATAATAGAAAATGGTTAGTTTCACCCAAATGCTCTGTTTTGAAACAAAAAACGGAAAAAACAAGCTTTTTGTGAAACGATATTATTTCATGCACTCTAGTTAATTTGACACCTTTTTTTTCCATGAATGATGCCACAAACACCTAAACAGTGCTTTACTTCTGTAAAGCACTACCACCAACAATGAAAAAGTGTTTTTTGATAGCAAAATACGTTTATTTACATTCAACAGTGTAACAATTTGACAAAACAATTTGCCAAACTATTTACAAATGTGTGCAACCGTGGTACTATTTACAATTGTGTGGATGTTTCAAATACAGTTTTTCTTTTTGCAACACTCCCCTGCGTGCAAGGGGACGCAGCAGGATTTGCACAACAGATTAGTTTTACTGGGATGGCCCCTTAGCGTGCAGAGGCTACACTTTCTTGCTGGCTTTTTTTTTCCGGGGAATAGCAAGTATATACTGCAGTGTGTGTTTGGCCATGTTGTCATCAAGTCTACTCTCAGGATCATGATACGGTGACGTTACGGTGGTGTTACGTCTGGCTTCCTCATTGTCCTTCAGTTCCTATACCGGGTGGTTGATCCATCTTATCGGCTCCATTCATGGTGGCATCGTAGTCCATAACCAGTGTCTTCTTCGTGATCAGACTGTACCCACTCCTCCGATGAATATGCATTGGACTTGGGGCACTCTTCGTCGTCCGATTGAACGTCCGCCTGAGCAGAAGTGCTCGGTTGTGCTCCGCGTTTTCCGGCGTTAGCATCGCTAACCTATGAGGCTTTATGACGTGATCATAGCCGGCGCGTCAACACTTCCAACTTCGGCGTCAACCTATGAGTCACCATCATCGTCGTCATCATTGTGCTCTTTAGCATTGGTCGATGCTTTTCGTCTTTGAAAAAAATGCTCAAGCGTGAGCTGCTTGCAACCGGTCGCCATTATGGCTTCCTCAGCCATTGTCCCCTTAACACTCTAGCTCCGCCTCACGTCTTCTACTGACGCCTACCCAATCTTGTCCAAAGAGAGTCATCGCTGCCATCTAGGGGCCAAAAATAGGCATTATACTAACTAGATCTGCTTGATACTTTCAGCACAGCTGGCCAAGGCTTTCCTCCACCCGTCCAAAAAAAACTTGGTGAACGTCTTTTAACGTCTTTGGCGCTCCTCCGTAGGATTTTACTAAACGTTATTTAACGTTTTTGGCAGTCAAAGTGTTAATGGGCAAAAGTGCTTTATAAAATAAATGAGGAAGTTCTATATGTATTTTTTAATAATTATGAAAAAACCTCAAAGTGCAATTTAAGGCACATTTCCTCTCTTTAAACATGGAGAGTGAATTACAAAGTAGCCTTGGTCCAGAATATCGAAAAATAATTCAATTAAGCCATCAGGTACCAGCTGTCAAACTCACTTACAGCTATCAGCCAGACACTCGTTGGTAATGCTAACAGTTAGCCGCTAGCAATTTACCTCGGAGACTTCTGCTGTATCAATATTATACAATCACGGCGTAATTAATTAGCGGTTTCTTAGCGTCCTTAATTAGCGATTGAATATGAGTTTGGGATAGCGTTGTGTTGATGTTGTTCGCAATGTCGATCAAAGCTACAATAAAGAAAGCCCAGTGTTTCCCACAGATTTGAAATCTACTTGGGTGGGTGGACTCAGGGGGGTTCTAAGTCCTGTTACTTGCGTCTCCTCTAACCTCATGATCCACAAATGAGTGACTGTGAACTAATGTTACATGCAGTATATCTAGTCGCAGCACGCACGCACGCACGCACGCACGCACGCACATACACACACACACACACACACACACACACACACAAAGTCTACTAAGGCTATTTGCATTGCCGTCAATTTATTACTGTATTTGGTAAACTTTATTTTGAAGTTAGGCTTAGTGTGTTACGTTGAGTATGTTTCAGCTTCCTTGACTGAATGGTGTCCATTGTGAATGCGCACTGTTGTTGTTTTTCCCCCACCAGCCAATCTGCGGATCGTGAGCAATCCTAACCGTGGGACCTGATCCGAACCTACCACGGATCTACCGGATATAGTTGCAGTTTTGATCCTTGTATCCCGAGTCGTGGTGAAGTTCACCAACCCGATTGTTTTTCCCCGCTATTTACACAAATCCCATCGCAGCATCCTGTTTTTTTTCTTTTTCTTTTTGTCCAGTCAGCAAGCCAATTGTGTGGACCATTTGTATGTCAATCACACAGTTGTCATAGCGGTTTATTCGACTAATCTAACCACAACTAATCACTAACACGCGTGTTTTCATCTGACCTGTGTAACGCCCAATTCACACTGACTGCGGAACGGACGCGGAGCGTTTTTCCGTATGACATCCACAAGGAATAGAAAGCATTTGGGGGTCAATTTACACCAGCTGCAGTGCGGTGACGGTGCGTATGCGGTGCAAATCGTATACGGTGCTGCGGAAGGTTTCTGCAAGCTTTCTATTTTTTTCCGGATCCACGTGCGGAATCCAGAATTAAGTAACCAGAGTCAGAATCTGGTTACCTAATTCTGCCTTTTAGCGAGAGCCACCACATCGCGATAACTTACATTGCTGTTTCTGTATTTGGCCATTTGTATATAATGGTTGTGTTTTTATAGTCAGGAACCCAGTTGCTGCCAGCAGGATCGAGCAGACTACATCAAATGACACCTTACAGTCACCAACTCCTCAAGATTCACTTCCAATGGGCACTAAGGGTTAATATTCGGAATCACTGCATGCCAGTGGGTTCTATAGGTGCTGTCCTCCCTGGCTGACCGGGTGCCCCGTGGTTCCCTCTCCCCTCCCCCTTCCTCCCCCTTGTTGCCTCTCCACCCCCATCCTCTACCTCCCTGTCCCTTCTCCCTTATCACCCTTCCTCCTCCTCCCCCCTCTCTCTGCTGCCCTGCCGCCGCCCTTTGCCCTTCTTGTTGTCTCCTTTCCCCGTCCCATCCCACTCCCTTGTCCGCCTTCTTCCCCCTCCCCTGGGCCGGGGACTCCATCCATGGCCCGGGACTCGGGTGTGCCTGCCCCGCTCCGGTGAGCCTCCTGGCACCTCGAGCGGGCCCCAGCATTCGGAGGGCGAGCCCGGTGGGGGTTTGGGTGGGGTGGGTTGGGGGTTTGGGAAGGGTCCCACTGGTCGCTCCTCTTAACTCACTACACGAGTTTTGCACAATACACTTTGTTAATAGACACATACGGCGACGCGGTTCCGGGCCTGTGGGCTGCCGGGGTGCCCCGTGGTTCCCTTTCCCCTCCCCCTTCCTCCCCCTTGCTTCCTCTCCCTCCTCGCCTCTCCCCGCCCATCCTCCGCCTCCCTGTCCCTTCTCCCTCGTCACCCTTCCTCCTCCTCTCCCCCTCTCTCTGCGGCCCTGCCGCTGCCTCCTGCCCTTCTTGTCGTCTCCTTCCCCCGTCCCCTCTCCCGTCTGCCTTCCTCCCCCTCCCCTGGGCCGGGGGCTCCATCCGTGGCCCGGATCTCGGCGCTCCGGGGGCCGGGAGGGTGGGTGGGTTGGTGTTGTGCCCGCCCCGCTCTGGTGGACCTCCTGGCACTTCGGGCGGGTCCCAATATCCGGGCTGGTCGCTCCTCTTAACTCACTGCACTAGTTTTGCACAATACACTTTTATAGACATATAGGGCACATAACACACTTTGGGGGGGGAGTGGGGTAGGGTGGAAACACCGTCTTCGCCCTACAACTCCCCTCCAATTTTAATGCACCACACAACTGGGGGGGGAGGCGCCATCAGTTGGGGAAGACCGCAGTATGGAGCAGTGCTGCGGTCCCCTGTCCATGTGTGTCCCCCCCCCCATTAATTTATTTTAATGCACCACATACGCTCATTGACATGCCTGGGAGGCGGGTGGATCGGAGCATGGGGATATCATTTCCAGCGGGGGCTGTGGACCGGTGGGGTGCCTGGCGGGCTTGCAGTGCCCCGTCCTGCTGTGTTGGGTTGGGGGCGCGGGCCGCGTTGGGGTGGGGGGCGCTACTGTTCCTGGGTTTGCTCTCCGGCCCTGCAGGGCCCGGGGGTCGTCCTTTGGCGCTGCCGCGGCCTGGGGGGCCCTGAGGTGTTGCGCTTGCTCTGTCCTGGCGGGGGTCGACGGCTCCCCTCTTTGGTGGAGATTTTCATGCATGCCAGATCCACCACACCAGCATCTACCGAAACTCAGACACAATCTGCTTCTTCCTCAGGTCATTGAATCGGTGGAGGCTGGTGTCTGTGGATCTCACTCTGCTTCGTCTGTCCTTCCTACCTTTCCTCAGTCTCTCCTTTGGGCCCTTGAGGTCTCCCTGATTTGTTGGAATTCAGATGTCTCTGGGGTTGGTGAAGGACTCTGGTTGGTGGCCTGGTGGGTGATGTCTGGTTGGTGCTGGACTTCACTTTCCTTTATTTTCTTTGGTCCTTCTTCGGGTCTCCTGACAGCCCCACGACTCTGGCTGGATTCTGAAGTGTTCGGTTTAGGTGAACGGTATGGGATTTTTTAATAGGTTTTAGGTGCACTAATGAATACACGCATGCACGCACACACACACACACACACATTCGAAAAAAAAAAGAAAAAAAGAGGGCAATGATGATGACATGTCAAATGAACAATACTGAGCTCTCCAGAGGAAAAAAAAATAGACACATAGGGCACATAACACACTTTAGGACTCCCCTTCAAATTTAATGGTGTGGATGCTTTTAGCACAAGTTTAATGCTTTTAATTTCCATCACCGTAGATTGACTATGATTCTAGATTATAAATACATGGAGCAGCAAACAAATCTGTGACTCACCTCAGCTTTTCTGAACCTCATATGATTGCACATGATGTGGAACTCCTTCACTTTTCTGCTGCTGACACCTTCCACAAAATGTGAAGCAAAGAAGTGGGGGTAAAACAGCTGTTTTTGTTTGTTGAGGGGAAGGGCAAAAGTCAAGTTACGACTTTCCCCAAAGCGGTAAAGGATATTTAGAATTGTGCTGCTTGCCGTCTTGTGCGTTTTCAGGAATACAATATGTGACTTGGGCAGACACTTCCTTTCTGTATCAACTCGTGTGATGTTTTTCTTGAGAAAAGGAAAGAGAGCATTGGGGTGGTTACTGTGTTTGCCAGCACCCTGTGGAGTCAAAGAATCTTCAAGTGTAGTAAATACTCTAGTTAGTGGAGACTGATCATGGAGGCCCGCCCAAACATTTCGCAGAAGCGGGAACATGTATCCACTGCCAGCTGTGAATTTCCCTTTTGGGAGCTCGTCATACCTGAAATAAATCACATGCAATACGAATGGTGTCAAATGTTGTACACTTGTACAGTTGAAAATGGTAAATGTGATCATGATATATAGAGCATATTCCCAATTATACACTGATTAAAAAAAAAATTTAAAAAAAAACTTAAAATGGTCTTTACTAACAAGATTTCCTGTTAGATTTGTAACGAATATTGCCAGTCACCCTCATTTTTTTTTTCAATTTCTCTTCCCTCAACATTTCACTCTTGGAAATATGCGCAAGGTCAACCCGGGGTGAGGTTTGAGAGGTCTCCGCTCTCCCCCTTTCCATCTCAGCCAGAGACAGCCAACAGGGATTACACCCTTTTTAAGTCAACGACCGGCCATGTCACCAGGATGTGAATGTTTGCTTTTCACCAGCCAGAACCACGAGTTTATGGCACCAAAGTATTTTATCGGAAAGCTCCATCTCCATCCCTACCGAGTTTGTTTGTTAAAGTCATAAACAAAATGAACCAAATGGTCCTTTGGAATCCTGGTCAGTACATTCCAACCTTCTTGGAGGTTACACGTGACCAGAGTGCCTTCAAATGGTGACGATAGGAACTGCCCTCACATGAAGCACCTATAATCCCCAAAGCAATCTTATACAGTTCACATAAATTCATCACATACAAGTGAACTTACGCAAAACTGAATGTTTCACATCATGTATGTTTTTGGAAAAGAATGTCATATGTATTTCAACAGGAAGGATTCATTACTTAGTTACTCCGGAAAGAACGAAATGATCTCATGATGCGTTGTTAGTTGATATGTGTAACGATAACATGTTTTGCTTGTAAGAACTTGACTTGCCAGCCTGACCAAATTTATTTGTTAATTATTAATTCTTTAAATAATTTGGAGTTTTAAAGTCTCAGATGTGGGTCAAGCCAAAAGAGAGACGGATAGGCCCCTTTTGAAGAACACGCCCCCACAACATTAAAACAGCAGGCGCGAACTTTGTTGGCTCTCTCGTTTTCCGGCCCGCTGTTCCTGCTTATTTCCACCTTTTTCCCCTCCGTCTGGCCCAGAACTGACAAAAGGACTCCCTGATGCTGTGCCACGTTTCTCAACCACGTGGCACCTTTGGTCCCTGATCGACCAAGTGTCTCGGACTTGCCGATTGCACCAAACATAAGCGCGCGCCCTTCTGCGAGACGGACTTTTTTTTTTCTTCCCTTTTTTTGTGTTTCGTCCCACCTCAGTGGCACAAGGTTGCCGACTAACTTTTCCGCGACCCGTGTGTCACCCAGTAACCACAGTTTGGACTGACAGGGCGCAATCCCCGTGCGTCAACCAGCACTTGCTCCATCATCCGAGTGTCCCGTCGCGGCGAGAGCTGGTTCAACGGATGGTCTCCCACGGGACGCAGACACGTGATGTGTAAAAATGCATTTCCTCTTATTACCACATAAATTACTTCACTAACCAAAAGATGTGGGAACGCCTAAATTGTGTGCTGAGCATGTTTACACCCCTACAGCACCAGCACTGGCGTGCACAGGTAGACCCCTAGTGGTGCTTACACCCTTGCCCCTCTGCCCTCTCTCAAAAAAAGTGCCCTTTAGAAAGTTCGTGTGTTTTTATTTATTATTATTTTTAAATAAACACCTTACTGAGGACAGGTCAATGTTGACACAATCTTTTAGAAAAGCTGCATGATTAATCATGTGTGAAAAAAAAAAACACGTCCACTGCGCGCGCGCACCCTAGTTCTCTCGCTCGCTCGCCTCCTTTGTCATGTGAACGCTAAATACCCACGGTCGCGGTGTGGGACAGACACACACACACATCTCCTTCCCCTACTGCTCCACCCCAGCCAGGTACAGTGGTACCTCGGAGTTTGAACATAATTCGTTCCTGTGAAGTGTTCAAAGTCCGAATTGTTCAACCTCCGAAACCTTTTTTCCCATAGGAAATAATGTAAATGCAATGAATCCGTTCCCAAGTTCCAAAAACAGAAAATTCCTATTATAATTTCAGTTGTTTTTTTTTTTACATTTACACCATGTACAGTATTTAAACAATAAAAAATATCTTACCTTTTTTGTTGTGGTGTGATGGCATCAGTGGATGATAAATGCTATGTTAACGCTTGCTTTAGTTCAGTGCTGAGTTTGTGTATTTTACATTGGGTATATTGTTAGACTACTAAGGAACGAAAGGCCATTTCTCGTGCAATGATAACAAATTGTCTTCATGGAGGAAGTGACGGCCTTGGCTCTATAGCTACATCGATCTTGGATCTTGGTTAGTTTTATTTGCTTCTGTCATGTTTTGGGTTTAGTTTGGGTTTAGTTTGTTATCATGTTACTTTGGTTTTGGTTCTGTGGGGTTGGGTTTTTGTATAATTTTGTTTTTTCTTGTTCTTTTGTTAGTGTGTTCTGTGCATGTGTCTGCTGAATGCTCCGAAGGACAAATTTGTTGGCTGCATGACATAATTCCCGGCGCTACTCGACAGCATGCACGGACTTACACATGAATGGTCGGTCAATGCACTACCGACAAGCAGCATGGACAATCCATTCATATGTAAGTCCGTTCGTGCTGTTAAGTCGCGACGGGAGTGGCATCATGCAGCAGACAAATTTGTCCTTCAGAGGACCCAGCCTTGCGAATTTGGACAAAGGATGTGTTTTGTTATGTTGTCCCTGTCTCATCAAGCTTTATGTGGTCCACCTGTGTTTGCCTGCCCTTCCTCATATCTCAACCGATCAGTGACATCAGCTACTTGTGTCTTGCCCAGGTGTGCCTCGTCATGTCAATTAGTGTTGGAGTATTTTGTCTCCTGTCTTTTGTTCAGTCCTTGTCGGTCCATTGTTTGTTGCTGTCTATGTTACTTTCAATGCCGCTGTCACCAATCTTGTGTTTTGTTGTTACTTTGATTTTTGGTATTTTTAGAACTTTGTTTTTGTTAGTTTTTTTGTTTTACCCAATACCCCTGTTAGTGTTTTTATTAATGGATTTTATTCAGCACTCCATGCATCCCTGCCGTGATCTTCCCGCCTCTCTGCATTTGGGTCCACGCAAACTGTGACAGCTTTGTTGGTAAAAGACTTGTTTTGCCATCAGGAGGGAGTTCCAACACAAAAGCGAGTGGGCCCTTACTTGCTTTAATTCCCACGCATCTTAATTGCGACTTAATATTTTTCCATACTTCTACAATGACACATCTCCAAAATCAGTCTGCCTTGTCTGATAAAAAGCAACCTCATTAATTGCAGACAGGTTAAGCGTTGACGTAAGTTCAAAATACAAGTTTAACAAGTAAAAATTAGTAGGTGACACGCAAGCATGTTTTCCACTGGTTGCATTTACTGAAGTCATAAATTGAGTAACACCCGCCCAGTCATTTGGAATTGGTAAATTGGTCCCCAGATGCCATCAACAGGCCCACCCCACCAGGCGAGCGCATGCTCATTTACCAGTAGCGTCTTCGCTAACCTCGGATCAGCTTTCACACATGTTGTGGCTTCCAGAAGAGTAGATCGGCTTGCATTCTGCCCATTGCGTCCACAGCAATGTTCACTCAATTCTGGTCAGCTCTGCCAGCACTGTTGCCAGCATCCGATGATGCTTAGATCTTGATACTCCTTAGCGCCCACCAAGGCCAGTCCACCCAGCAGAGCATCCCTTAACCATGTTTACCAACCCCATTGTAAATATTTACAGCACATACGTTGCAGCCACAATACAACCTTACAGCCTTGCATATTTACATCAAATGTCCAAACAGAATTAGAGCCAGACAATGTTGACATTCTTACAGGAATAGCACTACATGATATCAATGCAGGTGAATAAACAAGAGTTAATCTTGGCAGTGTCAGCAAGTAATCTTATGCTATATTTACATTATTCAAATCATAAGAACTCCAGTTTTGGGTTAATTAGTAATATGTTACAACAATTTCATTTGCGTCAGACATAATGCACAATTTAATGATGTAAGTTACTGATTGTAGTTATAGTCTCTCAAACTCCGCCAATTCTTCCACTCTCTTAACGATCCGTATTTTCTTTTGAGCAGATGAGTTTTATTTTGTTTGAATGAAAATACGACAGTCTTTTGTCCACTTGTTCTCGATAAGTCCATTCTTTCTCAGTTGTCGCACCCTTTTCGTTTAGTTAACAGTGTTTATGTGAATTCTTATTACTTGAACCATTCATACTACACACGATGTGACTGTTATGGCTAAAAGCAGCAGTACTTCAACATGTTTTAAGTGTTGCTATCAAAATATTTGTTAAAGGGTTATTAGTGCATGCAAAATTAGTGCACCTTTAAAAAATTTGCCTCATTATGTAAGTGGAATAGGTTCAATTCGAAGGTCTCTGTGAAATGTGCCATTTCTTTCTCTTTGGCATACAGGTCAGAAATGGCAGAGGTGGAATTTGTATCACATCCATTCCATCAACATTATGATCGCAATTAAATTGTTCAGTATTATTACAGATGACAAACAACATTCATTCATTCATTCTTTTAGCATTCAATCCAGATTAGTAATTTAACATCACCTGATTTGGCGGGCAACCAATGTCTGAATAGCAACGCAGACCACTAGGCTGATGATCAACATCCAGAAAAGGTGATGATTTCTACACAATGTCTTACACCTGCAGGGGAAATCACAAAATAAAGTTAGAACAGGGCTTATTCTTGTCTTGTTAATCCGTCAGTTGTCTGTCCAATAGATTTTTTTTTAAATTCCAGATCTGTTTTGTAATAAATTACTTTTTTTGTTTTTTTTTGTTTAACATATGAGGTAAATAAACTTGGCTGCCTGCCTAAGCTGGTAGTTGAGCCGACATCTCTCGTGGTTATGTTTTTTATTTTATAGCAGGAAATGAGCTGCGAATCATATATGTGAAACAGTAAACGCTTTTCCGGCTTTACGCTGGGAGAAATTTTGTCAGAGTACTGCTTTTTGGATGTGACTGAAACGTTGCCTGCAAAAGCAGCACAGCTTGAATGAAGGCATTATTGATTATTAAATTAAGACTTTGACATGACTAATAGCGTTGATGCAAATGTTTTTTGCACAAATAATTGTACCTGTACCGACTGTTTCAATGTCACTTAAGGACAGCTATCAGTAGTGTCAGATAATGACACAAATAAAAAATTGTGTAAGAAAGAGAGTAAGAATGTGCCAATATTTGCCAAAGGCAAAGAAAGATACTAAGATACTAAGATGTCAGATACTAAGAGCGCAATGAATACAGTGGACAAACTCCCTACTAGCGGCAACATGACAAGCAAACAAGAGGTGAGGGACTCAAGTCACATGACTTGGTAATTTTAAGGCTTGTGATTTTCCTCACTTCAACGTGACATGAGTTAGAACAGTAACGATACAGTGCCCTAATAGACCGCTGGCTGGCTATTGGGTCATTTCAGCAGCGGCAAGCGGTCATAATAAACTATTATTGCAGTGCATGCCCAAGCCCTTCAATAAAATTGTGTCCTCTATTCACTTTAATAAATGGAGGGCAACAATGCTTCAGGGTATCCAAAGGTTATGCCAAATAATTATTTTCATAATAAATTAAATTCAATCAGAGTACCATTCTGACATGACATGTCAAGGAAGCTGAAACATACTCAACATAACACGCTAAGCCTAACTTCAAAATAAAGTTTACCAAATACAATAATTAGTAATGCATTGACAGCAATGCAAATAGCCTTAGGACACCTTTACTTTGAAGTTTGCCAACGTCGTGGCGTGATGGTTAGCTTGACTTCCCTTTAGACGTTTCTTTGCTTGACATTGTAGTTGCGACCAACATCAACACAACGCTATCCCGAACTCATGTTCAATCGCTAATTTAGGATGCTAAGAAACCGCTAATTAATTACGCCGTCATTGTACGGCAGAAGTCTCTGACGTGAGTGGCTAGCGGCTAGCTGTTAGCATGACCAATGTGCATGAGTGTCTGGCTGCCAGCTGGTAAGTAAGTTTGACAGCTGGGGTCCATTTCACAAAGCATGTTCAACAAACACCAAGACTAACCCTGAACAGCGAGTAAATTGAGAGAGAAAACTGCGTTTTCGGTTCCAGGATAGCTGATTTGAGGTAGTTATATCAACGCAGAGTTGTTTCACTACACTAAAAAGTCTACATCAATGGAGCCCCGATTTGTTGAGTCACCATGGCAATGGGGAAGCACAGTGCGCGGCGCCGCCCTCTGCTTCATATGGCGAATTTGAACATGTCTTTAGAAAAAAAGTGCAGAGCCTATCACGAGGTGCTGTGACTATCGCGAGACCTACAGCGAGACCGGGAATACCCAACATGGCGGCGCCCTGCTGCTAAGATAGAACTAGCTCTGTTATGCTAAACCAAATACGACTTTAACCACCATATCACTTGGCTTTTCTCTTCTCTCTTTCATCCGGCAGATTTGGAATACCACCCATCGTGGAGGACCTCGAACGTTTCATCGACCGATACTTTTACAGCTGCGCGATGGAGGATCCTTCCTTCGAGAAACCTTCCAAGAAGAGAAAAAATTACTCCGCGACGGACACGGATGATCTAGCTACTACGGACATTTCGGTCAGTATGCTGGACCCCATAAACAAAAAACTAGATGTCCTCTGCCTCATCCGCGAGGACGTTAAGGAATTAAAGGCGAGCTTGGAATTTGTCGGCCAACAGCTAAGTGACCTCCAACGAGATAATGCCGAGTCCTCTTCACTTCACTTGCGGCTGTTTCAGCCGAGTTGGAAACGATTAAAAAGGAGAATAAAACGCTAAAAGAAACGGTTCTGGATGTCCAAACCCGTAGCATGCGGGAGAATTGAATATTCTCAGGCATATCCGAGAATACCTCTGATAATCCAGAGGCCGAGATAAGAAATTTTATGACGACATCGTTAAAAATTCCTCAGGAGACGGTAAATATCTCTTTTTACCATGTACATCGGCTTGGAGCACGTAGGGGCAACAAACCCCGTCCTATTATCGCTAAATTTGAGCATTTTAAACAGAAATAATTTGTTAAAAGTAAAGGACGGGAGCTTAAAGGGACCTCTTTCGGAATTAATGACCAATTTCCGAGAGAGATTAATGAGCGGCGAAAGGTACTGTTTCCTATAATGAGACAAAATAGGCAGGAGGGTAAACGGACTATGATAGTCGTTGATAAGCTATACATCGATGGTCAACTAGGAACCCCAACTCCACTCCCTGGCTGTTCTAATTGGCATTGATGGAACTAAACTTTGTTTGATTATTAGATGTATAAATATACTGTATATGTAGTTATAAATCCTAAAATATGAATACTCATGTATAGGCTATATTACAAATATAATATTAATAAATAACTATATCTAAAATATATATATTTTTAAATATCTCGCTTAGGTTACCAGTTACTGGTGTATTGTTACATTTAATCCTTCACTTTAACCTCTCTCCCCATTTTTTCACTGTTATTCACTTACACGTTACCTCTAATTTCACACAAATTACATAAACCACCTAACCACTTTGATTCTATCCTATAACATGCCAATATTAATAAGTAGCCTATACAGATTTATATACATAGGACTGAGTTTATATTGTTTGTATGCATAAATTTGTTCTGGTTTCATAGAATGTTTGTGGCACTCGCTAACAGGCAAAAAGAATAAAAAAATTAGACCATCTCTTAAAATTAAAAGCAGATATTTGTCTCCTACAAGAAACCCACCTACAAAAATCTGAAGAAAAATTACTATTAAAGGAACAACTGGTGAATGCACACAATCACCAGAAGAATTTAATCAAATATTTTACAACTATTATCGCAACCTATACTCCGATACTAACAAGCCTACCCCTGAGCATATTGAGGCATTCCTCAGTAGCTTAAATATACCTCAGTTAACTACTGAATATAAAGATATGTTAGATGCGCCACTTACTATAAACGAGCTGTACAGCGCTCTAGATAGTATGCCTAATGGCAGAGCACCTGGCACGGATGGTTATCCGGCTATATTTTCTAATCACTTTTGGTTAATGCTTGCTCCATTATTCTTAAGAGTGGTAACAGAAATTAAAACTAATGGTTACATATGTCCACACATGAATACAGCAGCATTAAATTTTTATTAAAGCCAGAAAAAGACCCCACCCTTCTATCAAGTTACCGTCAAATTTCACAAATTAACACCGATATTAAAATTATCGCTAAGGCTTTCACATCTAGACTAGAAACAGTAATCTCGACAATCATTCATAGAGACCAAACAGGCTTTATTAAAGGTCGTCACTCTACTAATAATATAAGGAGGCTCTTTAACCTTATTAGCATGTCACAGCGGCATGATAAAAAGGCAGTTATTATATCGCTGGATGCAGAAAAAGCCTTCGACAAAGTTAACTGGTCCTTCCTCTTTGCTGTTTTCAATAAATTTGGCTTTGGGAAGTCATTTATTCACTGGGTGTATTATATGAGTCTCCTAAAGTTACTACTAATGTCACAAATCAGTCCTTTGCACACTCATTTTACCTGCATTGATCTTGCGAATGCATTTTTTTGCATCCCTCTTGACGCGTCTATGCAAAAGTAATTTGCATTTACGTGGAATAACGAGTGTTATTCATATACCCGTCTGCCTCAGGGATTTGTGTTATCTCCCGGGGTTTTTAATGCTTCCCGAAGACAGCTGTTGTCAAATTTACAACTCCTTAATGATGTTCTCTTGGTGCAGTATGTAGACGATCTGCTCCTGGCTGTGCCGTCCGAGGAGTCCTGCCTTCAAGCTACACAGCTCCTTTTGAGCCACCTGGCTAAAGTTGGCTTGAAATGCTTCAAGGACAAACTCCAAATTGCTCGACCGCAGGTTGCATTTTTGGGACGTCTCATATCAAAACATGGAACAGGTATTTCTCCATCACACAAAGATGACATCTTGCACCATCCCAAACCGACAAATGTAAAGCAGATGTTGTCGTTTTTGGGATTGTGCAATTACTCTCGACATCATGTTCCGGATTTTGCGGAACTGACTCATTCTCTCAGACAGTTGGTGAATGAAAAAGGAATGAGAAACCTGTCACATCTTCTTGATTGGACCAATGATGCTGAGACTTCTTTTGTCCTGCTAAAACAATTTTTGTCATCAGCCGTGGCTCTTGTCGTTCCTGATTACACTAGGATGTTTTATTTGGACGTTTCTGAAAAGTCATCAAGTGTATCAGCTGTACTTTTCCAGAAAACGGTGATGGCAACAGACAAGTCTGTCTGTACGCATCAACACCTCTTGAAAAATATGAGAAGTGTCATCATGTGTGTGCGGCATTTTCTTCCGCATTAGCACGCTTGATTCAGAAAACGTCTCATATTGTGTTACATCATCCGTTAACGGTACGAACATCACATAGTACGGTACAATATGTGACTAGTCAAGCTTTCACGATGACGGGAGGGAGGCAGAGAAAGATTGAGTCCGTTTTGACACAGCCTCACATTCTGTTTATACACGAAGGAAGAAATATGGCTGATGGTCTCCTCGAAGGTCAACTGCACTGCTGCACTCAGTGAACTCTTGAAGACAACTCACTGAGGGATGACTTTTACGACATCCCACTAGACAACCCAGACTTGACGTTATTTACGGACGGCTGTTGCTTTAAGGGCGATAAAGGACTCCAGTCAGGCATTGCAGTAACGCAGATGACAGGTTCAACTTTTGAACTAAAGGTGGCAAACAGACTCACTGGAAAACAGTCGGCTCAATGTGCAGAAATCATCGCAGTGACTTCGGCATTAAAACTAGCAAAAGATAAGACTGTGAACATTTATACTGACTCAGCTTATGCACATGTTGTTTTGCATACTGCCATCAAAGAATGGCTAAGAAATGACTTTATGACTGTGTCTGGGTCCCCTATTAAACACCAACAAGACATTTTTAATTTGATGGATGCATTATTATTACCCAAAAAAGTAGCGGTGATCAAATGTAAAGGGCATTCAAAAAATTATGATTTTGTCTCAGTCGGGAATGATTCCGCAGACAGGGCTGCAAAATACAGCCCAGAACTTCAACTTATGGTGAGCGAAGGTGAATTAGGAGACAGACAAGAAATAACTCCGGAAACAGTTAAGCAGTGGCAGCTGAAAGCAAGCCCAGAAGAGAAGAGCGTTTGGCTTGCGAAAGGGGCGAAACAAGATGATGCAGGTATCTGGCTGAGAGAAGGTAAATATATCACACCACAGACACAATTAAAAATCCTAATTACTGAAGCCCACGGAATATGCCATGTTGGTATAGATGAAACTTTGAGGAGACTACAAAATTGGTCACATCCCTACATGAAACAGATCGTGAAAAGTGAACTGCAGGACTGCAGTGTTTGTAATAAATTCAACTGTATGCCTACAACTAAACCTCCTCCTGGCACTCACGATCCAGAAGTGACAGCTCCGGGACAAGTAATTTCAATGGATTTTACTGATATGTTAAAGCCAATAGAAGGTTACCAGTATTTACTGGTAATTGTGGATTCATTTTCCGGGTGGCCGGAAGCATATCACTGTAAGTCTGAAACAGCAGAGGTTGTGGTAAAACATTTAATTAATCATTACATACCGACACATGGGTTCCCCAAGAAAATTCGATCGGACAATGGATCGCACTTTAAAAATAAACATCTACAGAAGGCAGAAAAAGCATTGGGGCTAAAACATACATTTGGCTCTGTTTATCATCCTCAATCACAGGGACAAGTTGAACGAATGAATAGAAATATTAAAGAAAAGTTGGCTAAAGCACTGGCCTCATCAAAATTGAACTGGCTGCAAGCTCTTCCTGTCGCATTGATGAATGTGCGCATGTTATTAAATTCGGCGAAAGGCTGGACTCCTTTTGAAGGTCATAAAAACAGGCCTTTTCCAGCTCCTAATGCTCCGCTGGGAGAGTCACACGTTGCGAGGCCCCCAGTAATTAAGGAGATAGTATCTACATTCTCCAAGTTAACAAATAACCAAACAGATGTTCCTTCAAAAATAAATGATTGTGAATATGTGTGGTTGAAAGTTACTAAACGTAAATGGTGTGCTCCTAGATGGTTGGGACTGTTCAAGGTGAAAGAGCGTACATCCTGTGCGGTGCGCTTGCATAGGAGAGGGGACACTTGGTACCACCTGTCATCTACCAGGCCCGCTGGATCTGGCTCAACGCTGCCACCAAGGGCAACCATCTGATGATTAACGCCCACACAAGTGGCAGCCATCTGACGGATCCAAAACACGCCGGCTTCCAGTGTCTACCTGACAAGCTGTCCAAGGAGGAGAGCTGCCCGCGGAGGAGGTCGCTCAAAGGAGATTCATTCAAGTGCCTTTTCCCTGGGCATCATTTCACAATTGATTCGCCTGGAAAAGCTGATCCAGTGTCAATCTGCTGCTCTGAAGGAGGAAATCACTCAATGCAGATTGAGTCACGTGCCCTTTTCATCAATTCACAACGATTGAGTCACACTCTGGGAAAATAACCCCGGTGGCCAATCCTTGGATCTCTGGCAGTGAGCCAGGGTTCGGAAAGAGGCTGACAACGCCTCTTCTTCTAAAAAAATAATAATAATCAACCAACGACTGACAAACATCCTTCTCCTTCGACAAACGAACTTCTTCTCAAGATGGCTTCGAAGAGGCAATCTGCTACTACTTTCTACATTGCGACGATTTTCCTCATATTAATTGTTGTGCCAATCTGGTTTTTCATGAAGCCCCTTGACGCGAGTTTGAATACAACACACTGTGATAAAAGAAATGTTGTTTCTCCCCGAATACCATGGATAATGTCCTGGGCTTATAATAACTCAATTGTTCCGACAGTTGCTCCTAGCACAAACACGTCTGTTAAACTTCCTATTAAATCTTTGAGGGAATTTAGTGGAGGAGGGCCGACTGAGGGAGGCCTTTGGCTCAAGTACTGGTGGTATTTGACAGGAAATGTTTTACGACTAGATTGGAGTTCCCTGATTACCACCCAAAGTGGACGATACTGGCCGTCAGGTTCAAGCGTGGAGGCAGTTTTCTTTAGTAAAAGAGTAACATTGCGTAGAATGGGGGGGTCAATTCGAATTAACTTTTGTTCTTCCTGAAGTAATATGCGGCCACCTAATGTAACCATAAATAATACCTCTTGTTTTGGGCTAATGTTATGGGCATGGTTCTCTGGAACTGATCCCTATTTTCCAATTTTAATTTGCATTGATAAAACTATGAGTAAAACAGAACAACCAAAAATGACTAAATGCACAATGGAGTCTGGGGTGGAAGCCTTTAGTTTCCAAATTGATGGTGTAGTTGAATGGTTTCGGGCTACAACAGGTTTGTCTGGTGGCAGTAATAATTGGCTACTGTTAGCAAATGAGGCAGCACGTGCTTCGGGGGAAGATTGCGTTGTATGTGTGGGCCCAAGACCTTTATTGAGGGTAATTCCTGCTAAAATAGAGGATAAATGTGTAATGGAACTTGTGAATAAAACTGTCCCCAATGTTAAATGCTCTCAATGGGATAAAGTGTATCCACTTGTTGATTGGCAAACAACTAAACCAATATTTTCAAATAAAGTTGCGGATGGTGATTTTTCATGTATTAAAATGTCAGGTACTGGGGAACAATTGGGAAAACTAAATCACACCACTCACTGCATTTCAGCAACAGATGTGGGTCGTAAATTCCAGCCTCAATCCAGGGCGGACATGTGGTGGTGGTGTGGAGACAGCCGGATATTTGATAAGTTACCTCTGAATATGAAGGGCTATTGTGCTCTCATCACCCTCCTTCTGCCAGTAGATATTTTCCCTACATCGGTTGATAACCTTCTGCAAATTGTTAATACTTGGCAACCAAAATTTGCTCATTCTTTTCAGAGGGTCAAAAGATCCACTTGGCAGGATCAAAATGTCCCCACATACATAGATGCGATTGGGGTACCTCGTGGGGTCCCTGAAGAGTATAAGATTGCTGATCAGGTGGCTTCGGGTTTTGAATTGCTAATTTGCTGGTGGTGTACCATTAACAAAAATGTAGATATAATTAATTATGTACATTACAATGTTCAAAGGCTAGGAAATTGGACTCAATCTGGTTTTGAGGCTGTACACGGCCAGTTGTCTGCCACATCTTTAATGGCTTTTCAGAATCGTATCGCCCTTGATATGTTACTTGCAGAAAGGGGTGGTGTTTGTTCAATGTTCGGAGAACAATGTTGTACTTTTATTCCTAATAATACTGCACCGGATGAAAGTTTAACCATTGCAATTGAGGGACTCCGAACACTTAATAAAAAAATGAAAGAGCAGTCCGGTATCGATACGTCAATTTGGGATACCTGAATGGATGCTTTTGGTAGATATAAAACCTTGGTTTCATCAATTCTAATTTCTGTGTCTGTATTTGCAGCTTTTTTAACTACTTGTGGATGTTGCTGTGTACCGTGTATCAGATCTTTGTGCCAAAGACTTATTACCACAGCTATTGAAAAACAAGATGTTCAAAACAAGTCGTCTTATATGATGGTAGAATCAGTAAATTCTAAAGCTATGACCGCGGTTGCGACATCCGATGATGATCCCGCTGGAATTTTTCTCTAGGCTGTTTTTAAGGGTTAAATGTCTTGTTATGAACTTTTACTAGTTCAATTGAGGGACTGTTGACATTTAACATTTTCAATTTATATTTTTACTGTTTATGAATTTACTTATAAGTATATAGATGCCATATAACTGTAGTTAAAGGAATAACACTGTGATAATGTTGTTGTGAAATATATTGGAACTTTTCACTCTCTTCCAGCTCTTGAGATAAGAATGTGTATGTTTTAAAGGTAGTCAAGTTCTCATGGCATTACTCATTATGTCGTAAAAACTGAAGGTCCAAGGTCAAAGCCTGTCTACATAATTTCTTGGTGCCTGGTAGAGAGCTTAGATAATCATATCAGTATCATCATGTCTGCTTATTAAGAACACTACTTCTTTGTCAAGCCTAAGGGCGGGAGTATTCTTTTTTCAAGTATAAAACATCTGTATGTTTTCATATTCGACACACACTTGAGGCTTAAACATCACCTTCGAATGTAAGCCATTCTCCTGTGTCTTTAAGAGCTCTTAAATAAACTCCTTAAGGGAACTTTTTCATACGATCTCAATTCTGCAATTTATTTGAACACGCAAAAGATTACACTTAATAAAGTAATCAAATAATGCCTTCAGATTATATCTCAGAGTTTTACTCTACAGAGAGGCCCAAGACAGGGATGCCCACTGTCCCCTTAATTATTTGCAATATTTATTGAGCCGCTTGCATTAGCTATACGCCAGGAAAGAAGGATTCAAGGAATTCACTCTGGGGTAACAGAACACAAAATTAATCTATATGCCGATGATATTTGACTTTATTTAGAAAAGACTGCTATTTCGTTAGGGGAAGTATTTAACTTAATAACTAAATTCTCACATTTATCAGATTATTCTATTAACTGGACAAAATCAACACTACTACCTATTACAGAAAATTCATGGAACCCTGCAAGCCAGGACCCACACTACTCATTTCGTATAGGTAATTTAAAATACTTATATACATACATAAAAATATTTATATTAATAGTGACTTGGAGCGCTGGAATAATTTTCCTATTTCTCTAATAGGACGAAGAGCCACCATTAAAATAAAAGTTTTACCCAAAATAGATTTTTTTTTCTCAATGATTCCATTTAAACCTACGGCTAACTGGTTCCAGTTGTTGGACTCGGCCATTACAAGATTTTACTGGAATAAAAAAAAAAGAAGCAAATCTACTCTTCAGAAAAGTAAATCCAAAGGTCTAGAGGCACCAAATTTTATGCACTACTATATAGCTAACCAGCTACAATATATCATTCTATGGGCACAACCCAACAGATATACTAACTGTTGGCTTGAACTAGAACAGAAGGATTGTAATAACCTCAGACTTTTAGATTTACTCTTTATTACAACATCGATTAAGTGACACAATTGTTTTAACAACCAATCGTTTTATTTAGGTGTGTGGGGGCAGAAAGGAATTACACATCTTCACCATCATTTCTCAGATAATATGTTTATATCATATACATCATTGCTCCAAAAATACAAAATAAAAAACGGGAATTTTTTTTCATTATCTGCAAGTTAAAAGTATGATAAAGAAACAAATTCCAACACTTCGGGGTAAGCTCCAACGGCCTGTTTTAGCTAAAGATATTACAAACCTTTCTCTGACAACAACAAAATAACTCTCAAAAATATATGTTACTTTCGTATACTGATAAAATGTATTTACCCATCTCGAAATGGGAGACAGACTTGTCTATAGCTCCGGAGTTTGACTTTTGGGTTCAAATTTGTGTAACTAATTAAAATGACAAAACAAACACATTTACAACTTATCCCATATAAAATTATTCATAGAACATACATTACTCAATAAATGATGAAGAAAATGGGACTCTTAGACTCCGACATTTGTCTCCAGTGTTTACAAAACACTACAGACACTTATTTTCATGCTTTATGGTTATGCACTCTGGTTATGTATTTCTGAACTAAAGTCTTAGAAAAACTTTCCGCTATCTTGGACTGTAGGATACCTTTATCTCCAAACTTGTGTTTGCTAGGTGACCTAACAACAACTGACTTACCACGTAAACAATTTCAATCTACGCTTGTAGCCCTTACCATCGCTAAAAAAACAATTCTTGTTAACTGGAAAAAGAAACAAACTCTGAATATCGACCAATGGTCTAACCTCCTCCTAAATCACATTTTAATGGAAAAAAATATCTGCCTTGAATAAAAACCAAATATCAAAATTTATAGAAACATGATCTACGTATATAGAATCTTTTAATCTAAATCTGGTTACTTAATTCTCCCTGTTAGCGAGAGCCACCACATCGCGATAACTTATATTGTGAAAGATATTATAACATTTTTAATACCTAATTTCATATATCAACTATTGTTACACATTATGAACATTCCAATTCTTTATATTATCCTTGTCGAAATATTTTGTGTCCTGTGCAGAGCAGATGGTGTTGATTTCGGTATAATCTGACCTTAAACTGGGTCATACTATTTAGTCTAAAAAAGTTCCTTCTCAGCGCTTTGTGCAAAAACACATTTCGGTCTTGAAAACAAAATTTGCTTTGAAATAACACACACACACACACTCTTTACTTTCTTCATCAGTCACGGCCACCGTAAATTTGGTTCAACTTGTTTGTGAGATTTTGTTATGGGGAAAAATAGAACCTTCAACTATATAACATATTCAGTCCCGAACACACACCCAAATCTGACCTTGTTTACGCCACTGCTCACGGAAAAGTACCAGAGAGTATGTTTAGTCTATAAATGAAAAGGAGGAGGTCTTTTTAACTATAAGAAGCTATTGTACATGTAGAAGAGCACATTTGACGCTCTGAAATCCCACGTTTTTTTAAGTGATGTAATCGGAAGCTGTTATCTGTTATCTATTTTTTATTTATTATTTTTGGAACACGCAAAGAGGACAAAATTCCTTTAATTTCTTTCAATTTGCTGTTTCTGTATTTGGCAATTTGTAACTAATGGTTGTGTTTTTACATTCAGGAACCCAGTTGCTGCCAGCAGGATCGAACATACTACATCAAATTACACCTTATAGTCACCAACTCCTCAAGATTCACTTCCAATGGGCACTAAGGGTTAATATTCGGAATCACTGCATGCCAGTGGGTTAACTTTATAGGTGCTGCCTCCCCATGGGCGGCTCTGCCTCTCTGTTGGCTGCTGGGTGGCGGCTGTGTCTTGGCCGTTCCCTGGGTCTCTTGGGGGGTGCTGCGTTGCGGTGCTCTCCCTGGTGTCCGGAGCGGCACCTCCCACCGCAGTCCGTCGCTCCATGCCCGACGTGGTTCAGGGTGGGTGGGCCACCGGGGTGCCCCGTGGTTCTCTCACCCTTCCTCCCCCTTGCTGCCTCTCCCTCCTCGCAGGTGCCCTCGCCGCTCCGCTGTCCGGCCCCTCTCCGGGGGGTGGGGTACTGGTAGCTGGGTGGGGTACTGGTAGCTGGGTGGGGGTGGGAACCTGGGGGCGGTTGGGGCCGTGGGCCGGTGTGGTGCCTGGCGGGCCTGCCGTGCTCCGATGTGCTGCGTTGGGCTTGGGGCGCGGGCCGTGTTGGGGTGGGGAGCGCTCCTGGGTGTGCTCTCCGGCCGGTGGCCCCTGCGGGGCCCGGGGGTTGTGCCTTGGCTCTACCGTGGCCTGGGGGGCCCTGGGGGGTTGTGCTTGCTCTGTCCTGGCCGGGGTCGACGGTTCCCCTCTTTGGTGGAGGTTCTCATGCATGCCAGATCCACCACACCAGCATCTATAGAAATTCAAACACAATCAGCTTCTTCCTCTGGTCGTTGAATCGGTGGAGGCTGATTTCTGTGAATTTCACTCGGTGGTGAAAGATTCTGGTTGGTAAGCCGGTGGGTAGTAGGTGATGTCTGGTCAGTGCTGGATTTCACTTTCCTTTCTTTTCTTTGATCCTTCCTCGGGTCTCCTGGCAACCTTACGACTCTAGCTGGATACTGTAGTATTCGGTTTAGGTGAACGGTATGGGATTTTTAATAGGTTTCAGGTGAATTAATGAGTACACACTCACACGCACACACACATGCACACACACACCCGCACATGCACATACTCACGCACATACAAAAAAAAGAAAAAGAGAGAGCAATGATGATGACATGTCGAATCTGCAAGATTACTGAATGAACAATACTGAGCTTTCTCAAGAAAAAAAGAAAAATGAAAAAGAAGAAAAATGCAACACTGCAGCGGATCCAACCCAAATCACGACAAAAGCGATGTGGCTATAGAGCCAAGGCCGTCACTTCCTCCATGTAGACAGTTTGTTATTGTTGCATGAGAAATGGCCGTTCACCCCGGGTAATGAGCTATCGCACGACATGCGGCGCACATCGTCGTTCAAATCCGTTCTATCCGTCTGAAGCCTAAACGAGTTGTAAGCGCACACAACGCCAACACCAAATGTCTGAACCCAACTGATGAAAGCAGAGAGATGTTTTTAAAAGATTCTTAACCCTGAACTCTTAACTTAACTCTTAACATCTTCTGTAAACAACCATCTCGCAAAGGACATTTCATGAGTACTACTTTATTACGAAATTTCGCGAGACGGAGCATTGGCACGCACGTATCGCGAGATGCTGTGACCATCGCAAGACCTACAGCGAGACCGGGAAATCCCGGTTGGTTATCCGGCTATATTTTTTAAGCACTTCTGGTTAATGCTTGCTCCACTATTCTTAAGAGTAGTAACAGAAATCAAAACTATTGGTTACATATGCCCACACATGAATACAGCAGCAATTAGTAATTAGTGGGTGGTTAGCAAGTCTGCTTATAACGGCTATTAAAGGGACAACTGGTGAATGCACACAATCACCAAAAGAAATAATCACATTTTTTATAACTATTATCGTAACCTATACTTAGAAACTAACAAGCCTAACCCTGAGCATATTGAGGCATTCCTCAGTAGCTTAAATATACCTCAGTTAACTACTGAATATAAAGACATGTTAGATGCGCCACTTACTATAAACGAGTTGTACAGTGCTCTAGATAGTATGCCTAATGGCAAAGCACCTGGCCCGGATGGTTATCCGGCTATATTTTTTAAGCACTTCTGGTTAATGCTATTATTAAGAGTAGTAACGTAAATTAAAACTAAGGGTTACATACGCCCACACATGAATACAGCAGCAATTAAACTTTAAGCCAGAAAAAGACCCCACCCTTCCATCAAGTTACCGTCCGATTTCACAAATTAACACTGATATTAAAATTATCACTAAGGCTTTCACATCTAGACTAGAAACAGTAATCTCGACAATCATTCATAGCGACCAAACAGGCTTTATTAAAGATCGGCACTCTACTAATAATGTTAGGAGACTCTGTTGGGTCTGATATTACAGATCCCCTTAGTTACCGACCGTGCACCAAGGAAAAAGGAGGCAGAAGCTGTTGCTTTGTTTTATTGCAACCGCGGCTGGGAGAGGAGAGGAGACGCGAGACCTTAACTCACGCTCGGCTCCGTCCGACTCTCTCTCCTCCCCCGGCCACCTCGTCGCTTTTATTACAGTTAAGTTTCAGTTTCGTTTCATACAAAACATGGTTAAGTTTCTGTTTTCATATGTCATGGAAAAATACAAAACATTTGAGAAAGTTGAGCGGCGCCTCTAAACGACAGTTGATAATATAAAAACATAAAAATATATACAGGATATTCTTTAAAATACACATAATGTTAAGACTACTGTTTTAAGCAACTTCACATTCCCTCCTGTTGTGGATTTAAAAGGACATCAGTAAATACTAAAACAATTAAGTTTTCTCAGTATTACTTCATTAATAGATTCACAACATTTGAACCATTCTCAGGAAATGGCGAAAACCCTTAACTTAAAGGGAAAAATTCCATAACTCCCCCACCGCACGGTGACGAGAACCTCTTGGTCTGAGAATGGAACTGAATTTGAAGTTAGGAAAACACAATAAGATGAGGGTCACACTTTTGTGTCGGTCTCCACAGTGTCAACATAATCCTCTACGCGTAGTAAGTTATATTGATACATCTGGGCCACGAACATACGGGCGACTAACCTCTTAGACATTGGGACAATACAGCAGGAACAAATAACACATAATAAGATAAACATTATAATGATCAAAGTCCAAACAATGTCTGAAAAAGGGTCATCTTCTCCTTTGTTCTTCTTCTTTTTGACAAGAATCAGGGGGTAATCCCTTATCTGAGTTCGGTGACCTTTTTGCAGTGACTCTGGTGGATCCACGTCTCTCTCTCAGCGATTTTGAGAGCGGTGGGTGTGGTCAGGAGAACAACGAATGGGCCGTCCCAGCGTGGGCTCGACCATGTTTTCCTTTTTATCACCTTCACCAACACCAGGTCACCCGGGGTCACCGTTTCCTGTGCAGGAGGGAGAAAGGTAGAGGGCAGATCATTTGCTCTTGACACAGTCCGTTCTTTAAACAAGTCACATAACCATTTAGTCAGTGGATCTGCCTCTCCTGTTTTGTCTGACCATGGCTGATTTTCCCATAAGGGGAGCACAAAGGGTCTGCCTGTTACTGCCTCAAAGGGCGTGAGCCCTTGTGGGTTTGGCGTTATTCTCATGTAAGTTTTTACTAGAGATAAACACTCAGGCCATGGTTTTTTGGTTTCTTCCATGGTCTTTTTGAGTCTTAGTTTAATAGTACCGTTGGTCCGTTCAACTGAGCCTGCGCTCTGTGGATGATATGCACAATGATTTTTTAGGGTGATCCCTAAGTGAATGGCCATATTGTCAACGATGGTATTTACAAAATGGCTACCGTTATCACTCCACAAGACTCGTGGAATGCCATGTTCTGGTATTATGTGTTTACAAATAGCTTTAGCTACTGTGAGGGCGTTTGGATGTTTTGAAGGAACAAGTTCAACCCATTTAGTTAGTGAGTCTACTAACACTAAACAGTACTTGTGCTGACCACTTCTGTGTAGTTCAATAAAGTCCATGTGTAAAACTTCAAATGGGTAGGAGCCCACTGGGCATTTCCCTCTCTGTGGTCTTAAGTTTCCCTGAGCATTGTGACGACAACACACCATACATGACCTACAAAAAGTTTTAAAATAGGTTTGTAAGCCCTGTGGTATTGTCATTGTCTGTTCTACCATAGATATCATCCCTCCTGTTGAGACATGGGACTTCCCATGACTCAATATGGCTACTGCGTGGAACAGACTGCGGGGGATGACTGGTCGGTCTTCTTTGTGGTAGAGGCCTTCTGGGGTGAGTTCAATGTTCATCATTTTCCATAGTGTTTTTTCTTTGTCTGGAGCGTTGTTTTGCATGTCAATTAGTACTTGTTTTGGAATGTTGTTGTGTTGTTGTGTTTCTTTGTGGTTGGCGAGCATGACGATCTTTGTTTTGTCTTGGCCTGCTTGCTTGGCTGCCAAATCTGCTTTTGCATTTCCTACAGAAACGGTGTCTTTTGCTGAGGTGTGAGCTTTGCATTTGCATACTGCTATTTTGGAGGGTAGCAGTACAGCGGTCAAAAGGTCAGTGAGTAATTTGGCGTGTTGAACAGGTTTTCCTGTTGATGTTTTCATTCCTCGTCGAGCCCACATGGCGGCAAAGATGTGCAATGTCGAGTGGGCATATTGGCTGTCGGTCCAAATTGTTACTGCTTTGTCTTTGAATAATTTACATGCTTCTGTTAGCGCGATGAGTTCTGCTGCTTGTGCTGACAGATTTCCTATTAATCGTCCGCTCTTCAGTGTCTTTTGTTGTGTGACCACTGCATAGCCTGTGTTGGTGTTGCCTAGTTCATCTTTGCTTGAGGAACCATCTACAAACACTGCTTCTCCTTCTTGTAAGGGTGTGTCTAACAAATCTCTTCTTGGTTTGCAGATTTCCTCGGTGGCTTCTGTGCAACTGTGTGGTGTCCCATCTGTCTCCACTGGAAGGAGACTTGCTTTGTGGTTTGTCTTTTCCTTCTAGTACTAACATCTGCATTGGTGTTTCTTGTCCTCTTTTTGTCACGACCATGCTAGAGCCTTCGACCATTAATACAAGGCTCATGGCTTTTATCAAATCTCGTCCGATGAGGTTTTCAGGACAACGAGGCACGTAAACGAAAGTTTGATCTGGGTATTCTGTTCCGTCTTCATCAATAATGGTCAGTGGTTCGGTAAAGTAATGGATGGTTGGTCTACCTCCCACTCCTATGACCATTATTGTGCTTTTTGACAATTTGACACCTGTTGGTAGATCAGTGATCACGGAGGATTGTGCTCCTGAATCCACAATGAATTTCAATGTTGTAGTAAATGGCCCTAAGCCTAGTTTTCTTACTGCTGGGTCAATAGAGGACATCTGGCTAAACAGGACTGTCAGGTCAAGCACCTCGACGATCGTTCTGGTGTCATCAGGGTTTTCATCACTTGACCTTTCCTGCTCGCGTCATTTGGTTGGATCCCAGTGGTCAGATTTTGGGGTCTCAATTTTTTGTTTGGAGCGGCAATCTCGGGCAAAGTGGCCGTACTTGCCACAATTGTAGCACATATCCTGTCTGGTGGCTGGTCGGCCTCTTCCTCTTCCGCGTCCACGTCCTCTACCCCGATTGGGTTGGTTTTGGTAGTAAATTGGTCCAGAAGGTGGAGGAGAGGCATGTTGAAAAAATGTGTGCATGGCATTGAAGACTGATGATTGCGCTTTTTGTCTTTTTAGGTCTTATCTTCATCTGGTACATTTTTCTTTCTGTCTTTTCCTTTTTTCTTTTCTCACTTTCCAAAATGCTTTCTGCCCTCATTTTACACTGTTTTATCCACACTTCAACAGCACGTAGTTGTGCTTCCAATTTTTCTACATTCTTTCCCTTTTTAATCTTCTTTGCTCTTTTCTCCACTAAACTTTTCTTAACTTCCTCTTTGTTCCTGACATCTCTCAAAGACGGGTTAAAATCACCCAGGATTCCAGATACTTGCACGCATTAGCGTCAAAGCTTGCAATAAACTTAACATCCTGGTGTTAACATCCTATTTCTTTTCTCAATGACTGGCCCATTGTTTCTACTCCGGAGCGGGCAGCAGTTACTCCCTTTTCCTTATCACATAAACACACATACAGTACACACCCACACACACACACACACACACACACACACACACACACACACACACAAACACAAAATCACACACAAACACACACACTTAGTCTTTTCTGTGGTGCACCATTTTCTAATTTAAAACCATGATTTGTGTTTTAGGCGATTATTTTTAATCGCAGTCAGTTCTGTTCTGACCTGATAAATCTTAGTTATATTGAACACAGATATTTTGGTAAACAATGAGTGGGGAGGTGTAAATTATTACGTATTTACGGCAACGTTTAATTTCCTCTACCCGGGCACCCGAAAACTACACTTTTATTTAACAAGTTAAAAACTAGTCAATAAAAGTATTTTGGATCTCATCTAATAAAACCGTGATCCCTTTAATGCCCGGATCATATATACCATGGGTTTTTCTTCTTCACGGGCCAACGCCCAAGCGCTTTTCTTTTACTCCCCACTTTTCTATTTTTCTGTTACTTCTTCAGTATATTTAGTGTTCCTTTTTCAAACTTCTGTGTAAATCGTGATAATTAAACAGCATAATACCTGTTAGTCCTCGGTGCCGGTCTGGTTCGCAGGACCCGGTGTCCGGGCGAACGGCCGAGGCCGGAGCAGGGAGACCCGTCCCGCAAGGGGAGACGCTGTCGACAGATTCTCGGTGTCCTCGGTTCGGCGGCGGTCGTCCGTCCAGATGCAGGTCCCAGGTTTCGGCACCAGTTAAATGTTGGGTCTGATATTACAGATCCCCTTAGTTACCGACCGTGCACCAAGGAAAAAGGAGGCAGAAGCTGTTGCTTTGTTTTATTGCAACCGCGGCTGGGAGAGGAGAGGAGACGCGAGACCTTAACTCACGCTCGGCTCCGTCCGACTCTCTCTCCTCCCCCGGCCACCTCGTCGCTTTTATTACAGTTAAGTTTCAGTTTCGTTTCATACAAAACATGGTTAAGTTTCTGTTTTCATATGTCATGGAAAAATACAAAACATTTGAGAAAGTTGAGCGGCGCCTCTAAACGACAGTTGATAACATAAAAACATAAAAATATATACAAGATATTCTTTAAAATACACATGATGTTAAGACTACTGTTTTAAGCAACTTCACAACTCTTTAACCTTATTAGCATGTCACAGCGGCATGATAAAAAGGCAGTTGTTATATCATTGGATGCAGAAAAAGCTTTCGACAAAGTTAACTGGTCCTTCCTAAAGGAACATAAGAGTTTGAGCTTGAAGTCGTTCATTGCATCCTGTGTATGTGGGAGGCAAGGGAGTGCGAGAATGGAATGTTTCAGAACAAACGGTGCCAGTTGCGGAGAGGATCCAGAGGTGATAACACAGAGGCAGCTGGTGGAAAATACTGTGAGGAAACTACAACCAGGAGGAGCAAGCAAACGATTCTGCAGGGGAAGAAAGACCAATGAGAGCAAGCTAAAGTTAACTGCAGTATACACATAGCCAATAGAATAATGCCAGGATGCCTTTGATGCTGTGCCATTTGCATATTGTGTAGTATAACTCATTGCTGGGCAACTCGGATGTGGAGTACGTCTGCTGTTGGCAACAGAGGCGTACAGAGCTGTATTGAGAGGGACCCGAGACCCAGGTGCTTGTATTAGATCTGTGTGTTAGGAATAAATCCACTCGTGTGTGAAAATGCCGGCTTCCTGATACCTTTCTATTGCAGAACGAGCGCGCATATTGTTGGATGAGTGGCAGTTGGGTAAGGTCACAAATTGGAGTCAGATTACTAACTTGAGTTTATGTTGATTTAGAAATAAATTCCAACAATTTATGGTGACCCCGACGTGATGCAAGAGAGGTGAAAGAAGTCCGGGACTTCGAGAAAAACCACAAGAGTCTGGGCCTCGGGTCAGGGACCCACGTCCACACCAGGTGACGACCTGATAAAGGAGCCACACGTCCGACCGTCTTTCCTCTTGGGCCCACAGTGAAACAAGGTGAGCAGATTCCTTTTCAAATTCTGCACATTGGCAACGCTAAATTATAAGAGGAAGGAGGAGCGGAACGGCGTAAAAGTGTAATAGTGAGGACGTTAGTAGGGTATATCTGGGATTTACCTACTAGAATAGTTTGGAACTATTCGTGGTTACGATACGGTTTAAAATCTGGGATTTACGTATCAGTGTGGAAGCGGTGTGAGTGTGAAGACTAAAATTGTTCTGCGTAAAAAGTGGTTGGGACACGCACGGGTGGATTTCAAGATGGCGAATAAGAGGAAGTGTGATAGTGGTCTCGGGTGTGGCACTTCAGACGAACGGACTGAAGTCTGGTCGGAGATTAATGGTCAGTACGCTAAGCTGGAATCACAGTTGATTAGTGGAATAGAAAGTAAGAAAATTAAGAAGGAAAAGAACGGTGTCAGAAGTTGTTTCTGAAATTAAAGAAGGATGAATTGTTTCGCGGAGAACCTGGAACATGGGACATGTCGAAGTTAGCGCGGCAGTTACAGAAAAAGGAAAGCAGAATGTTGGCAAATATTCGAGATATGAAGGAGGAACAGAGCCAAGTCGGATGGCGACAGCGTAATAAACTTGAGAAGGAAGTGAAGGAAGTGGAGAAAGATAGACGAGGCATTCACCAATTGGCAACTATTGCTACTGCGCTGGCAGCGATAAAAGAGGAGTTTGTGTTGTGTGTGAGTGTGTTCTGGGTCTAGTTTGGTGAGTTGAAACTGTGAATATGTGAAGCATGTGTGTAGAAAAAAAAAGAAGAAAAAAATAGGTTTTGAATGTGATTTTCCCTCCCCCTTTTTCTGCTCCTTCCCTGTGTCTTGGAAGAGAGGAGGGGGATTTGTGTGGAAAATAGGAGTCAGAGGGCAATGTGTCCTGTAATGGGAGCTTTTCTTTTTTCTAGGTAAGAGAAGAATGCGGAAAGATAAAGAGGTCTAGATGATACCTACAGGCCACTATCCATATTATTTTTTAAAAAAAAAAAATCAGATCTGTGTTTTTTATAATTGAATGAGTAATAAAACCAAATTTTAATATAGTTGAATAAGTAATAAAACCAAATTTTAATTGAAATAGATTTTTCATTTTTGATTTCCCCTGCATCTCTGATAACTTATTCGTAGGTGTGAAAATGATTTAACCTTTGTCCTTATCTGAGTCCCATTCTAGAAGTCTGAGAAGTCCTGGAATTTGAGACTTCCCTCCATGTGGAAGCATAATTTAAGGTAACATGTAATGAAGAAGGAGTCTATGGTAGACATATGCGTAAATATAGTAATACCACTTGCTATAGTGTAGTGTAGTGTAGTGTAGTGTAGTGTAGTATTTAAATAAAACTACAAAATACATATTTTCTGAGAAAATTATTATTTTTAATTATAACAAGCATATAAATCTCTTGCTGTTATCTCATCTCCCTCTATCTGTTCCGAGTGTATAAGTGTTTCAGGCAGGTTCAATCTTTGACGAGAGGTGTTGTTCTTGGGTGTCTCCAACGTGCTGGAATAACCTGGCTGTTGGGCACAGAGTGGACGGCGAACTGAACAATGGTCACTTTCGGGGGGGGGGAAGTGATTACACGGACTGCGAAAAGGATGGTATACTGCAAATCCGCTCGCCATGAGACTGTTCAATGACTCTTATGAATTATCTGAGCAAAATGTCCATCAACTCTTTGAGCAGACATCTCAAACTCTCATCACAGCCGTCCTGATGAAACTGTCAGGGGTCTCCAGTGACAGCTAAGGCCTGCTTTGAACTTTGCCCTGCATAAACTGCTATCAACAAGGACAGGAAGGAATATGAACTCCAGTGTGGACTCAAAGTTCGAGTCATCTGAGATCGGCCTTTGAGTCATATTTTGGTCTGTTTTGAGTACGGTTTGCACTCTGTACTGTGTCGGAAAAGGAGATGTGATCTATAGCAACGCAGTTTCGGAAATTGAGAACGGCTTATGTGAATTAGGGTAGTATAAAATTTATTTTAATCTTTAATTCTATATTTTCCGTTGTTTGATGCTTGTTGAATTTGGCCTTCTAATTTTGTGTCCCATTTCTCTTTTATAACTTTAGCTTCTAGATTGGACTCAGATGTGGAACACTTACGGCGAATTTGCTGGTTAAATTTTTAATTTTGATTAAGCTCAACAGCACTGTGATCTTTGGATCCCACGGGGAATGCACAAAGGCAAAGTTCCCTGCTGTGTTTTACAAGCCCCCACTACTCTGTAGAAGAGGTGAGGTTAGTTAGCATTTTAAGAATACTTTTTGGTTGGTTTAAAGTAGGGATTTTGTTTTGTTTTTCTGATTATAACTCGTTTCTCTTATTAGTTGAGATGGCAGATATTTGGAAGATTTGTGACCTGCAATAGATGAATGGGGCTGTTTTAAATCTTTTTCTCTTCTCTTCCTGACCCTAAAAGTCCTCCGCTGCAGTATCTTAATGTACATCTGCTTAAGTTGTTTGTTTTTCTCACTTTAAGTTACCTGAACAGGATTCAAATTTACATTACAAACTCTTGCCTCAAAGGCTTTTGTTTTGATGGCTCATGGCTAGCTCAGCTGGGGATCTTTTTATAGTTCTGGTGTTGGCCAAATTGTCGCAATTTGGTTGTTTTTAATCTACAGGACACAAGGTGTCTGTTTTTTCCTCTTTGAAGCAGCAATTTGGAAGCGGCTGCAGTTTTCACATTCAGGTCTGAAATGATCAAAATTGATCTTTATCAGATGGGGGAATGATTGGTCTGTCTGAGTTTGTTGAAAAGGAAGTCTGATGTGAGAATGAAGTTTGGTGTGAGGAATTTACAGGCAGAGAATGGAGAGGATTTTGACCATGGGAGGAAAAGTAAGTTCTACAAAGATGACAAAAGACGACCCATATAGCAGAAATACGGTAAGTATGTTCCATCTCAGAAACGATTGAAAAGTATCATTTCTAGAGCCCATGGAATATGCCATTTGGGTGTGGAAGGAACATTGACACACCTTGGTGACATTTTTTCATGAGACAAGTTGTTAAAAATGAACTGCGGTGTTTATTTAAGGTATAAGTATAAATCTCTTCTCAGACTGTTCATGGCCCGGCCGGACATGAATAGTTCTGAGTTAAGATAATGTTGTTTTTAAATGATTTACACTGCTATAATAAGAAACCAGCGTTAAAAATACAGAAATTTGATGTACGACAAAGAGCAACATTATGCTCAGGCATTGGAGCTGTGGATTGAGACCACAGGTAAACACCCAGGCAGCTACCCTGAAGCTGAGATGATGTTCAGGACGGCGATGCTGAATGGCCTCCCAAATGAGGTGCAAGCGATTATGAGAATTGAAACTAAAGGACAAATATGGAAAAGAAAAAGCCCATTTTTGACACCCATGTTGCACAACAAAATTTCACCTGCCTAAAGTTAAATGGGACTGGCCCTGGGATTGGAAATATCCAGGAGTCATGGTGTAATGAAAATGTGTCTTTGCCAGCAGGAATCCCTCTCGCTCGTGCTGATGTTTGGCTGTGGTGTGGAGCGAAAGTGTTGTACGATAGGCTTCCCACCAATGCCTCAGGTAAGTGCGCCCTAGTAACGCTGATCATGCCAATTAGTGTGACAGCATTAGACATGGCCAGAATAAATTGGGAAGGTGTTGGACGGTGGGGAAGACTCCCCTTCCTTGTGAGGAAGAAAAGGGACATGCAAGAATGGTTGAATGCAGGAGACCCCACGTACATAGATGCAATTGGAGTTCCGAGAGTGGTCCCTGATGAATACAAATTGGTGGATCAAGTGGCAGCAGGATGGGAGAGTATTTTCCTGTTCATTACAGTGAACAAAAATGTGGACCGGATTAATTATGTCCACTACAATGTCCAACGATTGGCGAACTTCACCACCTCGGCACTCCAGGCAGTGCATGAGCAATTAGCAGCCACGTCTCTTATGGCATTCCAAAATAGAATGGGTTTAGATATGGTGTTAGCTGAAAGAGGAGGAGTGTGTGGTATTTTTGGGGATCAGTGCTGTACTTTGATTCCCAACAATACGTCTCCTGACGGTCGCCTTACTAAGGCATTGGAGGTTCTGCGCACACTGAGTAACAAAATGAAGGAGCACTCAGGTGTGGACACCAGTTGGTACTCTGACTGGTTAAACGTCTTTGGCAAATACAAAAGCATGATTGCATCAGTACTGATTTCTATTGCTGTGTTTGCCGCCATTATGGTGTTATGCGGATGTTGCTGTATTCCATGTATCAGATCATTGACTGTTAAGACAATTGAACGCACGTTGGGGCCACTCCCTCCGGGTGGCCAGTACATGATGATCCCTCAGAAGGACCCCCAGGAGGCGGAGACAGCTGTGGCCCTCCGGGAGTCCGGGATGTGAGTATGTGAAGGTGGCCTCAGGGACCTGAGGCCATGAGGAGGGAATGAAATTTTCTACTGATTTTCTACTAGAATTAAATTTTTTATTGATTTTTAATTTTCTACTAATTTTTAATTGTTTACTGATTTTTAGCTTATGGTTATTGATTTTTAGCTCGTGTTTAACAATAAAACAAGGTATTCGAGTGATGACCTCAGTCGTCTGAGGTCATGAGAGGGAATAAAGGAACATAAGAGTTTGAGCTTGAAGTAGTTCATTGCATCCTGTGTATGTGGGAGGCAAGGGAGTGCGAGAATGGAATGTTTCAGAACAAACGGTGCCAGTCGCGGAGAGGATCCAGAGGTGATAACACAGAGGCAGCTGGTGGAAAATACTGTGAGGAAACTACAACCGGGAGGAGCAAGCAAACGATTCTGCAGGGGAAGAAAGACCAATGAGAGCAAGCTAAAGTTAACTGCAGTATACACATAGCCAATAGAATAATGCCAGGATGCCTTTGATGCTGTGCCATTTGCATATTGTGTAGTATAACTCATTGCTGGGCAACTCGGATGTGGAGTACATCTGCTGTTGGCAACAGAGGCGTACAGAACTGTATTGAGAGGGACCCGAGACCCAGGTGCTTGTATTAGATCTGTGTGTTAGGAATAAATCCACTCATGTGTGAAAATGCCGGCTTCCTGATACCTTTCTATTGCAGAACGAGCGTGCATATTGTTGGATGAGTGGCAGTTGGGTAAGGTCACAAATTGGAGTCAGATTACTAACTTGAGTTTATGTTGATTTAGAAATAAATTCCAACATTCCTCTTTGCTGTTTTAAATAAATTTGGCTTTGGGAAATCCTTTATCCACTGGGTATCAGTATTATATGATTCTCCTAAAGCTACAGTTACTACTAATGGGATTATATCTCAGAGCTTTACTTTACAGAGAGGCCCAAGACAGGGATGCCCACTATCCCCTTTATTATTTGCAATATTTATTGAGCCACTTGCATTAGCCATACGCCAGGAAAGAAGGATTCAAGGAATTCACTCTGGGGTAACAGAACATAAAATTAATCTATATGTTATCAGACTTCTACTTCTACCTATTACAGAAAATTCATGGAACCCTGCAAGCCAGGACCCACACTACTCATTTCCTATAGGTAATTTAAAATACTTAGGCATAAAAATCTCACCTAAATTAACTGATTTAATTCATTTAAACTTTTCTCCACTTCTGGATAACATTTATAGTGACTTGGAGTGCTGGAATAATCTTCCTATTTCTCTAATAGGACGAATAGCCACCATTAAAATAAAAGTTTTACCCAAAATAAACTATTTTTTCTCAATGATTCCATTTAAACCTACGGCTAACTGGTTCCAGTTGTTGGACTCAGCCGTTACAAAATTTTACTGGAATAAAAAAAAAAGCAAAGATTAGTCTATCTACTCTTCAGAAAAATAAATCTAAAGGTGGTCTAGAGGCACCAAATTTTATGTACTACTATATAGCTAACCAGCTACAATATATCATTCTATGGGCACAACCCAACAGAGATACTAACTGTTGGCTGGAATTAGAACAGAAGGATTGTAATAACCTCAGACTTCTAGATTTACTCTTTATTACAACATCGATTAAGCGACATAATTGTTTTAAAAACCCAATGATTTCCACCACCCTGACTGCCTGGTGTAAGGCACTAGAAATTACAAAAGCCCAAGTGGAGCCCTGTGGGCTTTCTCCCCTATGGCATAACCCCGACTTTCAACTTAACAACCAATCGTTTTATTTAGGTGTGTGGGAGCAGAAAGGAATTACACATCTCCACCATCTCTTCTCAGATAATATGTTTATATCATATACATCCTTGCTCCAAAAATATAAAATAAAAAAGGGAAATTTTTTACATTATCTACAAGTTAAAAATATGATAAAGAAACTAATTCCAACACTTCGGGGTATGCTCCAACCGCCTGTTTTAGCTAAAGATATTACCAAGCTTTCTCCGACAACAAAAAAACTTTGAAAAATATATGTTACTTTCATATACTGATAAAATGTCTTTAACCATCTCGAAATGGGAGACAGACTTGTCTATAGCTCCGGAATCTGACTTTTGGATTCAAATTTGTGAAAACGCATTTAAAATGACAAAACACACAAATTTACAACTTATCCAATATAAAATTATTCATAGAACATACATTACTCAATATATGATGAAGAAAATGGGACTCTCAGACTCCGACATTTGTCTCCAGTGTTTACAAAACACTACAGACACTTATTTTCATGCTTTATGGTTATGCACTCCGGTTATGTATTTCTGGACTAAAGTCTTAGAAAAACTTTCTGCTATCTTGGACTGTAGGATACCTTTATCTCCAAACTTGTGTTTGCTAGGTGACCTAACAACAACTGACTTTCCACATAAACAATTTCAATCTACACTTGTAGCCCTTACTGTCGCAAACTGGAAAAATAAACAAACTCTGAACATCGACCAATGGTCTAACCTCCTCATAAATCACATTTTAATGGTAAAAATATCTGCCTCTAATAAAAACCAAACATCAAAATTTATAGAAACATGGTCTACGTATATACTGAAGGATATTATAACATTTTAATACCTATTTTCATATATCAATTATTGTTACTGATCATGAACATTTTAATTCTTCATTTTAAGTTTGTCAAAGTGTCTTGTGTCCTGAGCAGGGCACATGATGTTGACCTCGTATGCTCTGGCCTTAAGCTGGGACCATATTATTTAGTCTAAAAAAGTTCCTTCTCATCACTTTGTGCGAAAACATATTTTCGCCCTTGATTTTGCTATACACTGATTGGTCCAGAATTTCTTGTTTTATTTTGTACACGTACATTGTGGTCTTGAACAGAACTTGCTTTGCTTTTCCATTGGTCACGGTCATTGGTGCTTTTGGGTCAAATGATAAAGTGAGATTTTGTTATGGAGAAGAATACGAAAAGTGCCTTGAAAATATACATATTTTGGCTAGAGACGAACACAGCTGCAACTGCACTAAGAGTTCTATTGTTTGACATGTCCTTCAACTGTATAACACATTTGCTCATTCATGAAGGGAGAGATATTCTGCTTGGAGACTGAATTGTAATAAAAGGCTGGCCCTTCGAGAGGAGGGTGTGCATTGTTGATCAGAACTTGTCGGAGTTTGATTCAATGGTGCAACAGGAGATCTCCTCTAACAATTATCCTGCGCAGGAAACTCTGTTCATTTCTCATCTCACCAGTTGGTTTATTGGACACGCAAAAGTTATGGATTAATAACTACACCCTTCAGTTGGTGACCCTCCGACGGCAAGGCGTTTGACGGTTGTTGCGTTCGCGGACGGTTTGAATTCCTGGCGCCATATTAATTGAGGTAAGTGGAGATCTTATCCACGTTTGAGGAATTCTTTCTGTCTAGGAGCGCTCCGGCCGCCATGCGTTCTTGTAAGATAACCAAATCAAGGGTGAGATTTGTGTGAGCAGAGGTAGAAGTTTAAGTTGTTTGGTTGTATGGAGTCCTACGGTATTTGAAGTATACATATTTGTGGTGCACATTGAATTGAATAGCGATCGCTTGTAAGTCAGTCTGGGAAACATTTTGTCTTTACAATTTTGTTTTTACAGATGATAGATACGTAGATAATTGATTTGAAGTCTGTGTATATGAGGTTAAGATTAAGTATGAGGTTAAGATTAAGATTAAGTTGTTGAAGTTGAGAGTAAATCAGCTGGGGAAACATTATTGTTGTAACCAAGCGTTAGATGTGTGGGCATTGGTTTTACGTCCATACATATTTAAGTTGAGAGAAGTCGGCTCAAAAAGCATCTTTGTCTTGATCCCTGCCTGATGCGCGGGAGAATTACGAGACAAACACTTTGTTTTTATGAGCAATAGATTCTTGGGTAATTAGATAACAAGATCCTTGAATAAGTGTTGCCGATTAAAGCTGCGGGAGGATCGACTGCTTCATTTTCTAGGGACAAAAGACTCAACTTATAAGAAGTCAGATTGACATAAAACGGATTTAATATGCCGTTTTAAGATTAATCGATAGGTCTATGAATAATTGGATATTGACATTTTTAGACAAGATATAAGATGTATTGACTCAACTCGTGTAAGTCGGGCTGACTAAAGCATATTTGATACGACGCCTTAGATCAAGTCAATAGGTCTATTGAATATTCGTGATTAAAATTCAAAGACAAAAAACTGTTGAAGCTGGGGTAGCGCAGTTGACATCCGGATATTTATGTGTTGATATGTCGTACAAAACGACATGTCTTGTCTGTCCGTTGTGTGTGTATGCCGTCTGATCGGTGAAGAAACTCTAAAGTCACGGTAAAATCTTAAAGGGACCGCGATGAAATATTTTGTTGATTAATTTTGTCAATAATTACGACGACAATATATTTAGAAATATAATATAATAAGCTATAAAATACGGGCAATAATTAATAGAAAGAAAACACTGTTTGAGAACTACAAAAATGGTTGTCATGAGGCGACAGGGAGTTGCGAGCACATGCGCAGTTGCGATCGGAGAAATGCCCAGTCCGTGGGTTGAAAAACTGATAAAATGGATATACGATTGCGGTGGAATAAATTTTATGGCGCCGTTATAAGCTACGGTGAGTTAATTTTATTGATGACGAACGTTGAAATTTGCACCGCCGGCCGTTCGACGAAAAAAAACGAGATATAGAACACGTTTACGAGTGGAATAAAAACGACACATGATCGTGTAATTTTGGATAAGATAACAAATAATGCTAGAATACTAAATTTAGGTATTTTTGTGAAGTTATAACCATTTATATAACGTTAAATAATGACTAAAAAAAATGACTACGGTACGCTTTTATTCTGAAGGACTAAATGATTTGACCGCTTATCGGAATTAAAGCTTCCGGATTAAACATACCGTTGAATATTGACTTAAAATGTAATTAATATTGAACGACGGGATTTGATTATATAGTGGAAAAGGTTAGTTTATTTTAAATAAGATATGGCATTCGTTTGAAATTTTAATGACGGCAATTTAACTTTGAAGGTCCGTAAACGGCCCCCGTTTGTTCAATAAAGTTAAGACTGAATACAATTTATTTTTTTATTGTAGAAGAATATCCCGGACAAGCCCCCACTTTAAGAAAAGTATATTGGAAAATGATTAATATTGAAATGTGGCTTTGCAAATAAAATAACTGTATGATATAAATTTATGTGATAGAACAAATTAAACCGTTTAAAATGCGCTAAGCAGGGTGAATTAATTAGACGGTAAGATTAATAAGATTTTTATGCTAAAATGGTGAATTTAAGGGTCTGCTTAAATAATTCAGCGGCATTATATAACTTGTATTTTAAAGTGTATTTAGAGCGAGATGTCACCCTTTAAGAATTATAGATGTAATGACATACCTAAAACCACTAGATGTCTTCAAATTACAAATGCCGAAAGCCAATTTTTTTTTTTTTTTTTTATTATTTTTATTATTATTTTTTTTTTGAAAAAACCCATATTAACAATTGCTTGTAAACCTCAATGACATCAAACAGTTTAGTCTCTATTCTTTATTTTATTTTAATGATGATAATAATAATAACCAATAACGAATAACTTGGACAGCATGACTAATGTGGAATAATTTTTATATAGATGATTGTTTGTTTGTTTTTGTTTCTTTTCCCATTATAAAATAATTTTTATCTCTCCCAAATGTAATATTAACTATGTCTTTTGCTTGAGTCCCATTTAGATTTGGAGTCCATGGGGGGGTCGTCTGGAAGAATGACACTTTTGATATATTCATCAGGTGCGATGTAATTAAGTTAATTTTTTGTTTTGATGTTTGACTAAAAAGCTGATTAGACGTTTTGTGAAAATATTAATTGAAAGCTACCACACTTATTAATTGATTCGGAATTATATTTGTAAATTGTTAAGGTATATCTATCCTAATCTCATCCTAAATGTTATTTATGAAGATATGCAAAACACACTAATTGAATATTGACAACCATAACAAATATTGACATATAATTAGCAATTATTTTAAAGTATGAACTTTTATTGTTTAATTATTTTTATTTTATTTTATTTTTTATTTTTTATTTTATTTTATTTATTTTTTTTTCCCTCTAAGGAAATATTTTTTAAAAAAAAAATTATTTATTTTTTTTTCTCCCCTCAAAGAATTTTTTATTTTTTTTTTCTCATCTCTTTGAAATAAAGACAGATTTTGATTTTACTGACATATTATGGCCTAGATGTTGATGAGATTTTAGGTGAGAATGGTCGGCTGAAAAATTGATGGTCGGGGTCAGTATTTCATAATAAAAGTCAACTGGCGGGACAGAGAAACTGCAACTGCCACCTGTCACCACCACCAGCAGGGCGGTGGAAAAAGATGCCGCCATACCTGACTACACCTGCAGCCTGCTAACGCCAGATGGAAGGGCGGAGATTCCTGCCGACTATTGCCACAAAGACTGTGCCATCATATACAAATGTGAAAAAAGAAAAACTGCTCCACTGCCAAATGAACTGTTCTATGAAACTGCTCCAAATATTCTGCACAAGCGTCTTCAAAGCGTTCCTGCGTCCAGAACTGTCCTACGAAAGAACTATGCCATACGAAGGCCACACCCAACAAACAATGCTCTCTTTGAATTGCTGATACCGGGCCATATGATTTGACGCTGACTGTTTGCACTGAAATCTATATTTTGACATGGGTAGGGTTATAACATTTACAGTAAAACATTTGGTAAATTTAACTAATTGATTGACAACATTTTATATATACAAATTTTTTATATTTTAAAAACTTTTTGATGTCTATTTTTGATTTGATCTGATTTGTTTATTTTGCTATTTTAAAACAGTCAGTTTTTTGGACAAACATCAAACAGGGGGACTAGTAAGCTTAATGGTAATATTAAAACTAAGGGCAACTTTATGTATTGATAATATTTGATTTTTTGTTAAATTTATTGGTTAAGCTACAATATTTTAAAGTACAAAAGATAATATTGGTAAATTTAAAGTTTCAGAAATTGAAAACAGCTAATATGAATATAGATAAGATATAATTTATTTGAACCTTAATTATTATATTTTATTTTTTAAAACTTGGTCTTTTGATATTTTCCCAAATTCTCTTTTCAAATTTAAACACTGGCTTGGGATGCATTGTTGAATTTACTGGTTAAATGTAAACTTTTTCCCCTCTTTTTAAAATAAATACACAAGCTAAATTTAGGTACTGCAAAACTTTATATATTAGTCTGAAAAATTCTCTAAAGCGATCTTTTTCAGAAGGGGGAATTATTAGTTGGTCTGGGTATGTCATTGCGAAATAAAAAATAAATATAAAATTAAAAGTTAGTCTTAATATGATAATTAGAGATAGTCCGTGAGAACGAATTTTATAGGAGGACCTTGGGGAATTTTTTGGACCATGGAGAAGGAGTAAGTTTCGGCAGAGACGACAAATTAAGGTGAATATGTTCCATTTCTATTTTTATTAATCCCTGGGGCCCTGGGGGAAGTTGTTATTTTTTGATTTTATTATTGAGGCGAAAGTTGCATTTGTTTAATGGCCGGAAGCACATCCATGCTATATCTATAACAATAAATATTATAATAAAACATTCCAATAATTATTACATTCTGTAAACAAAATTGGCCTCGTCAGATTTGAACTGGCTAAAGATTTACATTTTTTGCATTTAAGAATGTGCTCAGGTCATTAAAGTCAGCCAAAGGCTGGATCCTAATTGAATGTCACAACAAACAGAATTTTTTCCCACAGGAGAGGCCTACAGAACTTTACTAACATTTACTAACCCCTAACTAATAACACTACCAAAATGCTCTTTCAAAAAGAAGGGATGTGAATAAATGTTTATTAGTGACTAAATGAAAATATTTTGCACCCAGATAAGGTGATGAAAAGGTCAATCTAGTCCAGTCCACGGGGCACCTGGTTCCACATCTTGCCTATTAGACCAACCGGAGGTCCGCCTTCTACTCAACCCCCACCTTCAGGAGCCAGCCACCACGGGAATCAACAGAGAGACCAGCCAGCTGCTCCAGTGACCAGACGTGCCAGCCGAGAGGCCATTCAACTGCTTCCAGTTTCCACCAGATGAGCTGAGGATTACCCAATGGAGGGAGGAGGAATGTGTCCCTTTTCCGGGGCGTTCCACAAAGAATGAGCCACACCCTGGGAAACAAATCCCAGCGACGAATCCCTGCATCTCTGGCAGTTGATGTGGGTTCTAAAAAAGCAGAAGGAATCCATCCATCCATCCATTCCCTTGACCACTTGTCCTCACAAGGATTGTGAGGGTGCTGGAGCCTATCCCAACTGGCTTCGGGCAGGAGGCAAGGTGCAACCTGAACAGGTTGCCAGCCAATCGCAAAGCTGAAGGACTCTGTTTGGAAAAACAAAAAGCAAGCAACAAAAACTTCCCTAGCCCAAACGACAACAAGTCTTCAATCGCGTCTCCAATTGCACGTACATAATGACACTCTTTCTCATACTGACTGTCATGCCAATTTGCTATTTCTGGGATTCCCCAACACAAATTTTGAACATAATCACAACACACTGTCTTCATATATGATATGCTTATTTTACTGAGAAAAAAACAAAAACAAAAAATCTTTTAATGAATCACATTGTTTTGACATATGACTGACCTCCTCTCCTGCTAAAAAGAATGTTTTCATTTTTCCTCTTCCTATGTTGCACCTGCCATTGCGATGATGAAAATCCCGCGGGAATCCTTTGGTAAAAATGTTTAAATATTTAGTTTTTGGGCTTTATTTTAAATAAGCCCAAAGGGGGGACTGAAGGATATTATAACATTTTAATACCTATTTTCATATATCAATTATTGTTACTGATCATGAACATTTTAATTCTTCATTTTAAGTTTGTCAAAGTGTCTTGTGTCCTGAGCAGGGCACATGATGTTGACCTCGTATGCTCTGGCCTTAAGCTGGGACCATATTATTTAGTCTAAAAAAGTTCCTTCTCATCACTTTGTGCGAAAACATATTTTCGCCCTTGATTTTGCTATACACTGATTGGTCCAGAATTTCTTGTTTTATTTTGTACACGTACATTGTGGTCTTGAACAGAACTTGCTTTGCTTTTCCATTGGTCACGGTCATTGGTGCTTTTGGGTCAAATGATAAAGTGAGATTTTGTTATGGAGAAGAATACGAAAAGTGCCTTGAAAATATACATATTTTGGCTAGAGACGAACACAGCTGCAACTGCACTAAGAGTTCTATTGTTTGACATGTCCTTCAACTGTATAACACATTTGCTCATTCATGAAGGGAGAGATATTCTGCTTGGAGACTGAATTGTAATAAAAGGCTGGCCCTTCGAGAGGAGGGTGTGCATTGTTGATCAGAACTTGTCGGAGTTTGATTCAATGGTGCAACAGGAGATCTCCTCTAACAATTATCCTGCGCAGGAAACTCTGTTCATTTCTCATCTCACCAGTTGGTTTATTGGACACGCAAAAGTTATGGATTAATAACTACACCCTTCAATACGTAGAATATTTTAACCTTATTCTGGTTACTTAATTCTGCCTGTTAACGAGAGCCACCACATCGTGATAACTTACATTGATGTTTCTGAATTTGGCAATTTGTAACTAATGGTTGTGTTTTTATAGTCAGTGACCCAGTTGCTGCCAACAGGATCGAGCAGATTCACCTCCAATGCGCTCTCCCTGGTGTCCGGGGCGGCGCCGCCCGGGCGCGGTCCGTCGCTCTGGGCCCGGTGACGTGGTTCGGGGCCTGTGGGCCGCCGAGGTGCCCCGTGGTTCCCTCTCCCCTCCCCCTTCCTCCCCCTTGCTGCCTCTCCCTCCTCGCCTCTCCCCGCCTCTCCCCGCCCGTCCTCCGCCTCCCTGTCCCCTCTCCCTCATCATCCTTCCGCCTCCTCTCCCCCTCTCTCTGCGGCCCTGCCGCTGCCCCCTGCCCTTCTTGTCGTCTCCTTCCCCCGTCCCTTCCCCCTCCCCTGTCCGCCTTCCACCCCCTCCCCTGGGCCGGGGACTCCATCCGTGGCCCGGGTCTCGGCGCTCCGGGAGGTGGGTGGGTTGGTGTTGTGCCCGCCCCGCTCCGGTGGACCTCCTGGCACCTCGGGCGGGCCCCAGTATGCGGGGGGCAAGCTCTATCGCCCCGCCAGGCTGGTCCCATATGCCCGCCGGGGTCCCGGTGGGGTGGATGGTGGTTTGGAGGGCGGGGGCGAGAGGCGCACCCGCCCGGTGTGCCGTCCCTCCACGCGGTGGGGGGTGTGGTGGACGCGGATGCCCCTCTCCTGCGCCGGTGCCTGGGTGCGGGGGATCTGGGGGTCAGGGGCTGGGGGGCTGCCAGTTGGGGGGGGGCTGGATGGGGGTGGGGATGTCTGGGGGTTTGGGGGCCTGGGGGCGGCTGGGGCTGTGTTGGGGTGGATGGCGGGGGTCGTGGGGGTAGCGGGGGCTGTGGACCGGTGGGGTGCCTGGCGGGCCTGCAGTGCCCCGTCCTGCTGCGTTGGGTTGGGGGCGCGGGCCGCGTTGGGGTGGGGGCGCTCCTGGGTTTGCTCCTTTGGCGCTGCCGCGGCCTGGGGGGCCCTGAGGTGCTGCGCTTGCTCTGTCCTGGTAGGGGTCGACGGCGCCCCTCTTTGGTGGAGATTTTCATGCATGCCAGATCCATGCATCAGCACACACCAGCATCTATCGAAACTCAGACTCAATCTGCTTCTTCCTCAGGTCATTGAATCGGTGGAGGATGGTGTCTGTGGATCTCACTCTGCTTCGTCTGTCCTTCCTTCCTTTCCTCAGTCTCTCCTTTGGTCTCTTGAGGTCTCCCTGATTTGATGGAACTTAGATGTCTCTGGGATTTGTGAAGGACTCTGGTTGGTGGCCTGGTGGGTGGTGTCTGGTCGGTGCTGGATTTCACTTTCCTTTCTTTTCTTTGGTCCTTCCTCAGGTCTCCTGACGGCCTCACGACTCTGGCTGGAAGTGTTCGGTTTAGGTGAACGAGATGGGATTTTTTCTTTTAAATAGGTTTTAGGTAAACTAATGAATACACACACACTCGCACGCATGCACGCACACACGCACAACACATAATCACCCACATACAAAAAAAAGAGAGAGCAATGATGATGACATGTCAAATCAGTAAAATTACCGAATGAACAATACTGAGCTCTCCAGAAAAAAGGAAAAAAAAGGAACATTGGAACATTACGAGAATTACACCTCAGAAGCAAAACACTCTTCAATGGAAAGACCTCCAAGTTGAAATTTTATTTTTCTTCAATATATCTTACATGTCATATATGTGTGCTTATTGTTTTGTTTTGTTTTTTTTAACCTAAGAAACTTGGGACACTGATTCTAGTGACTCTCCCAGCTTCCCGTTCTGTCTCCCTCTGTTGGTCATACTTTTACGGCTGTAAGGCAGCAGCTTTCAGGGATTTTCATAACAACATACAGACAATCCGTAACAGTTGAAACGTGGCAGCTCTGCAGAAGCGCCAACACCAGATGGAGACAAAGGCATGATAATTATCTTAAATGTAAACAATAACTGTGAACAAATCCCAGAATGGAATTTGTTAGATTTTACAAGTTCCACTGTATGCTCCTCCTACATGCTTCACTCTCCAGCACCCACAAGCCCACATGAACTTTTGCCCTATGTCTCTAGAAATAAATGGCTTCAGGTGTGCAACTCTCATTTGAAGAAGATCAGTCATCTTTTCCCTGTGAGCTTGTTTGTGCGCATGTGCTTATGCCAGTGTCTGCACTTTATTTTTTCTCCAACTTGAGCCAAGAGAAGTGATACTAAAATAATCTTCAGTAGATTCAAACTGCTGGTTGCTCATGTGTAATCTGAGACAGGGGCAGAGGTCTGGATTTTTTAATTTTTAAAGGAACACAGTGACATTTTTATAGCTCACAAAAAGTCACAATCTCATCATAAGCTGTAACTAAATAGTATAATTGTTTCAATTATTTAAAAAAATAACGTCATATATTGTAGAATGTAATTAAATGTAAAAAAGAATTAATATCAGTTGACCAGTGAAGAATTATTTGTGCTATCAATACTTTAATGATAACTTTTTTTATCTTACAGCATTTTTTTTAGACTCATCTGAAATCATTCTGTTTAAATGAGCCGTGGCTTAAAAGATGACATTGAATAAAGTAGTGGACAGTGGACATAGCCACAAACCACCAGTTTGCTTTCTGATGATAAATTATAAGTCATACTTTTGTAAAATTGTAAAAACATGGACTGCTCTGTTTGTGAAGACGTCATGAAAACAAAGAAGTCCACTTGCAATCGATTCAATGCCCAGAGAAAGAAATGAACTGAATGAAAGGGAATATCCAAAAGCATCTCATAAAAACTTACTTGCTTTTCATACATTTTGTTTTCATACACTAAGAATTGGCTCAGTAGTGACCTAAAGTTTGACATAAAGCTTTCCTTTAAATTTGAAGCATGCACAGTGTCAGTAGTGAACTTCAGAAGGATGTTTTGAGAGTGCATTTAGGATAATACTGAAAGAGTAGCAGAGTAGTAATTTAAGATAAACATTGGAGGACTCACAATGAGTGAGGGCTGAGAGGCTGGTCCAGGAACCCTCTCCTCTGAGGGGTCAGCATCTCCTGCAAATCCCAGAGACAACTCCTGCTCAATCCAACCACCTTGTGCCGTCTGTCACTGTGTTGTTGCATGATAGATCTCTCTCTCTCTCTCTCTCTCTCTCTCTCTCTCTCTCTCTCTCCCCCCCCCCCCCTCTGTCTGTCTGTGTGTCTAAACTCACTGTGAATTTGAATGCCCTTATATACTGTCAACGAGTCACGCCTACTAACTCTTTCACTGCCACTGACGTTAAATAATGGCCATAATGGCGGCCGCTTGCAAGCAGCTCACGGTCGAGCCGTTTTTTTCAAAGACATCGACCAGCGATAAAGAGCACATTGATGACGACGATGATCATCATCGAAGATGATGATGGTGACTCCGAGGTTGACGCCGAAGTTGGAAGTGCCGAAGTTGGAAGCGCTGACGCGGCGGCTATGACGACGTTATAAAGGTTCACGGGCTAGCGATGCTGACACCGAAAAACACGGAGCACAACGCTCAGGCGGATGTTCAATCGGACGACGAAGAGTGCCCCGAGTCCAATGCATATTCATCGGAGGAGTGTGTACAGTCTGCTACTTGCTATTTATTCCCCGGAAAAAAAGGCCGTCAAGAAAGTGTAACGTCTGCACGCGAAACGGACAAAGCGAAAGTGAAACTAATCTGTTGTGCGAATCCTGGTCCCTCTCCTTGCACGCAGGAGAGAGTTATAAAAAGAAAAACTGTATTTGAACCATCCACATAATTGTAAGTAGTACCACAGTTGCACACATTTGTAAATAGTTTGCGAAATTGTTTTGTCAAATTGTTACACTGTTGAATGGAAATAAACGTATTTTGCAAATTAAAAACACTTTTTCATTGTTGGTGAAAGCGTTTTACAGAAGTAAAGCACTATTTAGGTGTTTGTGGCATCATTCATGGACAAAAAGAAGTGTACAATTCACTAGAGTGCATGAAATAACATCGTTTCACAAAAAGCTCTTTTTCTCCGCTTTTTGTTTCAAAACAGAGAATTTCGGTGAAAGTAACCATTTTCTATTGTTGATTACTGAAGAACGGAATAAGGTAGAAACAAACTTTTTTTTCTGATGAAAGTTGAAAGTCCAATCTTTCATTTGGTAGTATGTGTGTTTCCATAGTCCAAACACAACATTTTCTGTGGACCTTGAAAGATCAGTCAAAATGCTTAAATCGGCTGGCACTGGCGACAACCCGTTTCTGAAAACGTCTGGCAGTGAAAGAGCTAATAAGGGCAGCACACAAATTAGTGGGTGGTTAGCAAGTCTGCTTATAACGGCTATTAAAGGGACAACTGGTGAATGCACACAATCACCAGAAGAAATTAATCACATTTTTTATAACTATTATCGTAACCTATACTTAGAAACTAACAAGCCTAACCCTGAGCATATTGAGGCATTCGTCAGTAGCTTAAATATACCTCAGTTAACTACTGAATATAAAGACATGTTAGATGCGCCACTTACTATAAACGAGTTGTACAGTGCTCTAGATAGTATGCCTAATGGCAAAGCACCTGGCCCGGATGGTTATCCGGCTATATTTTTTAAGCACTTCTGGTTAATGCTATTATTAAGAGTAGTAACATAAATTAAAACTAAGGGTTACATACGCTCACACATGAATACAGCAGCAATTAAACTTTTATTAAAGCCAGAAAAAGACCCCACCCTTCCATCAAGTTACCGTCCGATTTCACAAATTAACACTGATATTAAAATTGTCACTAAGGCTTTCACATCTAGACTAGAAACAGTAATCTCGACAATCATTCATAGCGACCAAACAGGCTTTATTAAAGATCGGCACTCTACTAATAATATTAGGAGACTCTTTAACCTTATTAGCATGTCACAGCGGCATGATGAAAAGGCAGTTGTTATATCATTGGATGCAGAAAAAGCTTTCGACAAAGTTAACTGGTCCTTCTTCCTGTTTTAAATAAATTTGGCTTTGGGAAATCATTTATCCACTGGGTATCAGTATTATATGATTCTCCTAAAGCTACAGTTACTACTAACGGGATTATATCTCAGAGCTTTACTTTACAGAGAGGCACAAGACAGGGATGCCCACTATCCCCTTTATTATTTGCAATATTTATTGAGCCACTTGCATTAGCCATACGCCAGGAAAGAAGGATTCAAGGAATTCACTCTGGGGTAACAGAACATCTTACTTTATTTAAAAAAGCCGGCTACTTCGCTAGGGGAAGTATTTAACTTAATAACTAAATTCTCACAGTTATCAGATTATTCTATTAACTGGACAAAATCAACACTTCTACCTATTACAGAAAATTCATGGAGCCCTGCAAGCCAGGACCCACACTACTCATTTCCTATAGGTAATTTAAAATACTTAGGCATAAAAATCTCACCTAAATTAACTGATTTAATTAATTTAAACTTTTCTCCACTTCTGGATAACATTTATAGTGACTTGGAGCGCTGGAATAATCTTCATATTTCTCTAATAGGACGAATAGCCACCATTAAAATGAAAGTTTTACCCAAAATAAACTATTTTTTCTCAATGATTCCATTTAAACCTACGGCTAAATGGTTCCAGTTGTTGGACTCAGCCGTTACAAAATTTTACTGGAATAAAAAAAAGCAAAGATTAGTCTATCTACTCTTCAGAAAAGTAAATCCAAAGGTGGTCTAGAGGCACCAAATTTTATGTACTACTATATAGCTAACCAGCTACAATATATCGTTCTATGGGCACAACCCAACAGAGACACTAACTGTTGGCTGGAATTAGAACAGAAGGATTGTAATAACCTCAGACTTCGAGATTTACTCTTTATTACAACATCGATTAAGCGACATAATTGTTTTAAAAACCCAATGATTTCCGCCACTGTGACTGCCTGGTGGAAGGCACTAGAATTGACAAAAGCCCAAGTGGAGCCCTGTGGGCTGTCTCCCCTATGGCATAACCCCGACTTTCAACTTAACAACCAACCATTTTATTTAGGTGTGTGGGAGCAGAAAGGAATTACACATCTCCACCATCTCTTCTCAGATAATATGTTTATATCATATACATCCTTGCTCCAAAAATACAATATAAAAAACGGAATTTTTTTACATTATCTACAAGTTAAAAATATGATAAAGAAAAAAATTCCAACACTTCGGGGTACGCTCCAACCGCCTGTTTTAGCTAAAGATATTAACAAGCTTTCTTCGACAACAACAAAAAAACTTTCAAAAATATATAAGTTACTTTCATATACTGATAAAATGTCTTTACCCATCTCGAAATGGGAGACAGACTTGTCTATAGCACCGGAATCTGACTTTTGGATTCAAGTTTGTGAAAACGCATTTAAAATGACAAAACACACAAATTTACAACTTATCCAATATAAAATTATTCACAGAACATACATTACTCAATATATGATTAAGAAAATGGGACTCTCAGACTCCGACATTTGTCTCCAATGTTTACAAAACACTACAGACACTTATGTTCATGCTTTATGGTTATGTACTCCGGTTATGTATTTCTGGACTAAAGTCTTAGAAAAACTTTCCGCTATTTTGGACTGTAGGATACCTTTCTCTCCAAACTTGTGTTTGCTAGGTGACCTAACAACAACTGACTTACCACATAAACAATTTCAATCTACACTTGTAGCCCTTACTATCGCTAAAAAAACAATTCTTGTTAACTGGAAAAATAAACAAACTCTGAATATCGACCAATGGTCTAACCTCCTCATAAATCACATTTTAATGGAAAAAATATCTGCCTCAAATAAAAACTAAATATCAAAATTTATAGAAACATGGTCTACGTATATAGAATTTTTTAACCTAATTCTGGTTACTTAATTCTGTCTGTTAGCGAGAGCCACTACATCGTGATAACTTACATTGATGTTTCTGCATTTGGCAATTTATTATTATATTATATTATTAGTATGGGATTTTTTTTTAATGGGCTTTAGGTGAACTGATGAATACACACACGCACGCACGCACGCACGCACGCACGCACATGCACATACTCACCCACATACAATATATATATATGTGTATATGTATATATATGTATATATATTTAAAAAAAAAAAGAGAAAGAAAAAAAAACATTTTTTTTTTTTATTTATTTATTTTTTTAAAAAGGAGAGCAATGATGATGTCAAATCGAATGAACAATACTGAGCTCTCCTGAAAAAAAAAAAAAAAAGCAAGTCTGCTTCACAAGTTCTGCTCTGCTAAATTGTCCATAGATTGTGAATGATTGTTTGTCTACATGTGTCAGACAATTGGCTGGCGACTTCTTGCCTAAAATCCTTAATGAGGAATATGCCTGTTTTCCACTGAATGAGAAGTTACTAAGGATAACATCCGTGTTATCCTTAGTAACTTCTATTCATAACTCAAAATACTCATATCTCAAATCCTCTTTTCCCATTGAAATGAACGGAAATACCATTAATTAGATGACAAAAAACAACGTGAAATTACATTGTATTTTGTAAAAACATACAGACATAATTAAATAGTTAGCATTTTTTGTCACATTGCATCAATTGAATGTGCGTTGTGCAGACAAATGAAGATAGGCTACTGTTCATTGAGACAGCTCAACTCCTCTCTCAGCTAATCAGTACATCACTAATACAGTATTTAATCATTCTACATAAAGGATACAACTGATGTAACTGAGCTCATTTGCATATATTTGGCGGAGAACTTGCCCACCTCTATGCAAACGAAACTCATTGATAAACAGCATCTTATTCACTAACTCCAGCGCTAATAGCCACACGGAGTTTGAGGACGCAAACAACATATATGGAAGGCTGGTGTAAATTTGGCGCTTTCTCGATCCTGTGAAAGAATCTCACGCAGAATTTCTGGTGATCTTGGCAGCAGTGACTGTGGTACGGAGAAGGCCAGGTAGAGTTGCCTGCCCACCTTTTAATGCAGATCATGTACTGTACGTACTGTGCTATTCGCCCTGGTGTGAGAGAGAGGAGAAGGACATTTTGCAATGTAAGCCTACAAGACATACCGTAATACCACGAACCGCCATTCAGCCCAGCCTTCATCATTTGCACATGACAGATGCAGAAAGACTGCAAGACCAATATGCTATATGAAAAAACATCTCTACTGTATGGCCACATCAACCTCTTAAAATATAAAGATGCTTGCACCAATAATTGGTATTTTATGGACATTGAATGAATGAATGTCATGGTCGCCGTATTCCTCTCGCTCAATGCGGAAAACACTTTTGCACTTCCTCGGTCCAAACGTGCTTGCTGATAATTTCATCTTTCTCGCAACTGTTACTATATATATAATATATATATATATATAATACTATAATCATAACTATTTATTATTTGCATTGAATGGCCATTCATTTTTCACTATATTTGTATATTTATATTTGTCCACATAGTTTCCGCATACCAAACGCAAATTCTAGTTTTTGCCTCCGCTTTTCCTGAGCCGACCTTAGACTTCTAATACCTAATCTACTACTACTATTATTGATTACTTATATTACTTATAATATGCAGCAAATATTGACTACACATTTTCTTGCCACAAAACCTTTGCCATATGTGGTAAATCAGGCGCTCCCAGCTGTGAAACTTTGTGGCCGTGTTTGCGCTAGTATACCATTAAAGCAATATCCTTCGTAAATAGGACGTTTACAAGGAGCAAACTGCGGGTGCATAAATGCAGCAATTTTTGGCGCTGTCAGCGGACGCAACGCATTCTTAGTGGCTGCAATAGTGGCCACAGGATGTACGCTGCCACAGGTGGATCCAATGGCGGCCGCAGGACGTGCGATGCCGGAGAAGGAACTGAAGCTTGAGGCTGCATCTGCATAGGAGCGGGTGCTTGAAACGGCAGCTGCCAAGGAACAGGTACCTGAGGCTGCAGCTGCCGAGCATCAGGGGCTTGGGACTGCAGTGGCAGAGATGCGGAAGCTTGGGGCTGCAGTGACTAAATAACAGGAGCCTGAGGCTGCAGCTGCCGAGCATCAGTGGCTTGGGACTGCAAGGGCAGAGATGCGGAAGCTTGGGGCTGCAGCGGCTTGGGGCTGCAGCGGCTGAGGAACATGGGATTGATGCTGCAGATGGCAAGGACTTGGGGCTGCAGTTGCCGAGGATTAAGGGCTTGAGGTTACCGTGGCCGAGGTGCGGAAGCTCGGTACTCTCGTATAAATTAATGCATTAAAGGTAGATGTAAATTGTGTCTGCTGGCACACATGGAAGGCAAGTGGTGATCAGACACAGTGAAGGATCAAACTTATCACAGCTATAATATATTTTCACTTCATTCAGATTCAGTAAATGTTAGGGTTCCCAAGTAGGGGTGTGAAAAACTATTTTTGGGCAATTTTAAAATAAGCTTATACTATAATTTAAATGAATTATCATTAGAAAATACCTTAACTGAATAATTTCTTCCATCATTTTACCTTGACTAAAAAAAATGTATTAGGGATGTGCAAGGCATAAAAAAAAGAAATGGAATCACTGCTTAAATTAGGTCTGTCCCTACACAGACCAACCAAAACCATTATCTTCCTCCATCCAAATATTGGGCAACTTGATCACAATATGGCAAAAAAAAAAATCATCTTGTTTACAAATCTATATCGTCCTGTGGTTTTTCTTTTTTAAGACTAAAAAAGGTTGATCTTTACCTTGATTAGTTTCGGCAATAACTGCCGCAGTCAGTTTGACAGCTTCTGAGGAAGGCGGCAGTCGTCGCTGAGACTAGTCACAACCTTTTTTTGTCTTAAAAAGCACAGGTTGGTTACAATATGTTCTGCAAAGCTGGTTGACTTCCAATTGTTTTAATTTCAATACAAGTGCTTCCAGCAGTAGTCACTCATAGTGTCATGGATGGATCACACTCAGATGACTTCCGTACAGGCAGGGATGTGTTCACTTCCCACCCAGTGATGGTGTGGATGTGAGTGTGAATTATTGTCTGTCTCTCGATGTAACCAGTGGCTAATAAGCAGTCCAGGGTGGCATTGGCCTTTTGCCCAAAGTCAGTTGGACTCAAACTTCAGGACTCAAACTTCTAAGATGTCTGCGAACCAGTCCACCAATCAGGAGCGGACGTTCACACAGGGATATTTGTATATGCCACTAATAGTAGCGCTCCACTTGACTGAATGTCGAAAGATTTCCCACAGCATTTCCCGCCATCATATTGGTTATAAACAGGAAAGGCGGACGTGAGTGAGGTCGGCATGTGAATGAGAAAGAGGCAAGTGAAAGAGGACAGTATGCGGATGCTATTGTGCATTGTGCAAAACAACATTGGTTTGGCTAAGGACCCTAAAAATAGCATCAGCAAAGAGACATGCTTACGAGGCTCAATTTAGCAGCTGTCAGTTACGCGGTTGTACATGGGAATAGAGAGAATTCCACCGCAAGACAATTCCACATCAATTAATCCATGATTCGGAAACCGTCTGGCATAACGGTCTTTGCAAACTGGGTTAATCATACAATTACTGAAACAATGATGCGGGTTCCATACATCAGTGGTTCTCGCGTAGCCCTCTGGGTACGTGGAATTTTAAAACATATTTAAAATGTAGCATACGTGCAAGAAACCATCTTGATTTTTCTTTCAGTTTCTGCTTTTATTTAAAGTTAACAGAATCATTTGTTTTGAAAACCAACCTGTGCCATGATCCCAAAGGAGGGCACGTTGTGTTGATAATTATTGCACAATTATTTATTTGCCACTAAGATAATTATGTCTTCTTTTTTTTTGACCGATACATAGTGGGACTGGTCAAAGTTAAAACCAGTTCCCAAATTAAAACCAGACACATGATGGCACAGGACAGTTTTGTTTTGCTTTGCGCAGGTTGGGGTACTAGGCTGAAAAAATATTTTGCAGGGGGTCAGTAAAAAAACATTATGACTGCCCTATATGATCCTAATGTAGCTAGTTTAGGGCTAAGTTCCTAACATTAGGATAACGTTACATTTCATAACATTAGCCTAGCCGAAACGCACAGTTTAAAGCAATACAGTATTTATAACTCATTTTCCAGTATTGGATTAGGCATTGTGTATAAAGAATAAAAGTCCAAATATGTCTGGCATCTTATTCCCAGAAACAGTATCCTTCGTTTATTTGAATAAGCGTTTGCTGATGTAATTGGCAAGAAAAGGCCATCTTTGATCAAAATTGGTGCAGTAATTGAGATAGGAGTAAAATCCTCAGCACGTCAGGTTTCATGTCATTCCGTGTGGGGGTGGGGCCGTGGGGGTTGGCCTCTTCTAATGTGGGCTAAAAAGTGCTTAGCAAACAACATATGGCATGGCCTAGCAGAGTAAAAGTCAACCGGATGTTTACCGTCCAGGTTGGGGACCGTCCACAAATTACATTTCTAGAGTGAACAATGTCAAAAGTGACTTGACTGGTAATTTGAGCGTCTCTAATAACGCAATTTGCAGACGGTCCAAAACTTTGACTCGCTATGAGCTGGTCGGCTGAATGAGTCGGCCAGTTTCATCTCGGCTTTCGGCTGCATACAAATCTTTGGCAAGTTCTACGTGGCTGTACTGCTTTTAAAGAAGTCCTTCCTCGGGTCTGCTGACGGCCTCACGACTCTGGCTGGAAGTGTTCGGTTTAGGTGAACGGTATGGGATTTTTTAATAGGTTTTAGGTGAACTAATGAATACACAAACACACTTGCACGCACGCACACACGCACATACACATTCTCACCCACATACCAAAAAAAAAAGAGAGAGAGAGCAATGATGATGACATGTCAAATCGGTAAAATTACCGAATGAACAATACTGAGCTCTCCAGGAAAAAAAAAAAAAAAAAAAAAGAATAGCTGGTCCAAAACTTCGACTCGCTGAATGAGTCGGCCAGTTTCATCACGGCTTTCGGCTCTATACAAATCTTTGGCGAGTCCTACGTGGCTGTACTGCTTTTAAAGAAGTGCTTCTTTGCTATAGGGCGTAATTCCACGTCCACCATGGGATGTAATAATTCCTTGTGAGTGTCTTTGTTGTCACTGGCAGCCATGTCATTCAATATGTATTTTACGCACGCAATACGTCACGATGATCACGTGACGGTCCAGAATGTCCGATACTGTACTTAATGCAAAAATATTCATAAAAGTGCCATAAAATCATAATCGCTCATAATGGCTAATTTCAACTCTTACCTGAAATTAACCATTTCACAGAATAGCTGGTTAGTTTTTCATAAATCTTGCATTTCTTTAACTTCAATGTATTGTAACAAAATCCTCCTCTGTACAGTGATAATGCCAGTATTTTAAATTACTGATTTATTTGGAAACAACTTTAAAGGCCTAGATACACCAATCCGACATCGGGAGTCGGACAGCGTTGTGCTGACAGCATGCGCTTTCTGATCAGTGTATAAATTACTGTCGTGAAGTCGGGTCAAGTTGGAATACGTCGGGGGGCTTTTCCAGCAAATTCAACATGTTGAATCTGCGTCGGGGGCATTTAATCACTGTGATTGGCTGTTAGCTAGCAAATCAACGCACAGGGCAAGAAGAGCAAGTGACAACCGGATAAACAGTACTTTTTTGGGGGGGGATAAACAGTACTCAACTCAACTTTATGATTTTTCAGGACAGCACACATGAATATTAAAGTTTCCATAAAGAGGATATGATCATATTTCTGCATGATTTCGGCAAGAAGATTTGCAAAGTCGTTTAAAATGTCCTTATTGTATTTTGGAGGAGGGTAAATGACACAACACAGCACAGCACAGTGACAGTTTTAGCTGACTTCAAAGAAGGTGCCTTCAAAGCTGTGACCGATGTGGTAAATAGACATCGTTTACATTTAAATTTGTTTTTTAAATAGTCGCCGTTCCTCCACCTCGGTTGGACGTCACCAGCGACAAGTCTCCGTCAGGCAGAGGAAATTTAAGTTGTTGGAAAGGAAAAACTCCCTCAAAATAAACGTTTTGTTTGTCAATGACCACACGTTTAACAGCGCGATCCTTGTGGGAGCAGCAGGGGTGCATGGCCCTTTCGTGCAGCGGTCTTGAGGAAGCTCCTTCAGAAGCTGGAGGTCGGCACCATGCCTAAAACGCGGAGGACAGCACAGCAAAAGTTTTTCGGGTGAACCGACGATCGGTAGCAGCCAGGAGTCAACAGGGTCCAGGATACACCACAACGGAGTACATCCATGCGTTCGGGAACGAGAAGGGGACGAAGCTTGTTCCAGCGCCCGTTTTCGCTTCACCAGCTAGCCGCCACGTTTACCCCGGCCCCGCTGTAAACACCGGTATGAGTTGTTTACGTTTCTATATCCCGGTTTCCAGGTGGCGGAGTGGTACCATCATTTGCCTACGATGCAGGTTGGCGTGGATTTGCTTCCCCGCCTGGGAGACCATGTTTGTATGTGTGGGTGTTTGTGTGAGTCAGTGCAAAAACAAAACAAAACAAAAAAACGTTCTATATCCCGCCCCTGTAAAGAGGCTGCTGGTTGCCTTTAGGAATAATGACTACCGCCGCCGATGGTACAAAGGGGAATTACTTCTCGCACATGTGCTGAAGGTGCGTAATAGTCGGTGCGGTGTGTATTTACGTAATTTTTCTACGCGACATGCCGACGCCACAGGGGTTAGGCGTAAGTCACATTTTGCCGACGTCGGATTGGTGTATCAAGGCTTTAAAACGTAACTGTGAATGATGTTTTCATCGTATGCTTAGTATGTTCTGATAGCCTACATGCCGTCACTCACTGGAAAGACGTTTATTTATTTCTGCCTCGGCCCTCGCTCACATTTACAATCATCGTGCAGGAGACGGAGCGACCTGCCAATCAACTGGCGTAGCATTGGCACCCAGGCCTAAAAAGTCCTCGGCATGACCCGCCCTACTCATTCTCTGATTGGCGCATCAGTCCTCATGCCTTTCATTAACCAATAAGACAGCGAGTGCAGGCCAGCCAGTTAGAGGCAGTCAGAGGGTGGGTCATGGCTGAATGGTTCGCAAAAACTGCGCATCTGTTACAATTTGTTTTTGTTGTTTTGGCTTTGTGTCCTGTCTTGCTTGTTAGGTTTTGTTTTCACATGTGTTCGTCAATCTGTTCTCTTGTGTCATCCAATCATCTCCCCCAGCCACTTGTGTCTTGTCCAGGTGTCTCTCGTTGTCTTGTCAATTGGCTTTGATTTAGTTTCCTGGTTTCGTTCAGTCTTTGTTGAATCATTGGCGTTGTCACCACTCTTGTGTTTTGTTGTTACTTTGATTTTTGGTCTTTTCAGAACTTTGTTGATTTTGTTTATTTAGCGTTTTACCCGGTATCCATATTAGTGTTTTTGTTAAATAAATTGTATTCAGTATTCCATGCATCCCTGCCGTAGTTCTCCTGCTTCCCTGCATTTGGGTCGTCCACCCTACCAGCTCACCTTGACAGTGTAACGAATATTGCCCGCCACCCTCAATATTTTCATTTTATGTGCCTTTTTAAACATTTCCCCCTGGGGAATGTGTGTGCGTGTCTTAACTCTATGTTTTCAGTTCAAAAGGACTCTTTGAGTTTCCCTCCAGCAGGGACTGGACTTTATTTTATAACCCCCAGGAAACGCATACCACAGCTCTGACAAACCTGAAATCTTGTCTGATAAGCAGTCCCCAGACCATCTTTTATGATCTGGCCTATCCACAGGACAGTGTTTTTTTGGGAAACAATGCCCCTTGGAAGCTGTATGGTACAACAGTGCCCTCCAACGGTCACTATCGGTTATCCTCAAGAATCCTGCCGCTCCTAATTAATCTGAAGTCTACATAATTTGGGACATGCACGGACTCTATGTACTTGACTGACATCATATAACTCCTGTTGTTTATCTTTGTACACAACCTGTATGTCTATCTCAAATGAATGATGTGTGTAATTTCTGTAGCCACCTAAGTTTAGCTAATTAGTAAGCTTAGCGGATTCAATAAGTTTATGATCGCGGTAATGTTTGAAATGTGGCGTGACTACCCCTGTGGGCTACTGCCTGATAACCCACCCACCCTGCTGACACAGCTTTAAAGCAAGCGAGTGAAGGAACTTCTCTCTCTTTTCCTGCAATTCTTTTTCCTCACGCTCTTTACCTGGAACTCTTTTCCTGGAACTCTTTTCCTGAACTTTCTTCCCCCACTGAACTGCTCAACGGCTCTCCTGTTCCTGCAACTCCTCCGCCCTCTCTCCACCTCACGTCTAGCCCCATGAACTTTTCCTGATCATCACAAGAAACGTGGTCGCTGAGGGTGACTACACGGCTTCTTCCTTTGAGCCACGCATCTAAAAGCGCGCATCAAGCAAGGACTCGGAAAACACCCTGTGCATCCCCCGAGGCGTGGGTGTCTGTTCCAGCCGTGAGTCCGAGGCGCCCTCGCAGCGCTACACAAGGACCTGCTGACCTCCACGCCGCGCGTGCATCACCGACCAGCAGCCAGAGACTCCCGGGCAGCATTCCAGCTGGACGTGCTGCCTCCACCCCGCGCGTGTACCTGACCAGCAGCTGGAGACCTGCTGCGGCATTCCAGCATTCAACTGAGGATCGACGCTCGAGTCTCTCTCTCTCCCGTGCGACTGAACTAGTTTGTGAGTTGCGCCTCCATTGCAATCTGATGATCATATACTATTGGTGTAACGCTTTTATTCAAACTTAAAATAATTGACAGGTCAAACGCTTCCATATTTATCCCCATCTACCTTTTTCATCTACCTTCTTTTATCTTAGTTAGTTAGGTTGCAAGTTTTCCTTTTAGCTTTGATTCACATTTTTATTCCGTTTCATTAATAGGTTAGGCTGAGACTGATATATGTGTGTTTACTAAATAAATTTGTTGTCTAGAAATTCAATTTCTGCCGAATCATTTGTGTTTACTGAGTGGATTAGTAATTCTCTTATAAAAGCAAAGAACTCCATGATTAACTAAAGTAGCAACTTCAGATTATGAATACTTGATAATAGGATTTTTATCGTTTATTTTGCTCCTACAAACAAGTAAAGTTAACGTGGTGCCCCCAAGGTTTCTGAGGAAATTACAACTCCCCTCAGTACCGTCTAAATTTCTCATAAGCCATTACGGCAACCCAAATAATCGGTACAACAGCATGAGGATTCAGAAGTGGGTAGACGCAAAATTGAGGATTTAGAAGTGGATAGACACAAAACTGACTGAAGAAGAAGTGGGTATACGCCCTCTACACGCATATACCCTGGACTGCACCACTGATCATGGTGCTTTTGAAGTCGCAAAGTCCCGTAATGGTTCTGGGTGGAACAGAATTGTCATCAAATCGCTCCTCATGGCAGCCGTTTTTCTGCAGATCTCGAAGAATGTTTTGTCAAACCCCAAATAAGTTCCAGGCTAGGGACGTGGACTCTTGCTAAACGGTAATTGTTTATTGTGAAGGAAGACAGCACTCTGATGTCTAGCACATTAGATTTTGTGTCGCATAGAGTAAAGTCACGGTCATTCAAATCTGATCTGCGTGTTTGGAGCTATGTGGATTCAATCCATCCCACAAAAATCGGATTTCATGTGCTTTGTGACTGTAGTCATGCAACCCTATACGATCACAGATGCAGGCTTATAAACTGAGTGCTGATAACAATTTGGGTTGTCCTTGTCCTCTTTAGTCAGTATGATATAGCACCCCAGTTTTCCACAAATAACTTCAAATCGTGATACGTCTAACAGGTTTCCACACTCCATTTTAAATAACCCCTGGCCCAGAGAAACGCCTGCGCTTCTTGGTTTGCTTTAGAAATGGCTTCTTCTTTGTACTGTAGAGTTTCATCTGGCAACGGCAGCTGGCACGGTGGATTTTTTTCCACCCACAATGTTTTCTGGAAGTATTGCTGAGCCCTTTCTGTGATTTCCCATATAGTAAACATTCATGTTTACGGTGCAGTGCCGTTTAAGGGCCCAAAGATCATGGGCATCCAGTGTGATTTTTTCGGCCTTGACCCTTACAGACAGAGATTGTTCCAGATTCTCTGAATCTTTGGATGACGTTATGCACTGTAGATGATGATTATTTCAATCTTTTTGCAATTTTTCGCTGGTTAACGCCTTTGGAGGATTTAGCGATTCAAGTTGCCAATGGCCCTCATTAGTGGTAACCTGGTCTCCCAGCTGTTTTTTTTGTGCAATTAACTTAGCCTCTTATTGCTACCTGTCCCAACTTTTTTGAGATTTGTTGGCACCATGAAATTTACAATCAACATATTTTTCCCTTAAAATTATACACGTTCTCAGTTTAAACATTTGACCTGTCATCTATGTTCTATTCTGAACAAAATATTTTGGCACTTCCACATAATTGCATTCAGTTTTTGTTCACAATTTCTATAGTGTCCCAACTTTTTGGGAATTGGGTTTGCATATTCATATTCATAACCATCAATCAGGAGTGATCAACTGATCTTATTGTCACGTAGCTAATGTCTTTTGCCTCCTAAGATAGAAGCTGGAAAACTGGAGCACATCTCAATGACCAAAATAGCTTAGCTTACTTGATGAATTTCTAAGTGGATCATTCATTTCAAGGACAAAGCAATAGGGTCAGTGATGGGAGAGGCTTCTGCCTGCTTCCATTATTAGCTACATGTTATATTAATGTCCAAGTAGAACAGTTTATCTATGTGGTGTATGTTGTTATATGCATTATATATCTATGTTCATTCAAAACGGGGAAAATGGGAGTGGGTTGGCTGTGTTTGGTTTCGTATACAGCAGGGGTCATCGACATGATGGTAGTACTGTACGATACTTCTGAAGGCAGCCACCAGTGAGGGGACATTGTAATGTCCTAGGAATACCGTGGAAGTAATCATTTGAAAATGCAATTTGCACAGATTTATATAAATAGTGTTGCATATTGATATTCATCTCCAGAGGTGGGCAATTTATAAAATGTTGCTGGTCCATCATTCATCATTCGTCATTGCTCTGGCATCCTACCGTCATCATCATTTTTTCAAGCTGAATCAAACTGGAATTGTCAGTCCGTAATTTTGTTTTAACAAAGCTTTCATCATCCATTTGTCACCACTATCTTAGGACTGACAGGCCAAGGTGGCCATTCCCTTAGTCCATCAATTGTCAACAAAACGGTTGTTCATCAGTACTGGACTGAAAAGTCCGTCACTACTTGACCCGGTTAGTGACAATTTCACTGATGGATAAAAACCAACCTCCGTCAGTGCTTAGGCCATCATTTTTTAGAATGTTCTCTTCATTCATCAGCAAAATGTTTGTCCGTCAGTGACAGACTGGCGGCTAGCCCGTTAGTACTGATGGAATACGCACCTATGTAGTATGAAAAATCCTTAACAATAACCTCGAGAGCCCCTATTCAGCCTGTTTTCCACATCTCTAACAGCTGAATCCAATCATCAGCTCATCAGCAAGCTTTGCAGAAGTTTGATAACAATCTTGATCATGAATCAGGTGTGTTGGTGGCAAGGTTATTTTAGTTACCGAAAAAATGAAAACTAAAAATTAAAAAAACAATTTTGTTAACTCAATAAAATAAGAACGAAAAGGCTTTTAAAAAAATGAAAACTAACTGACTAACTACATTTTAAACTAACTAAAACTAACTATAATCATAGCAAAAAAGTCCTTTGTTTTAGTCTTTGGTAATTCATTTAATGCATGAGCCTTTGCAGATGATTTTAAATGTGATTTGAAGTAGATTTATTTATTCGAAATAAGGACGTTTGAAAGTATCAAACAGAAGTGACGTCATCTAGCAGCAGGCAATAGAAAAGCACCTTCGGATGACGTCGCTCCGAGGCGACAACCAAATGCAGCGCTAGCTAAGAAATTAGTTACTTTTCTCATTTTACCGTGGTGTTTATCAAATATTGCGCACAAGCAGAGAGCAAATCCAGGTCCAGAAAGCTAACTTCCTGGCTAGCTCCCATGATGCTCGATTACCTGCTAGGGAGCTAGCTAGCTAGCTAGTTAGCATAAATGGCTAAAGCTTTATGCTGTGGCAGGTTTTTTACTTTCTGGACCTGGATTTGACACCTCTGATTGTCGCGCCGTTGTAGCTACCGTGACTACTTTCATATATAAGCTAGCTAGCTTCAGGGCTAAAGCCAAAATATGGCAGTGTTTTTACTTTCAGGTGTTAGCTGGCTAGCTAGCTCCCATGGTGCTCATTTACCTGCGTGCTAGCTAGCTAGTGTAAGAGGAATAAAATTATTTTGTCTTCTTTGCGTGTTCCAAAAATGAAGATAGATTTAATGTAAGAAAAATACACCTTTGCAAAAATGATTTTTAATCAGTCAGAGATCTCTGGACAGATAACAGCCTCTAATTCATCACTTAAACAGGTGGGATTCAGAGCGTCAAATGTAGCTCTTCCGCATGTACAATGGTTTCTTACAGTTAAAAAGACTTCCTCTCTTTCTTTTTTTTTTTTTCTTTTTTTTTTTTTTTTTCTGGGAGATCTCAGTATTGATCATTTGAAATGTCATCATCATTGTTCTCCCTTTTTTTTTTTTTTTTTTTTGTATGTGTGTTTGTGCGTATGTGCGTGCGTGTGTGCGTGCGTGCGTGAGAAGAAAAAAAAAAAAGAATTCCCATACCGTTCACCTAAACCGAACACTTCAAAATCCAGCCAGAGTCGTGGGGCCGCCAGGAGACCCGAAGGGGGACCAAAGAAAAGAAAGAAAAGCGAAGCCCAGCACCGACCAGACACCACCCACCGGGCCACTAACCTTCACCAACCCCAGAGACATCCAAACTCCAACAAATCAGGGAAACCTCAAGGGCCCAAAGGAGAAACTGAGGAAAGGTAGAAAGGACAGACGAAGCAGAGTGAGATCCACAGACACCAGCCTCAATGACCTGAGGGAGAAACAAATTGTGTCTGAGTCTCGATAGATGCTGGTGTGGTGGATCTAGCATGCATGAAAATCTCCACCAAAGAGGGGAGCCGTTGACCCCCGCCAGGACAGAGCAAGCGCAACACCTCAGGGCCCCCCAGGCCGCGGCCGCGCCAAAGGACGACCCCCGGGCCCCGCAGGGGCCACCGGCCGGAGAGCAAACCCCGGAGCAGGAGCGCCCCCCACCCCAACGCGGCCCGCGCCCCCAACCCAACGCAGCAGGACGGGGCACTGCAGACCCTGTTACTAAGTTCGCCAGCTCGCCGACTGGCGAACTCTACCCCTAAACCGTGAGTGTGACCCCACCCAGTGTATATACATAAGTGTGTGTGTGTGGTGCACACACGGACAGGCGACCGCAGCACTGCTCCATACTGCGGCCGCCCCAACCGATGCCCCCCCCCCCCAGTTGTGTGGTGCATTAAAATTTGGAGGGGAGCTGCAGGGCGGAGACGGTGTCTCCACCCCACCCCACTCCCCCCAAAGTGTGTTATGTGCCCTAAAATGTATTGTGCAAAACTAGTGCAGTGAGTTAAGAGGAGCGACCAGCTGGGCCCCCCCCAACCGGGCGGGGGGGGGGGGAGGCGCAACCGCCCACCAAAAACCCCACCCACCCCACCGGGACCCCGGCGGGGCTCGCCCCCCCGGATACCGGGGCCCGCCCGAAGTGCCCGGAGGCCCACCGGAGCGGGGCAGGCACAACACCAATCCCGCCCACTCCCCCGGCCCCCGGAGCGCCGAGACCCGGGCCACGGATGGAACCCCCGGCCTAGGGGAGGGGGAGGAGGGCGGACAGGGGAGGGGGAGGGGACGGGGGAAGGAGACGACAGGAAGGGCAGGAGGCAGCGGCAGGGCCGCAGAGAGAGGGGGAGAGGAGGAGGAAGGGCGACGAGGGAGAAGGGACAGGGAGGCGGGGGACGGGCGGGGAGAGGTGAAGAGGAAGAGGAAGCAAGGGGGAGGAAGGGGGAGGGGAGAGGGAACCACGGGGCACCCCGGCGGCCAAGGGAACGACCAAGACGCAGCCGCGACCCAGCAGCCAACAGAGGGGCAAACCCGCCCACGCCCAGCCAGGGGGGACAGCACCTGTAGAGTTAGTCCCCTGGCATGCAGTGAATCCGAATATTAGCCCTTAGTGCCCATTGGAGGTGAATCTGCTCGATCCTGTTGGCAGCAACTGGGTTCCTGACTATAAAAACACAACCATTAGTTACAAACTGCCAAATGCAGAGACATCAATGTAAGTTATCACGATGTGGTGGCTCTCGCTAACAGGCAGAATTAAATAACCAGAATTAGGTTAAAATATTCTATATACGTAGACCATATTTCTATGAATTTTGATATTTGTTTTTTATTTGAGGCCGATATTTTTTCCATTAAAATGTGATTTATGAGGAGGTTAGACCATTGGTCGATATTCAGAGTTTGTTTATTTTTCCAGTTAACAAGAATTGTTTTTTTAGCGATAGTAAGGGCTACAAGTGTAGATTGAAATTGTTTATGTGGTAGGTCAGTTGTTGTTAGGTCACCTAGCAAACACAAGTTTGGAGATAAAGGTATCCTATAGTCCAAGATAGCGGAAAGTTTTTCTCAGACTTTAGTCCAGAAATACATAACCGGAGTGCATAACCATAAAGCAGTCTGTAGTGTTTTGTAAACACTGGAGACAAATGTCGGAGTCGGAGAGCCCCATTTTCTTCATCATATATTGAGTAATGTATGTTCTATGGATTATTTTGTATTGGATAAGTTGTAAATTTGTGTGTTTTGTCATTTTAAATGCATTTTCACAAACTTGAATCCAAAAGTCAGATTCCGGAGCTATAGACAAGTCTGTCTCCCATTTTAAGATGGGTAAAGACATTTTATCCGTATATGAAAGTAACTTATATATTTTTGAAAGTTTTTTTGTTGTTGTCGGAGAAAGCTTGGTAATATCTTTAGCTAAGCCAGGCGGTTGGAGCGTACCCTGAAGTGTTGGAATTTGTTTCTTTATCATATTTTTAACTTGCAGATAATGTAAAAAATTTCCGTTTGTTATTTTGTATTTTTGGAGCAAAGATGTATATGATATAAACATATTATCTGAGAAGAGATGGTGAAGATGTGTGATTCCTTTCTGCTCCCACACACCTAAATAAAACGTTTGGTTGTTAATTCGAAAGTCAGGGTTATGCCATAGGGGAGAAAGCCCACAGGGCTCCACTTGGGCTTTTGTAATTTCTAATGCCTTCCACCAAGCAGTCAGGGTGGCGGAGATCATTGGGTTTTTAAAACAATTATGTCGCTTAATCGATGTTGTAATAAAGAGTAAATCTAGAAGTCTGAGGTTATTACAATCCTTCTGTTCTAGTTCCAGCCAACAGTTAGTATCTCTGTTGGGTTGTGCCCATAGAACGATATATTGTAGCTGGTTAGCTATATAGTAGTACATAAAATTTGGTGCCTCTAGACCACCTTTGGATTTACTTTTCTGAAGAGTAGATAGACTAAACTTTGCTTCTTTTTTTTTCCAGTAAAATTTTGTAACGGCTGAGTCCAACAACTGGAACCATTTAGCCGTAGGTTTAAATGGAATCATTGAGAAAAAATAGTTTATTTTAGGTAAAACTTTCATTTTAACGGTGGCTATTCGTCCTATTAAAGAAATAGGAAGATTATTCCAGCGTTCCAAGTCACTATGAATGTTATCCAGAAGTGGAGAAAAGTTTAAATGAATTAAATCAGTTAATTTAGGTGAGATTTTTATGCCTAAGTATTTTAAATTACCTATAGGAAATGAGTAATGTGGGTCCTGGCTTGCAGGGTTCCATGAATTTTCTGTAATAGGTAGAAGTGTTGATTTTGTCCAGTTAATAGAATAATCTGACAACTGTGAGAATTTAGTTATTAAGTTAAATACTACACCTAACGAAATCACCGGGTTTTCTAGATAAAGTAAAATATCATCGGCATATAGATTAATTTTATGTTCTGTTACGCCAGAGTGAATTCCTTGAATCCTTCTTTCCTGGCGTATGGCTATTGCAAGTGGCTCGATAAATATTGCAAATAATAAAGGGGATAGTGGGCATCCCTGTCTTGTGCCTCTCTGTAAAATAAAGCTCTTAGATATAATCCCGTTAGTAGTAACTGTAGCTTTGGGAGAATCATATAATACTGACACCCAGTGGATAAATGATTTCCCAAAGCCAAATTTATTTAAAACAGCAAAGAGGAAGGACCAGTTAACTTTGTCAAAAGCTTTTTCTGCATCCAACGATATAATAACTGCCTTCTTATCATGCCGCTGTGACATGCTAATAAGGTTAAAGAGCCTCCTAATATTATTAGTAGAGTGACGATCTTTAATAAAGCCTGTTTGGTCGCTATGAATAATTGTCGAGATTACTGTTTCTAATCTAGATGTGAAAGCCTTAGTAATAATTTTGATATCAGTGTTAATTAGTGAAATCGGACGGTAACTTGAAGGAAGGGTGGGGTCTTTTTCTGGCTTTAATAAAAGTTTAATTGCTGCTGTATTCATGTGTGGACGTATGTAACCATTAGTTTTAATTTCTGTTACTACTCTTAAGAATAGCGGAGCAAGCATTAACCAGTAGTGCTTAAAAAATATAGCCGGATAACCATCTGGGCCAGGTGCCTTGCCATTAGGCATACTATCTAGAGTATACTATCAGACCTCCTCTCTTTCATTTGTAGACAAAACATACTCTCTGGGTATTTTTCCATGAGCTATGGCGAAAACAGAGTCAGGTGTGGGTGTTCAAAACAGATTCTGTTCTCAAGGACCAAATGTGTTTTCGCACAAAACGCTGAGAAGGAACTTTTTTAGACTAAATAGTATGTCCCAGTTTAAGGTCAGATTATACCGAAATCAACACCACTTGCTCTGCACAGGACACAAAACATTTCGACAAGGTTAATATAAAGAATTAAAATGTTAATAATGTGTAACAATGGTTAATAAAATAAAATGAAGTATTAAAAATGTTACAATATCTATCAGTCCGCCTTTTGGGCTTTTTAAATAAAGCCCAACAACTAAATATTTAAACATTTTTACCAAAGGATTCCAGCGGGATCTTCATCATCGCAATGGCAGGTGCAACATAAGAAGAAGAGAAAAATGAAAACATTCTTTTTTGCAGGAGAGGAGGTCAGTCATATGTCAAAACAATGTGATTCATTAAAAGATTTTTCTTTTTTTTCAGTAAAATAAGCATATCATATATAAAGACAATGTGTTGTGATTATTGCCCTGTGATTGGCTGGCAACCAGTTTGGGGTGTACCCTGCCTACTGCCCGAAGCCAGCTGGGATAGGCTCCAGCACCCCCGCGACCCTTGTGAGGAAAAGCGGTCAAGAAAATGGATGGATGGATGGATGGTGTTGTGATTATGTTCAAAATTTGTGGTGGGGGATCCCAGAAATAGCAAATTGGCATGACAGTCAGTATGAGAAAGAGTGTCATTATGTACGTGCAATTGGAGACGCGATTGAAGACTTGTTGTCGTTTGGGCTAGGGAAGTTTTTGTTGACGTTTGTCAGTTCCGTTCTTGCGTTTGTTTTTTAAACCGAGTCCTTCAGCTTTGCGATTGGCTGGCAACCTGTTCAGGTTGCACCCCGCCTACTGCCCGAAGCCAGTTGGGATAGGCTCCAGTACCCTCACAATCCTTGTGAGGACAAGCGGTCAAGGGAATGGATGGATGGATGGATCCTTCAGCTCTTTTAGAACCCACATCAACTGCCAGAGATAATCACCGGGCCCAAGGTGTGACTCATTCTTTGTGGAACGCCCCGGAAAAGGGACACATTCCTGTGACCACACGGACTGCGAAAAGGATGGTACACTGTAAATCCGCTCGTCCTGTGACTGTTCAATGACTCTTATGCATTGTTTGAGCATAATGTCCAGCAACTTTTTGAACAGACAGGATTATCATCGATTCTGCCATGATGAACTTTTCCTGAGAACTCCAGTGCACAAAGCCCAGTGCCCGCTTTGAACTTTGCCCTGCATAAACTGCTATCTACAAGGACAGGAAGGAATATGAACTCCAGTTGTGGACTCAAAGTTCTGGAATCATCTGAGTTTGGTGCCTGAGGTCGTATGTTGTATTCTGTTTGTAGACATTTGCACTCTGTACTATGTCAGAAGGGAAGATGTGATCTATAGCAACGCAGTTTCGGAAATTGAGAACAGCTTATGTGAATTAGGGTAGTATAAAATTTATTTTAATCTTTAATACTATATTTTCCGTTGTTTGATGCTTGTTGAATTTGGTCTTCTAATTTTTTGCCCATTTTCCTTTTAAATTTTAGCTTCTAGATTGGACTCATAGATATGGAACACCTACGGCGAAATAAATTTTTAATTTTGATTAAGCTCAACAGCACTGTGATCTTTGGATCCCACGGGGAATGCACAAAGGCAAAGTTCCCTGCTGTGTTTTACAAGCCCCCACTACTCTGTAAAAGAGGTGAGGTTAATTAGCATTTTAAGAATACTTTTTGGTTGGTTTAAAGTAGGGGTTTTGTCTTGTTTTTCTGGTTATAACTCGTTTCTTTTACTAGTTGAGATGGCAGATATTTGGAAGATTTGTGACCTGCAATAGATTAATGGGGCTGTTTTAAATCTTTTTCTCTTCTCTTCCTGACCCTAAAAGTCCTCCGCTCCAGTATCTTAATTTACATCTGCTTGAGTGGTTTTTCTCACTTTAAGTTGCCTGAACAGGATTCAAATTTACATTACAAACTCTTGCCTCAAAGGCTTTTGTTTTGATGGCTCATGGCTAGCTCAGCTGGAGATCTTTTTATAGTTCTGGTGTTGGCCAAATTGTCCCAATTTGGTTGTTTTTCTAATCTACAGGACACAAGGTGTCTGTTTTTTCCTCTTTGAAGCAGCAATTTGGTAGCGGCTGCAGTTTTCACATTCAGGTCTGAAATTATCAAAATTGATCTTTATCAGATGGGGGAATGACTGGTCTGTCTGTGTATGGTTGAAAAGGAAGTCTGATGTGAGAATGACTGGTCTGTCTGTGTATCAAAAGGAAGTCCGATGTGAGAAAGAAGTTTGGTGTGAGGAATTTACAGGCGGAGAATGGAGAGGATTTTGACCATGGGAGGAAAAGTAAGTGCTGGCAAAGACAACTCGTGGTGAAAATAAGGTAAGTATATTCAATTTCAGAAACAATTGAAAAGTATAATTTCTAGAGCCCATGGAATTTGCCATTTAGGTGTGGAATGAACATTGGGACACCTGGTGGACATTATTTTATGAGACAAGTTGTAAAAATGAACTGCAGGACTGCAGTGTTTATTAAAGGTATAAGTATATATATAAATCTCTTCTCAGACTGTTTATGGCCCGGCCGGACATGAATAGTTCTGAGTTAAAATGATGTTGTTTTTAAATGATTTACACTGCTATAATAAAAAAACAGCGATAAAAAATACAGAAATTTGACGTATGACAAAGAGCACATTTATGCTAAATAAATCTACAACAGTAAATATCATGGTAAAATATTTGATTAATCATTATCTACCATCATAAGGGTTTCCTAGGAATATTGGATCAGACGAACCCATTTGAAAAAACAAAAACTTCATAAGATATAAAAAGGCTGGACTCCTTTTGAGGGTCATAAAAACAGGCCATTTCCAACCCCCAATGTTCCGCTGGGAGAGTCACACGTTGAGAGGCCCCCAGTAATTAAGGAGATAGTGTCTACATTCTCTAAGCTAACAGATAAGCTAAACAGATGTGCCTTCAAAAATAAATTATTGTGAATATGTGTGGTTGAAAGTAACTAAACGTGAATGTTTTTTTCCAGGTGGTTAGGTCCATTTAAGGCTGGCTCTGGCTCTGGTTCTGGTTCTAGCTCTAGTTCTGGCTCAACGCTGCCACCAAGGGCAACCATCTGCTGATCTACGCCCACACCAATTGGAGCCATCTAACGGATCCCACCACACCCATTTGGAGTGCCTTTTCCCTGGGCACGCGGAGGAGGTCGCTGAAAGAAGATTCATTGGAGTGCCTTTTCCCTGGGCACGGTTTGGCACAGTTGATTCGCCTGGAAAACCTGATCAAGTGTCAATCTGCTGTTTGAAAGGGGGAAATCACTCAATGGTGATTTGAGTCACATGCCCCTTTTCATCAATTCACAAGGATAGAGTCACACTGGGAATGAAGTCCCGTGACCTTTCCTGCGATCTCTGGCAGTGAGCCAGGTTCAGAAAGAGGCTGACAAACGCCTCTTTTAAAAAAAAAAAAATTGACCAACTGTCGAACGCACTTTTCATTCAACAAAGACCTTCATCACGAGATGGCTTCGAGGGACGGACACATCTGCTATTGCGTCGTGACACTTAACCACATCACATAGTGTTATGCCTCACATTTGTTATGCCCCTTCCACCGAATTTTTTAATGAATCAAACTGAATTTTGACTGCTAAGCCCCTCTATCTATCTTTCTCTCTCTCTCTCTCTCTCTCTCTCTCTCTCTCTCTCTCTCTCTCTCTCTCTCTCTCTCTCTCTCTCACCTGCTATTCTTATTTCTAAACTCCACACACAAACATTGCTTAATGATGTGATAAGTCATTTGCGATGATCAAGATTCGCGCTGGACTTTCTCTCTAGACTATTGTGGGATTAAATGTCCAGTTTTTGAATTTATAGAAGTTCAATGGTAGGACTGAAGACATTTAACATTTTCAATTTGATGTTTTACTGTTTTTGAAATTACTTATAGGCATATCAATGTGATATAATCATGAGTATTTAAAATAATACAGTGGGATGGTGATTTTGTGAACTCTTATTGATCTTCGTACCCCCAAAGCTATTGAAGATAGAATGTGCATGATGTTATCAGAGTCTTTTGTCATTAGAGACTAAAAGTCTGGGGTCAGATCCTGATTGCATTTGTTCCCCCAGTCAAGAAGGAGAACTATATGTAAATGTCTGTTTACTAATAACATTACACCTTTGTTTAACCTGGAGTCGACATGTCTTTATGTAAACGTCTGCTTACTAACAACATTACACCTTTGTTCAACTAGGAGTCGACATGTCTGTCCTTTGTTCAATCAAGAGGCGGGAAGAGGAACCTTTTATCTTTTGAGTATAAATGAGTCGATGTTCTGTAGATTGTTACAGACTTGAGGCCCCGCGTTGCATTCAGATGTGGTGTCCTGACTTTGTCTTTAGAAGCTTCTAAATAAATCCTTGCAAGGAACCTTCTTCATCAGATCTCGAATACAATTATTTTGGACACGCAAAGATTACACTTAATATAGTAATCAAAATATTCCTTCAGGACCAAATGTGTTTTCGCACAAAACACTGAGAAGGAACTTTTTTAGACTAAATAGTATGTCCCAGTTTAAGGTCAGATTATACCGAAATCAACACCACTTGCTCTGCACAGGACACAAAGCATTTCGACAAGGTTAATATAAAGAATTAAAATGTTAATAATGTGTAACAATGGTTAATAAAATAAAATGAAGTATTAAAAATGTTACAATATCTATCACTAGCTCCCATGGTGCTCGTTTACCTGCTAAGGAGCTAGCTAGCTAGCATCAACGGCTAAAACCAAACTGTGGCAGGGTTTTTACTTCCTGGACCTGGATTTGCCACCTCTGCACACAGGTAATACACATTTTTTTAAAAAAAAATACTGAAACTAACTAAAACTAAGCATTTTTTAAATAACTAGAACTAATAAAAACTAACAGAACCACCTGAAAACAAATTAAAACTAACTCAATTTAAAAAACAAAAACTCAAAACTAAATAAAAATTAATTACAATGAAAATTCCAAAACTATAATAACCCTGGTTGGTGGAGAGAAACATGGAAAACAGGCTGGATAGGGGCTCTCGAGGACCAGACTTGGGCACCCCTGATCTAGTTCTTCACATAGATGAATATCATATCATATCACAGTTTTCGGTAATTAATTGCGATTAATCGTATTTTTCTACTTCTATTTTCTCCGAAGCTTGTAATTTACTTGAGTACAATCTTGTAATTAATGTAAAATCATCTAACAGAAAGTGCAATTACATTCAGAGACTGGCAGGCATCTTTTTTATATAAGTCTCATATAAAAGATTTTCAAAACTTCCCACTTACAAGTGTGGTTCTACCCACAAGCACCACACTCCAGCAGCATTTAGTTGTGAGGTCCTATGGAGGTAACCTGGGCATGCTTGGGGAGTAACGGAATACATATGACGGCGTTACGTATTTAGAATACAAAGAAAAATGTAACTATTCCATTACAGTTCAGGGAAAAAAAAACATGTAATCAGATTACAGGTACATTTATTCAAAATGGGGATTATTTCTGTTATGTTTTGGTTTTCAGCTGTTTCTGATTTCTCCCTTGTAGTTGCTGAGGAAACAGCTGGAGGGCGGATCCTGCCGACACACCTGCTGCCCATTAGGTCATCAGGCCAAAATAAAAGCCTGGCAGCAACAGAGAGGAGTGTTGGGCTATTGCTCCGTGACGCTACTCACCATACCTGACGTTTTGATACTGCTACCTTTCTAGCGACAATCTTTCTTGGTGTTGTGGACACCACTAGTAATTAGACTAGTAGTGTTTTTCGTTAATCTACTTTGCATACTACACTTCTTTCTGTTTTATCCGCCCTCCGGCGTGATTTTGTGTTTTCTTGTTTTTGCCCACGCCGTACACCTTTTTGTAGTCGTCACCTTTTGTTGTGCAACCTTTTTGTCCACGTGCTGTGCGCTTTTTGTTGGTTGATTAAAATTGAGTGACTTTTGCCCTGGCTGGGTCTGCTCTTTTCTTTTGGGGTCCAACAAACACTATCCACTCGTGACAATTTCGAGGATTACAATTTCCACGATATGAGAGATATGAGGATGAGGCAATTGTGTCGTGTTGATGTTGTACGTGTCCTCGACACACCGCCAGTTTAAAAAGTTCACAGACAAAAGGAGGAAGTGGCGACCGGTATTCACTGTTTGGAACATACTTGGCTTGCTGAAGGACCAATTTATCTTTAACAAAGAAAAAGTTTGAGCTGAGAGTCCTGCAGCATACATACACTGAGCTTCTTGATAGCTGCCGCTATATCATAATGTATGTGAGTTAAATAAAAGTCTAATTTAAATATTTCATATGACATATTTAGAAGCTTGAATAAGTCCATAAGTTATAACAACATAATTTTTTATGCATGCCCAGTTTTCACACAATGGCAGTTTTCTGAATAACACAAAATTCTTGTAATTTTGCCCAAATCTGGCTTTTCCTTTTGAAGTGTGATAACTTAGTCATTTATTTATTTTTTTTTTTTCACTTTCAACCGCTCAAAATGTTTAGTGGCATCAGACCTATCTAAACATATATAGTTTTCATTATATTTTTTAATGCCCCTTATGGACAATAATAGCAGTATTATGCTAATAGCAAGACTACCTATGCTGTGTATATATATATATATATATAAAATAAAATACTAATTTGAATATTTCATTTGACATAGAGGCTCAAACAAGTCCATAAGTCATAACAATAGATTTTTTCATGCATGCCCGGTTTTTACACAATGGCATTTTTCTGCATAAAATTCTTGTAATTTTGTCCCAAATCAGGCTTTTCCTTTGAAGTGCGATCATTTATGAAAACTTTTTTCACTTTCAACCGCTCAAAATGTTCAGTGGCATCAGACCTATCTATACATATATCGTTTATTTTTATTTTTATGCCCCAATGGACAATAATAGCAGTATTATGCCAAGAGCAAAACTAACTATGCTGTATATATATATATTATGGATAGATATAAATCAAAGTAAAATATTTCATATGACATAATTAGATCCTTGAATAGACACCTGCAAATATGCATGCCCAAATAGACTGAAAGTGAGCTCAGACACATCAACACCAAACTTTTTTGTAATGCCAACCGTTTTCTTGTTAACTGGAAAAATAAACAAACTCTGAATATCGACCAATGGTCTAACCTCCTCATAAATCACATTTTAATGGAAAAAATATCTGCCTCAAATAAAAACCAAATATCAAAATTTATAGAAACATGGTCTACGTATATAGAATTTTTTAACCTAATTCTGGTTACTTAATTCTGTCTGTTAGCGAGAGCCACTACATCGTGATAACTTACATTGATGTTTCTGCATTTGGCAATTTATTATTATATTATATTATTAGTATGGGATTTTTTTTAATGGGCTTTAGGTGAACTGATGAATACACACACGCTCGCACGCACGCACGCACACACACACGCACATACACATACTCACCCACATACAAAAATATATATATATATATATATATATATATATATATATATGTGTGTGTATATGTATATATATGTATATATATTTAAAAAAAAACATTTATTAATTTTTTTTAATTTATTTGTTTTTTTAAAAAAAGGAGAGCAATGATGATGTCAAATCGAATGAACAATACTGAGCTCTCCTGAAAAAAAAAAAAAAAAGTAATGCCAACCGTTTTTATCACATTCATTTTGACCAATCTGCAGCGGGCTTTGCACAAGCAAATTAATTTATTAGCCTAAGGCGCCACCTAGTGGATTTTGGGGGTTAACACTCTCAACACATAAATTCCTCTATTTTCATGTTTATGACTCGTCAAAGAAGCGATTGCATCAGTAATCACGGAAAATGCATTATAACACATCAGGTTTACAACATATCAAAAACTTTGATTCATAACGGGAGTCAATGAGCCAAAATCGGTCATTATTACAAGAATTTCAAGTGAATCTCTCCGTCCTGTTTGCAATAATTAATAATAATGCAGCATGGCGCCATTTTGAACTTCTACATTTTTTAACAATCCTGGTGAAATGTCAGGTCCTAGTGTATTTTTTTCAAATGCTTTTTCTTTGATGAAACACAGAAAAACATAAAAATGCCAGAAAATGGACAAATAACACCGACGGGTTAAGCCAGGTTTTGTTGCGCTGCTCAGAGAGGGAAAAACGGGAAGAGAAAAGGGAGGGGCGAGGGCATGCAGTGCACTGCTCCGTCTCTCAGCCAGTCAGAGAGAGAGAGAGGAGGAGGAGAAAACAAACAGAGAAAAAGTTAGTTTTTCTGAATGCCAATTTGAAATAAAATATGGTCTTTTACCCTGGTCCTGGGCCCTCATATATAAAACTTGCGTACGATCAAAATGAGGCCAAAACTACGAACATTTCTGCGCCAAAGGTGGTATTTATAGAAAACAAACTGAACGTGAAACTTTACACCCCGCCACGTCAAGTCTGGACCTACTGTACGCAATCCGCACATTCTGAAGACATGGGTAAAGAGTGACACAAACAGCTTTGTGGTGAATTTCGATTCCTCAAACGCCATGTATGCTGGATGTTGGGTCACATTCATGTCACATTGTTTTGCTCCAGACTTGCGTTGATGTCACAAGCACGCAGCGGGGCAAAAAGCATGCAAATGAACTTCAACATTCTTAACGCCCGTCTTCTCTCATTGATCACCTATCTTGAAAAAGCCTCCATGTAGCAAATCATATTATTGACAACTAATGTGGACACATACTGCACGCATTACATCATCGTGCCGAGCAGCAATACGCGCTTATAGTAATTTCACCTGTCCTCCACCACAAATGCCATTAAAGGCAAAATACAACCATATTGACACAAGACAATAAAGATACAATTAGCTAGAAAAATACAGTCGGGTACAAGAATCTTTGCTATGGAGCTTGATAATTATAAGCTTTTGTCATGCAAATAAATAAATGAATAAAAGAGACCCGCGAGTCAATAAAGTCTGTCATAAACGTTTACAATACAATCCACACAGCCGTGATGCTGGATAAAGATCTGTATACAACACATTAGGAATATTGATAGATAACACCAATTGTAGGGCGGCCTATTGATCGCCTACTTTTTGGACAATTTCTCTAGTGCATTAGTAAAATCTGACTAAAGACAATAAAATTGGTCAAATTACTTTCTTTATGGTCACCCTTTGTATCAGACCAAATTATTATTATTATTATTATTATTATGTTTAAAAACAAAAATTATTATTATTATTATTGTTTTAAATCTGCCACTGTGCGCCCAGCGGCGGGATTATTACAACTCGTCCTGCTTGCTTTTATTGGCGATGCTCCCAAACAATCACGGCCTTCCGTGATTCGACTTGTCCAATGAAGGTTTCAATATACATCTTTTTTTACATTTAAAAATATATATATATATTATTCACACAAAAATTCTATGTATATCATGGGGAAGTTAGCCTGCTTTCTTGCCCAAATTGTTTTGATTTGGTGTTCTCCATAACATGGTAATTATAAATACGCAGATTAGTTGATTTGCATTGCCAAATATGGCATCAAATAGGCGGACTTGGGGCGGAAAACGGTATGGAATAGTGTGGCATTTATAAAGGGAAATTGCGTGCAGGTGTGCGTACAGTATGTGTATCTACGCATGTCTACGCATGGTTTTATAAATCAAATTTTTTTTCTGCGTACGTGAAATTTGGGTTTCGTCCGTAAGTACTTTTGTACGCAGGTTCTAATGTACAGTTTTATAAATAATGTTTGTTTTGTTCGCTGCTGCTGTCACACTTAAATTACTACTCACTATTTTTATTTGATTGTTACTTGGATTGGTGTTGGTCGAAGTTTTAATTTTGTTGCTTATTTATTGTTTGTAGCTTTTTTAATTTTCAATAAAATAAACAAAAGTAATTTTCTTTGCTTGATAATTGTTGCTATTTGCAGTCAGTAGAGTGCAATACTTTACCAAGTAATTTTTTACAATGTATGCTAAATTTGTCATAAATATTTAAAAGAAAAGCTAAAGTTAAAAGAGCCATTTGAGAGCCAAAAGGAGCTGGCTCTTTTCACTAAGCCGATCAAAATGAACCGGATCACCCAAAAGAACCGAAAATCCCATCACTATCCCATTTGAACGAGACACAAATTTTCAACGTTTAAAACACATCTGTTTAGACAAACATTCCAGTAACAAATGATAGTTTTTACTTTTTTTTCTTGTAGCCTATAATGTTTTGGAAGTTTTTAGTACTTTAGCACTTTGTGAGCTCTCCTTGTAAGACTTTTCTTCTGGAGGTAGAGAGAATGTGCTTAGACGCAAGAGAACAAAACAAGCTGCTCACACTGGTTTCAGTACCCGTGACCTATCAGCCGCTACACTCATGTTTCCACTGAGTACAATCAAGTTTTTATGAACTGAGCAGGTCAGCTCGGGCACTACCTGAAATCTGACCCACACAGTACACACACACACACACACACACACACACTCAGGCACTCACATTAATTGAAAAGGGGGCTATTAAAACCAAATAATGTACATATCTGCCTGAAGTTGTACCTTTGTTCATGAGTCATTGTTTGGGTAATTGATGCAATGTAACGTAAATGCACTGAATGCACCTTCAATAAAATTAAGTCATTTTAAATGTAACAGTTCAGCATGGTTTAGTGCTGATCAGTTAAATCTGATCTGACTGAGGTTTCCATCTGGGATGTGTAGGTCGGATGGCAATAGCTTAGTCAAACAAACAAAAATGGGTCACACTGTGCCTTCCATATGAAGACCACAGAAAACGAGGCTTTATTTTTTCATGTTAACTTTGGAGTAGATGGAAATTTCAGAGTAATTCAGGATAAAATTTTATCTGCATGCTACAACAAGAACATTACTGGGTTTATACTTATTATGCTAAATTAGATTCAGGTCAGGTGATTTATACCAGATATAAAATTTGTGATTAATCGTGAGTCAACTATTGAAGTCATGTGATTAATTACGATTACAAATTTTAATCGTCTGACGCCCCTATTTTTTTTTTTTCAATTAGGGGCGTCAGGCGATTAAAATTTATAATTGTAATCAATCACACGACTTCACTAGTTAACTAACGATTAATCATACATTTTATATCTGTTCTATATGTACAATAAAAATGTTTTCTAGGTTTTCATACTCTTGTTAAAAAGTGGGAAAAAATGTTAAACTAATAGAAATTGTTAAAATGATTTTTTCGCTTCTATAGCCGTCAATGGCAGTGAATGAGTTAAGTACCAAAATAATAACATAGCCTGGGCAGGGCCGTTATCCAGTCACCTGATCTCGATGACGTTTCTTTGCATAAACAGCGGCCGCCTTCGTTCATTTCAATGCGAGTTAGCCTATGTGATGGGCAAGAACAATGCCATCTTCTATCGCCAAATACTGTGCCAATTCTGATCGGCGTAATCATCAATATGTGAGGTTTCATGTCCTTCCTTTGGGGGTTGGCGTCTCCTAATGCAGGCTGAGCACAACAAAATGTAGCTGGTAGAGTAAAAGTTGGCCGGATGTTTACCATCCATGTGAGGGACCGTCCACAAATTACATATACCAGGGTGACGTATGTAAATGGTAAATTGAGTCCCACTTACGTCACCCTGGAATATGTAATTTGTGGATGGTCTCTAACTTTTACTTGCTATGGGGCAGCTCAACGCGTCCTCATCATCGGCCACAGTTTCAAATTCACTTTCGGCTGGACACAAATCTTTGATGAGTCCCCCGTGGCTATACTGCTTTTGAAGAAGTGGTTCTTTGCTATGGAGCGTAATGCCGCAAAAATTCCTCGTGAGTCTCTTTGTACGGTAGTCATGTGATTTTATTCATGTTTACAGCACGCGATCCGCCATGATGATCACGTGACTGTCCCTATTTCTAAAAAGTAATATAAAATCAGAATTGCTCAACATTAATTGCATTTTTTTTCAGAGAAGAATTTAAACTAACAAAACAAAAACAAACAAAGCCCAACATGTCAAGTGAGGTAAGATGTGGGCGTAACGACAGGACAAAGGGGAGGTATATAAACATGTTTGCTCTACTACAGTGGGCCCCAAATACTAACTACTTGGCCCCTGTGAACTCATTTATTTACAGATTAGTTTTCAATATTTTTTAAGAAATGTTCTTCCACCCCGTTTGGGTACTTTTGGGTGGAGAACCCCACTGCTCCCTCATTTTCCATGGAAAATGTACATAGGAAGTTTATGTGTGTGTTTTGCAAGAAAATGATATGCCCCCCAATGCATTTCATTGGGCATACGTGGATTTTCACTATTTGTGGGCCACCCCAGGACCTATCAGCAAATAGCAGGCGATAGCTGTACAATTTTGTGTTCAATATATTCATTGGCATGTAGGCAAAAAGAAAACAGTGTAATTTCACAACAGAACATCTCCAATAGTGTGTCCAAAATTTATGGAACAGCATGACAAACTTCTTGAAATGTCTATTCATTCTACCACCATAAATTTTCATATTTTTTTCTTAAAATGAAAAAAAAATAAAAATAAAATATATCGATATAAAAGAGCAAAATAGAGAAAGAAAGAGAGCGAGAGAGAGAGAGAGGAGGGAAAGCTTGACAATTCCATGAATAGGTTTCAGATGGAATTAAAAAGCGCCTCATCCACAAAGAACTGGAAGGCTGACTAGTGGACTTCTATTGGAGAAGAAGGTAACGTTGTATTATCAAAGATGTAAAAGCCAAAACTTCCCGTATAGTCTACTGGAATTCCCAAAATGGCAACAAATGGAGAGACATTCATTGAGACATTAAGCAGCTTGGACATAGTATTTAGTTTAGACAGAGATGGACATGAATAAAACATATGGGTTATTTTGCAAGGTGAAAGATGACATTTATCACAACTATCTGACACATTAGGGTGTATTGTAGGCAGCTTAGCTTTCGAGTAATGAACTCTGAATACTACCGTGAATTGTATAAGAGTCAGACGTGCACAAATTGAGCTTGTGTTAAAGGAATTAATAGCAGCCTTCCACCAATCATTGTTGAAGGTCAGCCCAAGCTCGGCCTCCCAGGCCCTGCTGATCCGATCGTCAGGGATGCTACCTAACTCAAGCAGCTCATTATATATCCTTGAGATTTGTGACTTTTAAAATGGGTCTGATTGATAGAGTTCTTCCCATACCTGAATTGTTGGCAAGTTAGGGAAGCTTGGGAAAAAAGACTGGACACAATGTCTGACCTGAAAATATCGAAAGAGCTGGGACGCAGGGAGACCGAACTCAGTTGAGAGGTCTGAAAAACTGTAAAAAAACAACATTATTTTTAAATAAATGATTGAAGGTTTTGAGACCTCTGTCACACCAGACTTAAAAGCCCATATCCAGCATCGAGGGTTTAAATAAATGATTCATCAGTAATGTACCAAAGACAGACAGAAGAGTAAACTTAAAATGCCTCCCAAATTTATACCATATTTTGAGACTAGAGCTATACTATTGGGTTATGTGTAAAAAAACAGAGGGGTCAGTTGGCATAGAGGAGGCAACCAAAGCTGATAAAGAAGATGATGTGCAAGATTTTGATTCAAATTTACACTACAACAAATCTGCTGAGGCGTACCAATATGAAATCTTGTGAATATGTGCAGACCAATAATACAATTGGAAATTTGGCAGCGATAGCCCTCCATTGAATTTACACCTCTCAAGCACTGCTTTACGAATCCTGGGTACTTTCCCCTTCCATAAAAAAATTTAAATCGTTTGATCCAAGGTTTTAAAGATTTTTTGTCAAAAAAACTGGTACAGAGTGAAAAAGAAACAAGAATTTAGGCATCTTAATCATATTAATCCTCCCAAAACACTTCAAATAAATAATTAAACTCCACTCTGTAAAAGGCCTTTTCGGCATCTACCGAAATCACCACTTCAAGGAGCAAATTATTTGTATTTGACTAAATTACATTAAGAAGAGTCCAAATATTATAGAACATTTGGCGCCCTCTTATGAATCCAGTTTGGTCGTCTAAGATGATTGTTGGTAAAATGGTCTCAACACGTAGAGCCAAAGCTTTAGACAATATTCTAGCATCCACATTCATCAACAATATGGGTCTATAAGAGGAACATAAGTCAGGATCTTTATCCTTTTTCAGCAAAACTTTTAATAGAGGCCTGACAAAAAAGTAGGCGGGAGGGTACCAGTTTTCAGTGACTCAGTATAAACAGAGTGCAAAAGTGGGGCCAATTTATTATTATTTAAATTTCTTAAAGAAGTCTGAATTAAAGCCATCTAAACCCGGGGCTCGATTGTTTTGCATGCTATCGATGGCTGCCATTATTTCGGACACGGTCAGTGGTGAATTAAGAGTTGCAGCATCCTGTGGCGTAATAGAAGGGAAAACAATTTAATCTAGAAATGACTGCATCTCTGTTGAGTCGGATGAGACTTCAGACCTGTAAAGTGATGTATAAAATGAGCGAAAAATTGAATTAATAGCAATTGGGTCAGTATGTATCATGCCAGTTGAGTATTTGATTTGTGAAATGACAGTCAAAGCTGCTTGATGACGTAGTTGATGAGCAAGGAGATGACCTGCTTTATCGCCATATTCAAAGTATGTGGCTCTGGATCTCAAAAGGGCACGTTCTGCATCCTGTTTTTTTTCAAATGAGAAGAAAAGGATATTATTTGTCCATGTACGTAGGTAAGCTTTTATATAATTCCCACAAAAGTGAGTAGGAGATTGTGTCAGATTCACTTTTATTTAGTGCGATAAAATTATCTATTTCATCACAGGTTAATTTATTTAAGTTGCCATCTGATAAGAATTGAATCTCCATCTAGACAAATAGCGGGCCGCAATGATATATGAATGTCCAAAGTAAGAGGGGCATGATCGGAAATTACAATGGGGTGATATTTAACAGATATCACTTTAGATATTAACTTGGGATCAATGAAAAAAGAATCTATCCTACTAAACAAGTGATGTGAATTTGAATAGAAAGAACACTCTCTGGCCTGAGGGTTGAAATATCTCCAAGGGTCAACACACCCAATCAATGACATAAAATCAGAAAGAATTCTAGACATAACAGATGGTGTCATGTTTCGTGGATTAGAACGGTCTAAATGAGGCGTAATAACCAGATTCATATCACCCTCAAATATCAGCAGACAATCAGTCGATAAAGAAAGTCGTTCAAACAGGTTATTCATAGAAAGTGGGCTGTCATAATTGGAAGCGTAAACATTAGCCAATAGCACCGGAGTGTAAAATAGTAACCCAGAAACAATAACGTATCTACGGTATCTACCATCTTTATCCGCAATCACCTTTAAGGTTTTAAATTGAATTGATTTACGCACCAATATGGAAACCCCTCTTGCCTTAGAATTAAAGTCGGAGTGAAATACCTCAGAGATCCATGGGCATTTCAGTCTGATCTGATCTTTGTTACGCATGTGGGTCTCCTGCAGAAACATCAGATCAGCCTTAAAACGTTTCAAATCGGCAAATATCCTCGTCCGTTTGACGGGACTTCCCAATGCCATGATGTTCTGAAGGAATTAATTACCTACTATATTAAGTGTAATCTTTGCGTGTCCAAATAATTGCATTCAGGATCTGATGAAGAAGTTTTCTTGCAAGAATTTATTTAGAAGCTTCTAAAGACACTGTTAGGACATCCACGTCTGAATGCGACGTAGACCCCCCAAGAGTGTGACAATTTACAGAACATCGACTCATTTATACTCAAAAGATAAAAGGTTCCTCCTCCCGGCTCTTGATTGAACAAAGGTCAGACATGTCATCTCCTAGATTGAACAAAGGTGTAAGGTTGACGGTAAACAGACATCTTTATACAGTTCCCCTTCTTGATTGGGGGAACAGAAGTAATCAAAATCTGACCCCAGACCTTCAGTCCCTAAGTGACAAGAGACTCTGACAACATCATGCACATTCCCCCTCCAACAGCATTGAGGGTACGAAGATCAAATAAAGTCCACCAAATCACCATCCCACTGTATTATTTTAAACACTCATGATTATATCACATTGATATGCCTATAAGTAAATTCAAAAACAGTAAAACATCAAATTGAAAATGTTAAATGTCTTCAGTTCCAACTGACGAAATCTCGCAGGAGAGCCACCATCCAAGTTGAGTAAGTTGTTTGTAGTAGCCATCGCTATAGCATAGCATTTGAAAAATGAAAGGAACGAGAGTCCCCCCCACCGCCACAAAAAGAAGAAATATAAAGGAAGAAGAATAGACAGTGGTCAAACAAAACCCAACCACATCAATGGACAACAATTTTAAACAAGCCTGAACTCGAATCAACACCCCTCCCACCCAATAGCAATTACCTAGACTCCATTGAAAAAGTAGCCAGTGCAAACTCCTGTAGGAGAATCATAACTCTCAATATGCGCATAACCATAAAGTACAAAATTATTTGTATTTTAACCATTTGAAAAGTTTTTTTTTTTTTTTTTATCTCAATGTTGTATTTTAAATTACTATCATACACTATGTACAGTAAATGTGAAAACATCGTAACTAAATCATCATCAATAATTTTGACAATATGTGTAGATTATGTAGTGGAAATTTTCCAGTCATAGCAACACACATATAATAACAAATTTCACCAATTTCAACCTAGCCATCCCCAAAAAAAAGAAGCTAAATGGATAATACAGCGCAAAGTATCTATTTTGGTTAATGTTCCCTTGACATAATAGTTATATTGGCTGCAGTTGGTGTACTCCCAGGCGATCACTACTTGCCCAAAGTCCTTATGAAAGTCTCCGCATCTGCTGGTGAGTTGAACTCCTTCTGGGTGGCATTGTAGGAGACTTTGAGAGTTGCTGGAAACACCAACCCAAAACGCAGACCTGGCAGCTTCATCTCATGCAGATGTCATCTTGCATGGTTGAAGGCTGCTCTATCGCGTGCTGTCTTTGCAGTGTAGTCAGGGAATGCAGAGATAACCATATCCTGGATCTTGATCTGACGCAGTGTCCTCGCTTGTTTTAGAATGTCGATGCAGTCCTTGTGGTGGTGCAGACAGACAACTAGAGGACATAGAGATTCATTTTGTTTTGGTTTAGGTTTCAATGAGCGGTGCCAACAGTCAACTAAGGGCTCTTTTTGCATCTTAAATGTCATCTGAAGTAGCGCTGCAACCGCCTCTGTAGACACCGAGGCCTCTGAGTCCTCCGGGACGCCCACAACATGTAAATTATTACGCCTCGACCTTGCTTCAAGATCCTCACATCTGTTGTCCAACTTCAGCAACTCGGTAGATAGTTGTTCAACCTTGGATTGGAGTGCAACAACATCATCGGTGCAAGTGGATAGTGCTGTTTCCATCTCCTCCACTGTTTGTTTCAAAGTGGTACCTTGCGCTGAATGCTAACAATGCTACCTGTTAGCTCCGTTTTCACTGCTTGTAGCTGCGACTTCATGGCTGACAAATTCCCATCCAAGGTCGTTTGAAGTTTACGCTTGAAGATAGCAGTCATTGACGCTATCAGATCAGCCTTAAAAACCTCACAGACAGCTTCAGGTTGACCCACTTCACTAGCCGATGGGTGGGGGCTTCGCTTCAGCATGGCGCAGGCCGCGAAGTCCCCCGGCGTCTACCTTCAGTTTTCATTTCTTTCGACATGCTTGACGGTAAAAAAAAAATGCATAGAAGTTGCATAGCAGATGAAAAATTCCAACTTCGATTCAAATGTGTGCTTATTTAAAGATTTAGGAGTTAGATTCGCGGGAGCTCCGATGACAGCATCCTACTTCATTGCTCGCTACCGGAAGATCATAGCTGTACAATTTGAAATTGTAATATCATCATTCACCACTAGATGGCAGACATGGTGTAGTGGTGCTTAAACTGGTTGTATACTGCCCTATACTTCAACATAAGTCTAACTTATTATTTATTTATTTAAATATTTATTTTTTAATTTAATTATTTATGCTGATATGAAATGCCATTCAAGACAAACACAATACCTGAATAATATTAAAAACACAATATTGTGCTTTCCCCTTGTCCCCCCAATACAAGTTTTTTTTAAAGCAATATATTGAGTTTTTATACAGTATCATGAGCTTTTTTTTTTTATAACGCTAACCTCCCCACAATATCGTGATAATTATCGTATTGTGAGGTTAATATCGTGATATTCATTGTTATCGTGATGTTTTGATATCGTTACATTCCTAGCTAATAGATGGTGTTGAGAGTTTCGAACTAGGCCTACAGTACATGGTCTTTTGAATGAAAGGCCTGGAAGTGTCTTTCTTGAGTGATGGAAATCGGATCAATGTGTGTGTCTGTCCATGAATGCAGCATGAGTGGTTGGCATCCAAATATTGTAAATTGTTTTCATTTAAATTGGCTGTTTGTGGGAGACACAAATGGGCAGGCAGTTCATCTCTCCTATAATTAGAAGGTGGGCAACATTTATCTGATTTATGGTTTGTGTTCAAGTAAAAAAAAGTTCCAAAATTGTTTTCAATAGTTTGCATTATATAGAGCAGTACACATTTGTTGGTGACATGGGCCAGATGAAGGTTCTTATTGCAGTCACCCAATAAATCTGAAGAGGTAAAATAGCTAACTAAAATATCCGTTAATTGGACACAGTTTCCTAGTAATTGGGAATGTTCTGGGTTGAAAATGTTGGTTTGCGTCTTTCTCAATGGAGATTAGCTGCTAAACTAACTTGGTTCTCTCCACGTCTACATTATTGAGGACTTCAGTTGGTTTCATGCCAGTATAGATCATTTTACCTGGTATACAACAGTTGATGATTGTAGTCAGTATTTAGGTCAAAAACTGATTCATTTGTTTGTTGGAGCAGATCACACTAAGATCATGTTACCACAACTAAACCTATATATATATATATATGTATGTATATGCCAAGTCTGGAGTGGTGCTGTAGCGCAGACACAGGGAGTTAACGGAAAGCGTAGAAGCAGAATCAGCGAAAAAGGCAAACACATTTTTTTCTAACTTTATTGCAACAGAACAAACATGGCTTTGTATGTATCAAAACAACATGAAAAAGACGAACACAGGAGAAGTGACAATGGCGGGTGATTGAAGTCCAACACTGCTTGTTGAACGTGGGAACAAACCTTTATAGACCTTTATATTTTCTTTTATTTTTAATATGTACTTTAATGTTTAAACATTCTATTATGTTGTCAATGGTGGGAGTCAAATTTTACTGCATCTTAGAGCTTTGTCTACATATTTAAAAATTTAACCAGTAGAAGCCTGGTTAGGTCAGTTGGAAGCGCATTGGACTCTTAATCTGAGAATTGTGGGTTTGAGTCCTACATTAGGAGTTTTTTTTGTTTTGTGGGATATTTTGTCTAGTCTTTGTGACCTTTATATTTTCTTTCATTTTCAATATGTTCTTTAATGGTTAAACATTCTACTATGTTGTCAATGGTGCCAGTCAAATGTTCAATTTTACTGCTTCTTAGAGCTTTGTCTACATATTTAAAAACAGTTCTGAACCAGAAGAAGCTCAGTCGGTAGAGCATTAGACTCTTAATCTCAGTATTTTGGGTTCGAGCCCCACATTGGTTGAATCATACATATGCAGGTTGTTAGTTTTGTGGGATGTCTTAGCTTTGTCCACATATTTAAAAACAGTACTGAACTAGTAGAAGCACGGTTAGCTCTCTCGGTAAAGCACTAAACTCTTAAGCTCAGGGTTGTGGGATCTAGCCCCACATTGGGCAGTAGTTTATTTTTACATGCATTCTCTATCGCCCTTGTCATCTATGCCTTATTTAGACCTTTATATTTTCTTGCATTTTCTTGCAATATGTACTTCAATGGTTAAACATTCTTTTATGTTGTTAATGCTGTTAGTCCAATGTTCAATTTTACTGCTTCTTAGAGCTTTGTCTGCATGTTTAAAAACAGTACTAGCCCAGCAGATACCCGGTTATCTCAGTCGGTAGAGCATTAGACTCTTAATCTCAGGTTCGTGGGTTAGAACCCAGTAGTTTGTTTTTACATGCATTCTTTACCCCCTTCGTCATCCAAGCCTTATTTAGACCTTTATATATTTCTTACATTTTTAATATGTACTTCAATGGTTAAATATTCTATTATGTTGTTAATGGTGGTAGTCAAATGTTCAATTTGACTGCTTCTTAGAGCTTTGTCTACATATTTAAAAACATTACTCAACCAGTAGAATAACGTTTAGCTCAGTCGGTAGCGCATAGACTCTAAATTTAAGGGTCGTGGGTTTCGAGCCCCACATTGGGAGGTTGTTTGTTTTGTGGGGTGTTTTGTCTAGTTTTAGTCATAGTTTTGTCTACATATTTAAAAACAGTACTAAACGAGCAAAATCCCAGTTAGCTCAGTCGGTTGAGCATTAGACCCTTAATCTCATGGTAGTTGGTTTGATCCCCACATTGGGAGGTAGTTTGTTTTGTCTAGTCTTCGCCATAGTTCTCAATTTAATAAATCTTTTGTATATATTTTTTCTTTTTACATGCATTCTCTATCCCCTTCATTCATGCCTTATTTAGACCTTTATATTTTCTTTCCTTTTAATATGTACTTCAATGGTTAAACATTCGTTTTAGTCATAGCTTTGTCTGCATATTTAAAAACAGTACTGAACCAGAAGAAGCCCTGTTAGCTGAGTCGGTAGAGCTTTAGACTCTTATTCTCACGGTCGTGGGTTCGATACCCACATTGGGTAGTTTGTTTTGTGGGCTATTTTGTCTAGTTTTAGTCATAGTTTTGTCTACATATTTAAAAACATTACTGTAGCCAGTAAAAGCCCAATTAGCTCAGTCGGTAGAGCATTAGACTCCGAATCTCAGGGTAGTCAGTTCGAGCCCCACATTAGGCAGTGCTTTCTTTTGTGGGATATTTTGTCTAGTCTTTGTCATAGTTCTCAATTACTGCTTCTTAGAGCTTTGTCTACATATTTAAAAATATTACTGAACCAGTAGAAGCCCGTTACATTTAAAGGGAAGAAAAAGAGCACATTTGATTGTACAAGATTGCTGTGACCACTCCCAGCGGCACAACTTTTGAGCAATTACCAACACTGGGTCTAACTCGCCTTCCCACAGGATTTATTTTTATTTTTATGTTTGTTTGCATCTTCCATCAACACTTCCAATTCTATCAATTCAAATTTAATTTTGTTCTTTCACTACCATATTTACACCTGTTACTAACAACTCTAGCAATCTATTACTGAGTGAACATCTTAGTTTTAAAAAACAAACAAATTGCACTCTTAGTAGCTCCTGCACAACACTTCTTTACAGTATCCAGCACCTGGACTCCACAGGAACCTAAATTAGGATCCTATTTGTGGGTTTCAGCTCTTCCTAAATCATCCTGGCTCTGCTCCAGCAAAAACTTTCTCAGCTGAATGTTCACGCCCCAACCAAGAATGATTTCACTATCTGCATCATAGCACGGCAGAGGACAATTACTCGAAATATGGAAAACAATACAACTGCAACAACCACATATTTTCAAAAATGCATTTTATTACATTAAATATTCTGTTTTCGCCCTAATTGTACATAATGTTAGATATTTAGTTACAAATGATTGATTTAGTCATTTCCAACTCCAAAGCACCCACAACCACTACTCAATTGGTATTTAGGGAGTACAAGTGAAAAATAAACATACCAAGAAAGACATTCTCATTTTGAATATTTGAATTTTGGGAGGTGGAGAGTAAACGGGGTTGTGGGGTTGGAATTCAACAGAATCTTACCACAAAAAAAAACATCTGATATAAAACCCATTTTCACTTGTTGTATGTGATAGTTTGTCAACAAGAGGAAAAATTACTGTACTTTTTAAGGTATGCTCAAGAACTATTTGCTATTTGTATCACATATTCTCACTCACACCACTGGTGTGCTGGATCTCATGGCTGAACTTGTCCACATTTGAACTCACAGCCTCCAGATTTGTGAAGCAGATGTGCAAACCACTGAACCAGTGTGCTAACACTGCTTGGGATTTTAAATATAATCTAAATGGAAGCACTGATAAGACAACGTACTAGAACAATTTCAGCAATGTTGACAGCGAAAAACATGTGCAACATTGATCAAGTTTTGCGTGGATATTTACTAGTGCACATTTTTGCCTCAATATAAGAAACAATGTGGTTGTTCTATTATGCCAAAGTACTTGCTGGATATGCAATAAATGTCCTAATGGCTTGCCATAATGCCAGTGAGCTCATTTTCGCAGCGAGCTAGGTTTCATCCATAATTCAGTACTAGTTGAGTATCAAATAAATGCTTAAAGTCTTTATGACCACTGACCAGCCATTTGATTTGAGCATTTATTCGATATCCTACTAGCACACTTACTACTAATACGGACAAGGTAAATACAAGCAAATACATTGAAGTCACTACAGCTACGCTCATTTTGCTCAGGAAAACCTACGTATTTGAAACTCCATGCTTGATTGTAGCTGTTATTATAAAATACACCACTAGATGGTGACAAAACAAAACAAAAACTATCACATCAGACGCTTCCAATGATCGATGTTCTTGATCTTTAGTTGATCAAATATGTATAAATAAATACATAGACCATATCAGTGGTTTAGCTCAGTGGTTACTTCTGTCACAATTGCTATGTACCTACCAAGAATCAAGCAGTCCTTAACGGGATCGAACCTAGGGCGCTGTCCTGTGCTTTTTTTCCTTCCTTGCATTGCATTGTCATTGTGATACTATAATCATAATTACTTTTATATCAACATCAGCGTTTGTTTGATTCAGAAAATTTAAAAAAGAAAAAAAACACGTACCTAATTACGTGACTCATCAGCGACTTCTATTGACCAACTTCTATTGTCTACATTGTAAGACGCCTTGTAGACTCTACAACGTCTTAAGGTCGAGTTTCACTCGTCAAGCCAGTTTAGGATTACGCCACCTTGGCACATTTCCGCGTCACCTGTATTGAAATCTAGTGTTGCCACACCGGTGTGGCTCAGTGCTTACCAGGCCTAACCTGGCATTAGCCAGATTGATCATTGTGATTCACTCAAGGGATATATCAGGGACAATATCAATCTGGGATTGTGTCCAAATTCAGAAAGCCAGGTCCACTGAAGGCCGAATTTGTCTGGCTGAAGGACTCGCGTCAGGAGTGATGTCATGCGTCATTCGGAGGACCTTGTGAATCTGGACCACTGATCTGAATATATGACTGGATAGCCGATAGCCCTTACACGCATGTGCAAGCCGTTGAAGCGACAGAGCGGCCATCTTGCTCCTCCCATCTCGCGAGCAGACTACAAACATCTTTACCAGCTAAAAATGCACAAAGCGCCTCTCACTGTTCAATATTCAACAAGGAAACAGTGAGTAATTCTGCAAGAACATAATTAATTGCAGCATCTATTCGGCCATGTTAGGTTTGTTTCTCTCTTTTTTAAATAATGTTTTATTGAACAAACAATATCATACAAAATAGTATAACAGCCAGGGGGAGACAAATACATGGGAAAAGAAACTTCTCCTACAAAAATATATTATAAAGCTCACATAAATATAATGTTTTACTTGCTTTCTTGCAGGGGTGTGAATTGCGTAGTACCTGGCGATTCAATCCGTATCACGATTCATAGGTCACAATTTGATTCGATTCCGATTAATCCCGATATGAATCTATAAATCGATTATTGCGATTTTATTTTACCTCAAATTTAGAAAATACTCAATCAGTAAACTTGTACATGTACACTGTAAGATTTGTGTGAAAATGTATTTATTTATCTGAAACTTCAGGCTTATAACTGTGAGCCACTGTATTTAACAAACAATCTGTTAGAATCTGTTTCATGTTTGAACAACATTGAAATAAAATATTAAGGCTTAATGTTCCATTAATATGACATTCTTCCATGCTTAACGTGTGAACCCTAACCCTAAGTAAGACGTTTTGTTGAACATTTCCATAAAAAATTGATGTTTAAACATCGATTCAGCCGCATATCAAATGGGTTCCAGAATTGCGCGCTGTAATATCGCGATATATTGCCGAATTGATTTTTTTTTACACCCCTACTTTCTTGTTTGTGGAGTATCCAAAAGTTTTTTTTATATATTGTTTGTCAACCATGAAAAAATTAGGTCATCAACATTTGTGTAAATGCCATTTAGCCAATATTAGAACAAGATTGATGAGATTAAATTGCCTTTTTACTTCCAGATGGATAATTATTAAAGCCAAACAATATATCTTCAAAACAGAGAGAAAGCTGCGGTTCTCTACCTCATTCACTCCCAGCCATTTTCACTAAAGCATTCCCCTTTGCTACCGGTTGTTTTATTGGATTTTGACTGATTTTGCAAGGCCCACAGAATATTGTGTTCTATTTCTATAAAAACATGGAACCTACCAAAACAAAGATTAGAGTCTTTTCTTTGTCAGAAAAAATGTATGTTTCTATCTATTTCCGTTTTGCAGCAATTAGCATTAGAATATAGCTAAGTTTCATCATTATTCACAAATCTGTTTAAAAAACTGGGGAAAAGAGATTATTGCAACATGTCCCTGATTGATCTCTATACTCTGCTGCCACCTGCTGGTCATTTTTTTGTAATAACTACCATTGCTTTACGCCACCTCTTCAAGTCGGAAGCTGCATCAAAACCTTCTGTATGCTCTAGAATAAAAAACATGATTAAAAAAAACGTTTTTAAATTTAATTATTTAAAATAGAACGTTTTTATACGTTTTTGGGTTGAAATGAGTTAATAATGAAAACAGATTTCTATTTCTGTGCTCCCTGGTTTCGTCACAGCTGCATATCCCGACTCACAATGTTGCTCTGTGATTGGTCCGAACCACTAGTGGTTCAGATTATAGATATATATAAAGCCTAGATGTTTTACGGTGCAGAATCCAACGTCCACACGAGGCGGCCATCTTGTCACAGGCAGGCAGTCTGGTCTGTTGTATTGACTGTGAGTAAAGGTGAGTGATCTGAACGTAAACTGTTATCTCGCTTCAAACTTAACGGATTTACACACGGACTTTCTCACAAACTATAATAAAGTAGTAATAATTCTGGATGGATATGTACTGTATTAACTATATGGATTATTAAAGGTGTTTTTACTCAAGAATAAACACTTCATAAACACTGGATGTATACACATGAAATCCTTCTCAATCAACACTTCTGGGCTTCTGTTAATGTGTGATGGTGGTTGATGACAAAATCACCACCACCACAGCCTGTATTTTGCCATTTTGTTGTGTTTTGCCATAAAATTGACGTTTCTGGGTGGAAAGTCAATGTTCACCTCTCCAGCCAATCACAGGGCGGGGGGCGTGTCGCTGAAGGCAGGTGCAATGTTGACAAGAAGAGTGGGGGGTTGAGCCATGGGTTAAACCATGGGAGGTAGTCCATTTTGAATTGTTTGTTTACAAACCCCACCTTTAATTATTAACAAGTATGTAATATAACTACACTTATAAACTAAACTGCTTGATAATCAGTTATTAGCATAACTCTGAGATAAATTTTTCAAAAATCATTTCCAGTTTAATACATTTTTGTGGACGTACGCCGCCATTGTTATTGTTATACGTCACTAGGCACTGAATACGTTGCAACGTAGAATGGTGGCTGGCTTTCTACCCAGCAATGTGAAACGCCTATATAGAAAGTAAGGTAATTGTTTGTAGAGTTCCTAAAGGGCGGTCAAAACTCTTGAATACGTCTAGTGAATGACGAGAGCACGGCGTGGGGGAGGCTGACTCGCGTGTTGTTGTTTTTTTTAGGAACGCTACGGAGGCTTACCTTGCTTTCTTTATAGCGTTTCACATTGCTATCGTAAATAACAATGGCAGGGTACGTCCAAATAAAGTTACTACAAATGTTAGTAACAAGTTAAACCAAATAAATAATAAATAAAATAAATAATATAGAGCAAACTTGTCATTACAGTCGGGGTTCCTTTTAAAAGAACATGTCCGATAAAAACACATCGTAATGAATGAGAGAGACTGAGCGAGGTGACTGTGGCAAGAGGGCCGCCCCATGCGGACGTTTGATTCCATTGGCCAGCAGCATGGACGAAACATCTAGTCTTTATAGATATCTATTGGTTCGGATCGGTGAAAATCAATGGGCTCGGTACAAGATGTATTCTCAGGAGTTTGTGAATTCACAAATACCGCGAGAATTCAATCTCAATTGGGCATTGGGATAAAGTGGAAAGCGGAATCTGCCTGTTAAAAGACATGTCATATGGGTGGAATCATCCATTCAGTTGTAACAACAGTCATTGAGGCACCCGAAAGTGGCTGTAAACTTATGAAAGGATGAAAGCATTGTATGTGATAGTTAGTTACGTAGGTAGTGCCGCATACCTCACCCTCTGTTTACAGGTTGTTTCTCAACCTTGTCATAAAAGGCCTCCCACACTCCTCTTTCAAACCAAGTGTCTTCTCTGTCCAGAGAATGTCCATTTTGGTCATCAAAAGAGTAATGTTTCTCTTTGAAGTGCAGGTAGACAGCTGGCAAGACAGTCAGTGGCTCGTGAAATCGTATTTGTTGTCTCATGAATAATATACAGTAACTTCAGCTTTGATCAAACCTGCTGACAATTGAATGTTGGTATGCGTAATTGCAGAATGCTAATTTGGTAAATACATAGAGTACCAACTTCATGAAGTTACCATTGGTTTGCATTAGCACCCTTGTGGCTAACTGCAGCCTCACAGAACTGCTTGCACAGCTGTAGACTCTGCTGTGTTGTTTTAAGTGGGCCTCAAGATGTCATTCAGCCGATGCTGTACTCAAAGTGGTGCTCGTGGGTTTGGGTGTCTGTAGTCTGCCTTAGACCTTAAAGACCGTCAAGTGGCCCGGACTTGGTCTGAGTGTTATGGAAAAATTGAGTCTTCACTTATGATGACAGCACATTGTAAATAACCATGGATGTACTTTTGTGTCATCCAGGACAATGTGATGTACAAACTGATTTCCTGCTGCTCATGGGTCAAAAAGCATCGTTGACATTTTACCTCCTGTCATGTGCCTTTGCTATTCTTTTGTCACCAGCAAAGAAGTCCTGTGGTTAATACGTTAACCATTCTGAGGTCAAGCAGTGATGGGGTAACTGTGTCACTATCATTTAAGGAGGTTGGCGTGAAAAGAAGAGCAACACAACAACTGTTCAGGATTTGGTTTGAAACTTCATGGACTGCAGCTCGCCTTTATGATGCCTTTAAAGGTATGCACAACGCAAATCTATTGTCTTCCCATATGCTATTAAGATTTGCATTGTTTTAATTTTGCATAACTACAAATACTTTCATTCTTATTTATTCACTTATTTATTTCTTATTGCTAGTTTCGATAAACCACACCTTCAAATATCATAAAGCCCAAAAAATGGGACAGAAGATTTTCATGTGTAAAAATAAATACTTCCATATGCTGAATGCAGACCCATCCTACGACTGCGTATTAGGGCCAGAGGGGTAATATTCCGAGAAAAAATGTGCAAATTTGCCACTTTAAAAAAACTTGCAAATTTGCGAGTTTGTAAAGTGGAAAATTTGCAAGAAAAAAACTTAGACAAATACACGTAGCGGAGCTATAGTCTAATGTGAGGATTTATTGGTGGTCAATGGGACATTGTTTATAAAATGAAAAGACAGGATGGAGACAGATTCATTCTTAATTTAAACTTTACTCATCATGCATCAGCTAGCGCGACAACACTTCCTGACTATCCAATCAGATGCTAGCATACCATAGGTAAATCCAAGTGAATGACGGAGAGCAGCAAATTTGACACATCAATTAAGATACTTGTACAAAAAAATACCAAAATGTATGAATGTGTAAATAATAATTCTGGAAACATAAATGTATAAGTAAATATCCATTTTAATAAATGAACATAAATGTTTGATCCTCAGGGTGTGGACCCATACCCAATGCTTAAAAGAGTGAATGCTTAATTTAATTAACATCATATGATTAAGCTGTGCTAAAGCAATTACTATCTCGTTATTTGAAAACCCGACCGAAAAAGTATTGGCACAAACATTCGAGTAGTACGCCTCGTGTATTTCTCATAAGTTTCTGAGTTTTTTTTCCACTAATTTTCCCCTTTATATACTAGCAAATTTACAAGTTTTTTTTTCTCTCACAAATTTGCCATTTTATAAAGTTGAAAATTTGCAAGTTTTTATCTCAGAATATTATTATTATTATTATTATTATTATTATTATTATTATTATTATTATTATTATTATTATTATTATTATTATTATTTATTTGTCTTAAATAGCAGTAGCTGCGGGACACCAACCAGCAACAAGCTGCTTTTTGAATGAACTGTGACAAGGTGTTGTTCTTTCCCCATGCACTCCCTCTATCCTCTGTCGTCTGTCTTCCGGGAACGCTAATAGGCTCCATGCAGAGTAATGTGACCAATTGAATCATCCTCGGCCCGGAGCTGGAAGTTGCAAATCGGCGGGGCAGAGAGCGTCGTGCTCACTACGGCTGCAGCACCAAAAAAAAAAAAAAAACTCAGAGTGGTGACACAAACGGTGTTTGTCTCAAGACTTCTCTGGGATTTAGACCCTGTCCTGCCAAAGGAACTACTATTTGCAGCATTCCGATCAGAGGTCAGAGGGCCCCTCTGTAACCCTGACTGCAGATTGAGGTGAGTAGATAGAATAGACTGTCATATCAGGACAATGAGTTGTGATGTGATCAGTTTACTCAATTTGATAAAACATGACTTGAAACTTTATGAGTATAGCTGTATAACATGTTTGTTTGATAGTACGTACATATTGCGTAAGAGCACAACTGTTTATTAAATGGAGTCTTTTGTACATGTTTGACAATACCGCATTTAATACAAATGGACACAAAGGGCCTATGTGAATTCATTCATGCTCGGTCAGTTGACTGAATGTGACATGAAGCCTTGTGAGTTGGGCAGTCACATTTCTTTCTACTTGTTTTATACAAATTTAGACTCTAGATAAAATAAATGGCTGACATTCTCAAAGTCTTATTTAACCACCATTATTAGGGCATAAAGAGAGATGTCTGAGTATTCTACCAGCCTCAGGGTCTTTTTACTGCACGTATGTTGTGCAAAGCGCAGTGGGTTTCATCAGACATTTGAACAAATCACAAGTAGAATGTTTGTTTTTCACAGATGATTCAAAGATCTCATATATTATGTATTGATTTAGAGTGGACTATGTGTGAAAAACATTTTGACACATTAAATTGGCCCCGTAGAGCTCATTTTTGCTTCAGCTGCTCAAGTGTGTTTTTTTGCGGGTACTGCAGTTTCCCCCAACCTTCCAGATATATACAGGCTCCATATTGATGGCTGGTGACCAGTCCGAGAATGTACCTACCTCTCGTTCAGTCAGCTGTGATACGGATTTTATGATCGCCCATGTTAACCGTAACCAAGTTGCAATACTAGGGCTTCATTTTTCTTTGTGTGGAAAAAAAACGTTACTGATCTCAAATATGCTAAAGCAAAATGGCCCAGATAACAAAGGTACATGTACATTTTCTCAGTACGTGTCACATTTTCTAACTGACAAAATGTCAAATCTATAATATAGAATATAGTAGTATAGAATGTAAAAATAAAAAGCAATTTAGTCCAGTCATTCAAAACTCAAGTCATTTTGTGCAATGTTGCGATGCAGTGAACTGATATTGCAAACTTTTGGGTATTATTTTCCTCTCATAAAGATTCCTACTTATTACATACACTTTCACATACAGAAGATGAATACAAAAATAAATGAAAGTTTTTGTCACCTTTCCACTAGTCAAGGCATGTAATTTGCTGAAGCAGAAGTGGCATATATCTGCTCCTTGAAAACCTCAAAAGCTAAAGATAACTGCGGAAATGACTCAAACTTTTTGAAACGGTACAAAGAATGTCTGCAATTATTTTCTATAAAGCACTCAATTGTGCCTGAAGCTTGAAAGGGTGGCCCCAGGTTTGTCTAACATATCAATCTGATGATAAAAACTGCTAATGCTAATCGGTCTATGATTATTCATGTGAATCATGGGATTAGCATTCTGCCTATTATATAAAAAAAATGGCATGGAAGTGAATAACCAAACAATTCATTGATCTACAAATATATGCCAGGACTTACTGCGCCATATTCAATTTGGATAGTGGACAAACGATTCCACTGACTCACCCATTTCTTTTTTCCTGGAGAAAACTGTAATGCAGGAATAACAAACTGCGGTCCTCGAGGGTCGGAGTCCTGCACGTTTTAGAGGTTTACCTCCTCGAACTGCAGCTGATTCCAATTAACAGGATCGTTATCAGGCTTATGCAGAGCTTAATGATGAACTGATCTGTGTTGAAGAAGGGAAATATCCAAGACCTGCAGGACCCCGGCCCTCGAGGACCGGATCTCGCCATCCCTGCTGTAATAACTTGTATTTGTTGTCGCGTGCAGGGTGGCAATAGATTGACAATAAACTCGGACACACTTCAGAACGGCAGGCTTCTAACATACATTGCTGGTACTGAGCAAGTAATAGCATAAATAATAGCGCTCCTATTGGAGACTCTCGGTACTACACATGACAAAAACAAAGTGCTGTTTAGATTTTTTTTTAAATAACTGTGTTGCTGCTGTATTACTTGATTTGAAAAAGGCTTACTGCTAACAATCAAATTTTACTCAACAAAATGTCCCATTGTAACATTTTCACTCAAGTAGATAAAATATCTTTCCAACAGAAAGCAGTGTGTGCAGGTCGATGCCATAAAATCCTCGTTCTTTGAGTGCTGGTGTTCCACAATGTCCCATCCTTGGACCAATTTTGTTCCTCTTATATTAATGATCTAACCAATGTGATATTTTGTATGTTATATTATCTGTGATAATAGTAAAGCCCGTAACCCTCGTGAGGATAAGTGGTTCAGACAATGGATGGATGGATTCATATTCAAATGTGTGCAAATCATCATCGTCATCATCATCATGAATTTATATTCTCCCAAAACAAAGCAGAGGAGCCACAACTTGTTAGTGAATTCCAGTACTTGGGTGTTGCTCTACATCAATTCAAAGTACAGCTTTTTCAGTTTAAACAAATTTAAACAATTGAACCTTGTTTGCTTGATATGTAAACTTTAACATGGACTAGCACAACCATGACTTTTTCAATGTCATGTTTTGTAACATGAAATCAGACCCATCTTTAAAGGGGAAGCCAACCTTAAACATTTATTGACAATAATATGTTGTATGTGACCCCACTAGTCTAAACATGACATTCTGATTAATATTACATTTGTGGAATATGAGTCATGAAGTACAATCCAGCTGTTTTTACCCATCTCTGGGGGCGGCCATTTTGCCACTTACTGTCGATTTAAGATTACATCAGTTGCTCAGGGCTCGGTTATGACCAAGCACAGATCGCCTGTTTTCTGATGTTGAGCTGTGATTGGTTGTCACCTGAGACCTGAGCAACTGTGATGTCATTTTCACTCGACAGCAAGTGGCAAAATGACCGCCTTTTGATATTTATAAAAACGGCTGGATTTTGCTGCTTAACTCATATGCCACTAAAGCAAGATTAATCAGAATACCATATTTAGACTATGTTACTATCAAGAAAAAATGGGGGGATTGACTTCCCCTTTAAAGGAAAATTTAAATTGTGAATTGACTTTTAGGTGGACTGTATTGAACAAAATATCACTGAATAGTTTGCCACTCTCAATCAGAGAATCTTCAATCTTTATAACATTCTAGAAACATCTAAAAGTGCGGATTAGGACAGACTCCATTTGTGACCATGTGAAATAATTTACAAGGTTGGGGAATCCAAGTCAGTAATGTTAAAACTCTGTCACAGATTGGCTTTAGCCACAGGTGCTCCTCAACTGGCAGGTAAACAAGTAGAAGCACCTGTGGTAAAAAACAAACAAGTTTCAGGGTTTTTACTTTCTGGACCTGGATTTCCCAACCCTGATCATTTATGTAACTTGATGTGACAGTCAGAGAAGTGTGCAGATGTTCAATTTCTCTGCCACTTCATTATGCCATATACACATTTTACATTATGTCGATTGACTTTTCTTCTGATTGTTGAAGCATGCACATGTCCCTGATGCAGCAAAAGAGGTCTGCAAATCCCTTGATGCGATGTTCGAGTTGGCAAGAACCACAAGAAAAATGACCTTAATTGTCATTTTTCTTGTGGTTGTTACTGATATTTTAAAAGGTCGTCCACTTCTAGGCAGGATTGTAGTAATTTTCAGTGTTCTCTAGATGCAGATGATCTGCTTCACAGTGGAATGATGATGCAAATTTTTTTTAGATGACTTTATAGCTTTCCCCAGACAGATGTGCTGTCACTACCCATTTCCCAAGGTCCCCTGAGATGTGGTTTTGTCTCTGTTTCAGTCGGTGATGCACAATTTCTTTGCTAAACCTCTCTCATTTCATTGGCCTATTTCAGTGGTTAGTTTAGCTAGCAATTTGTCCTACCTGTTCTTACTTGACTGCTTGTTTTAAGCAATGCAGCTCAGGGTTCACTTACTTTTGCACCTACATGAATTGACCAAAAACTCTTTTTAATTAAGTTTTGACTACACAATTGATTTAAAAAAAAATAATAATAATAATAATAAAAAGAACAATGCATTGAATTGATAAACCTACACCTGTTATTTCATATAAAATGTAATGGTTCAGATTGAACAACAAAATCAGGTTGAAACAATTGGAAAGTCCTTTTTTAAATACTGTACAAACAGTGATAAAGGGGAAGTTTTTAAAAGTTATACACATGGAGTAGGAGGAGGAGTCAAATTAGATGCTGTTGACCTTTAAAACTGTGGTAAAGGTTTTGTAAGTACTATGAAAATGGTTGAGAAACCCAGTTTGTCTTTTTACTAGGGATGGGGGAATACCGATACCAATCACGACGGTAGCTGATACGAGTATTGCCGCCCTCTTGTGGCCGTTTTACGATGAAGCACAAGAAACTATGAAAATAGAAATTGCCATTAATTGTTAGCATATTGTGCGTCTAATTTTAAGGGAAACTGCTATATTCAGATGTTCAGGCTTGCTCACAGAGACAGTTTAGGAATTTGGCAAAATGTAACTTTTTATATACTGTAATTTCACATTTAATGGGAGTGCAGGCACTCCAGAGATACAAGCAACTCAAACTCCCATGTCACTTTGAAATTACATATTGGAAACGAATAGTAAACAATGCTAGCTAAGCATTAGAAATGCTGTGAATGTTGTTAAGGTCACAGTTTCAGATAGCTCAGACAGACTGGCCCAGTACAGTATAATAAAGTCTTATGGCGCACATGGTTAACATGTGACCACTCACACACAACTGTATTGTCCGATGCTTTTCCCATAATGTCAGACATTATTCAGTAGCTATATTGACATACAATTAATTGAAAGGGTAAATGAGTTAGCTTTGTGTTTGTGTTTGTTAAAAACATTAACAGTGAATGTATTTATTCAAATGACTATTACATTAATATTGTTTCTAGTCCTCAAAAGCTGAGCTCAAACACACACGAGCTTTTGGAGACTGATCAAGTGTGTTTACTCAAATTTAGTACTGTATGGTTTGATTGTAGCCGAAGGGGCCTGTTGGTGGGTTCAATCTGGCTATCAGGATTAATTTGAAGCAAAAAAATAAATACAATTCTGTAGTGACTCAAATTCGGACAGTTTTTTCTTTTCTGTGTTTGTCATGCTTACACAGTTCTCTGGGGGTCACATCAATCAATTCACCGCTTCCCCCACAGAGGAAGTACTTATTTGGTATTATCATGTGTAGTCATATGAATTGGGCATTGATTTACATTTGAATCTACGTTAACTTTTCAATTTTAAAAGGTAATAGTAAGAACTTTTAAATTAAAATTCACCGCCAATTTTGGCGCCCTCTAAAGGATGTGATCAGGAGCGCTTTTCCTAAGAAATATGACACTCTTTTGCAAAAGAAAAAATATTTTCTTAATTTACTTGTAATGGTTTTAAAGAGGAAGTCAACGAAAAAAAAAAAAATTGAATAATGTGTTCTATGCAGCCCCACTGGTCAAAACGCAGTATTCTGATAAATATTGTGTTTGTGGAATTCATATTCGGCCATTTTGCCGCTTGCTGTTAACTGAAGATGACATCACAGTTGCTCAGGGGTCAGATAATGACCACTTACAGCTCACCTGTTTTCTGAAACTGAGCCATGATTGGTTGTTATCTGAGCCTTGAGAAATTGTGATGTCATCTTCAGTTGACAGCAAGTGGCAAAATGGCCACCCACTAAGATGGATAAAAACGTGGCTTTTGCTGCTTAATTCATATTCCATGAACAATATTAATTAGAATGCCGTGGTTAGACTAGTGGGGGCACATACAACATATTATTGTAAAGAAAATCTTTGGGTTGAATTCCTCTTCGTTCTTCTTGTTATTTATATCAATTTCGCTATGCCACAATTTTACTGGTACTCTTGACACCAAATTAGGCAAGGTGACCTCTGAACTTCAATATTACCAAAAATGACCCAACTTTTTCATTTTGCTGCCATTCAAAAGATATCCAATGTGAAAGCAAATTTTCACAGAGCAGTTTGGACTCCTGTAAAATCCCATTGAAAGTGAATACGAGCTGGCTAACAAGATGAGTGTGGAGCCGTGCAGTGTGGTAAGTTTGGAGCTCCCTGCAGATGAAGGTCACATTCCTACTCTGCATGTTGCTGTGTTCCTCAGACAGATTTCCAGCTGGGAACTGCTCTAATCACCTGGCAACAATATTGACATAGAAATAGAAACTCTGGAGAGGACAAGACTCCAGCTCTCTGCCAGTCACACAATACATACATCTGGCTGTCAGAGTTCATGTACACACTGCGGGAGGAAGACACATGTGACATGTACATTATGAAATAATTAACTCTATACTGTCACCTGAGCAGTGTTTAATGAAATGTTTGTTTATTGAACGTATAAACAAGTAGCAGAAAAATAAAAGATTTAAAAGAAGAAAAAATGTATACAGTAATCATTACCCAGATAGCAAAATGTGGTTGAATCAATGTTGAAACATAGTTCAGCTTAAGTATTGAATCTATGTTGAGATCTGAAGTTTAAATTATACAGAAAGCGCAAGGTTGATAAAACGTTTGCTTTTCAACCATAAATCACACAATATAAATGTTGATTCAACCATCATCTAAATTAGAATCTACATCCATCCATTTTTTTAACCGCTTGTCCTCACAAAGGTCACAGGGGGTGCTGGAGCCTATCCCAGCTGTCTTCAAGTAGTAGGCAGGGTACACCATGAACTGGTTGCCAGCCAATCGCAGGGAACACAGAGACTAACAACTATCCACACTCGCAATCACACCTATGGACAATTTGGAGTGCACAATTAACCTGCCATGCATGTCTTTGGAAATGTGGGAGGAAACCGGAGTACCCGGAGAAAACCCACGCAATCACGGGGAGAACATGCAAACTCCACCCAGGAAGGACTTGAGCTCACGTCCGCTGCACTGGGAGGCGGACATGCTAACCAGTAAGCCACCGTGGCTCTCTAGAATCTACATCCATAATAATAATATTTGTTTAATATTTCAGTCACTTCCTTCACCTTATGAGTGAGCAAACACTTATTTGGAAAAGACCAGACAAAGGCTCATTTATGTTTAACGTTGAATATGGATACAGTTACGTACATTATATGAGCCTTTCAAATGACAATGTGAAAGTGGAGGACTTTGCCTCGGAGTGTCGCATAGAGATGATCCATATATTCACATGTTCGTCTCAGCAAGCTGTATAACATTCTAAAAGATGTGTCCTTAACTCCCCACATGTTTTGAGTTATTAAGCATTGAAGTATGAATTTGGGTTAGTCTAAAGAGTGAGAACTTTGCGTAGGAGTGTCACACAGAAATTATACAAATATGTACTTTTGTCTTGGCGAGCTTAACAACATACTAATGGTCTTTTAGGTGGATATTTTTTTAGTTAGAGCCCTGGAAATGGCTAAGAAGTTAAGTTTCATGCAACAGGATGAGCACCAGCATGTTCAGGGCAAAAAATTAGTTCCGAAAATGTGTCTTAAAAAACAACAACTATATAAATACAAAATACATTTTATATATATATATGTAGAGAGAGAGAGAGAGAGATTGAAAAGTATGTCTCTTTCGGAAAGATCACAACTTTGAAGTGTCATAGAGGCAGAGGACCAAGTTTAATGGATTCAGTGTCCTTCAAAGATTCAGAAAGAAATACGCTTGCTTGAAAGAAAAGATTTTAAAGAAAAGAGTATTGTATTGATTTTTAAGGACTCTCAAGTTCATTGGATTCAGCGTCCCTCAAATAATATGAAATTGTCCTGCTTGAAACAAAAGGAATTGCAATCATATAAAATTGCAATTATGCAATATTTATGTGTATGATTATAGCAGGCCTGTCCACAGAATACCCACCCTCCTAATCCCTTTCTCCGCTGAAGGAGAAAAAGGAGAAAGGCAAACATAGATTCAACGTTAATTAAACATTGACCTTTCAAATGTTTTAATTCCACCAAAATACAATGTAGATGCAATGTCATCTTTTAAACACAAACTTCAATGTTTACATAATTTTGTTGAATCAATGTTGATTGAATTAATCTTCAACCATAACCAGAAATCAACCTTCTTAACCCTAATTCAATGTTGATTTAACATCTTGTGCTATCTGGATAGTCACGGTTTACATGTTCAAAAGGAAGTAGGAAGAAAACGTATTTAGTCCTACTCCTTATTCTTTATACGTTTTGACTTATTTTATTATTGATGCAATGATAGGTTAATATATTTCAATGAAAGAAAAAAATGTAAACAAGTCTGCTGATGTATACAAGTCTACTTTGACGTGCGTACATTTGCCAGTAGCATATGTACATGAAATTCATAGGCATATACCATAAAACATTTATGAATCATATCCTCATACTCAAATATACAATGTTCATTACACTCATACTGAAAAAATTACAACATCTCTGCAATTTTACCAGCTCATGTCTGATTTAAGTAATTTTCTTAAACTTTGCTTTTGAACTTCTTTTTTTTTTACTCAGAAAGTGACTCACATCTATTCAAGTCAGTTAAAAAAAACACACACCTTTGCTTAATATTTGTTCTTGATTTTTTTGTAGGCACTTTTACCCCTTTCTCTAATTTTAAACCGCTTCTGAGCAGAGTAGATAGTTATGTGCTTTTTGTGCTATTTTAAGTCTTAAAATTTCATCAGCAAATAAAACACTTCTGAATCACAACAGATATCATTTATATACAATATGAATAGCCTAGCACAGACCCATGGGAAACTCCATGATTAATCTTAAAGTGTTTTGATTGTATATTGTTAAACTGCAAGTACTGATATCTATTGTCCAAATAACTTTTCATCCATTTATATGCTAAACCTTTTATGCAATATCTTTCTAATTAATTCATTAATATAGAACAATCTATAGTATCAAATGTTTTTTTTAGATCTATAAAAGTCCCAACAGTATTTTTTTTAATTATCTATGCTCGTAGATATTGCTTCTACGAGTTCCATGATTGAGGTGGTCCGTTTTTCTCTAAACCCATATTGATTTTCGCTCAAAACCTTATGTTTCTCAATAAAATTGTTTAGTCTATATGAAACTATTTGTTCTAGAATTTTTGAGAAGTACAGTAAACAAAATGATGACCCAATATTGTGTTCCCTCGCTATAACGCGATTCACTTTTTTGCGGCCTTGCTGTTTCGCGAATTTTTTGTGTGTACAGTTTTGCATGCAGTAATGTACCTATTTTCTAAAAAATTATGAAGGTTTGAACATTGAGAATGTTTAAACAAGAGAAAAATGTGAGAAAATGCAAATGCCTCAATGAGAAAAGTATATGAACTGTGTAGTGAGGGGTTTTAAGGCCTAGATACACCAATCCAACGCCTACCACCTGTGGTGTCGGCCCAGAAGTTGGCATGTCTCATACAAAAAGAATGTAAATACACACCGCAACGACCCCAACTATTACGTACCTTCACCGCATGCGCGAGAAGTAATTCCCCCCCAGTAGTCATTATTCCTAAAGGGGATATAAAAACGTAAACAATGCATACCGGTTACTTTTCTCTCACAATGTACGATACGATGCGATATACTTTTATTTTCCCCGTGGGGAACTTTTTCCTGGACTGCAGCTGCAGTTTACAGTAAAGAGAAAACAACAGAATAGAAAGAGATCAAATTAAAATTAAATAAATAAGAATGACAGTAAGATAAGAATATAAGAATAAGAATAACAATGTCCTCCCACGTGAATGAAAACCTTCGGCTTTTTGCACAGTATTGTATATAAAAGTAAATCCTACCTTCTATATCGTCGCGTGCCATAGTTTGGCTTTCATACCTTTGTCGGCATACTTTTCAATGGTAATATCATACAATGCTGGTCTCTCTTGAACCAAAGAGACAAAGTCATTTTCCCGAGCTTCTGTCCAGACAGACATTGTACGTTTAAATGTACAGCAGGGTGACGATGCGGAATATGAGCGGGGAAAAAATGGTCCAGGCTTTTCATCAGTACTGTTTATCCGCGTTTGTCACTTCCTCTTCTTGCCCCGTGGGTTAGGGTTAGGGTTAGGGATTCACTAGCTAGCAGCCAATCACAGTGATCAAAAGTCATGTCGAATTTGCTGGAAACGCCCCCGACGTATTCCAAATCGATCCGACTTTACGATAGTAAACTGGTCAGACGGCCCAATGCTGTTCAATTCCCGACGTCGGATTGGTGTATCTAGGCCTTAGATCCTTAAAACATTTTAAATAAATGTAAAGCTTAAAGCTAACTACTTCGTGGATTTCATTTATTGGGGGTATTTTTTGGAAACCTAACCCCAGTGGAAAATCATACTGTGTTGACCCACAAAGGATTCAGCAGGGACCTAAACCTTTAAAAGGCACCTGGATTGTTATGACAAGTTTGCTCTATATTATTTATTTGGCTGCTACTAACATAACATAACACAACATAACACAACATATTCATTTTTCAAAAATCATTTCCAGTATAATACATTTTTGTGGACGTGCGCCGCCATTGTTATTGTTAAACGTCACTCGGCACTGAATACGTTGCAGCGTAGAATGGCGGCTGGCTCTCTGCCGAGCAATGTGAAACGCCTATCAAGAAAGCAAGGTAAGCCTTGTTGCTTTCCTAAAGGCACGATCAAAACTCTTGAATGCGTCTAGTGAATGAGAGCACGGCGTGTGGGAGGGTGACTCTCCCGATAGCATGTTGTTTCTTTAGGAACGTTTCGGAGGCTTACCTTGTCCTTTATAGGCGTTTCACATTGCTCGGCAGTACACACTAAATGTGTTGCGACATAAATAACAATGGCGCATACCTCCAAATAAAGTTTCTACAAAATGTATTTAACTGAAAATGATTTTTGAAAAATGTATCTCATTGTTATGTTAGTAACAACCAAATAAATAATACAGAGCAAACTTGTCATTACAGTTGTGGTTCCTTTTAAGCCATGGGTTGGAGAATGACGTATCAAAGGGAGAAGAAAGATCAAAGGGAAGAAAGGCAGTGGCTTGTTGTTTGCTGCGTAAAGAGTCAGTTTTTTGGCATGGAGACTAAAGAGACATGACTTTCCTTCACGTCCTCGTGTCATCATTTACCGCAATTCCACAATACAAATAATATCCTTGCTATGTGCACAGAGCACATTCTATGGGAACATTGGATGTTGAACTAATTTCATTTCAGCGTTGATCACAAACTTAAGGTTGTTTGATTTATTCCAGGATCTGTAAAGATGACAAGCAAATCCAATACCAGCGTTGCGGATGGCAAGGTGTCCTCCTCCCCTCTTCTGTCGTCGCCAAAGCGGCATCGTCTGGTCACCAAAGACGGACACTGCACCCTTCGCCCCCCGCTGTGCCCCTCCGGATCGTGGCTGGGAGCGTCGAGTAGGGCCTGGCTGTTAGCCCTGCATGACATGTGGGGACAGTTAGTGGGTCTGCGCTGGAGATGGGTCCTCTTGGCCTTCTGCGCATCCTTTGTGGCCCACTGGCTGCTGTTCGCCTGTCTTTGGTATTTGCTGGCCCACATCAACGGAGACCTAGACGTACTGGATCACGACGCCCCCCCGCAGGGCCATGTGGTTTGTGTCAAGCACATCACCAGCTTCACCGCCGCCTTCTCGTTTTCCCTGGAGACGCAGCTCACCATCGGCTACGGCACCATGTTCCCCAGTGGGGACTGTCCGAGTGCCATAGCACTGCTGGCTGTGCAGATGCTGCTGGGGCTCATGCTTGAAGCATTCATCACAGGTGCTTTTATTTCCTCAACCTTTCTTTTGACCAACATTCAACTCAAGACACATTTGGAATTAAATAGGAATTGAATGCGTCTGAGGCAAAGTTCTTACAGTTAAAGACAAAGTCAACCCAAAGATTTTCTTGGCAATATGTTCTATGCAACCCCACTAGTATTACGATATTCTGATTAATATTGTGTTTGTGTAATATGAGTTTAAGCAGCAAAATCCACCCGTTTTTATCCATCACATGGGGGTGACCATTTTGCCACTTGTTGTCGACTTAAAATGACATCACAGTTGCTCAGGGCTCAGGTAACAATAGTGATTGGAAGATGAAGCTTCATGAAGCATTTGTGATCTTTATTTACTCCTCTAAATGGTGCTCTTGATTTAAAGATTAAGTCTAGTGCAATGGAGAAATTGCCACTGCATTTTAAAACCAACAGTGCCATCTAGAGGAGTCAAAAAATATCAAGTGTTTCATGAAGCTTCATTTGTCCATCATTAAGTAGCAACCAATCATGGTTCACCCTTTTTTTTTAAGATGAGTCGTGATTGGTCGTTATCTGACCCCTGTGTAACTGTCATGTCCCTAAAACTAATACTTTAAAGGTCATTACAGAATTGGAGGACATTTATATGGAAGAGGATTAAGGCCAGTGAAGAGAGAAAAAAAAAGTTTGGCAGGATTCTGACTTTATTCTCAGAATTCTCACTTTAAATTTAGAATTCTCACTTTAAAGTGACAATTCTCACTTTACATATTTATTTTTTACGGAGCCCCTAAAGTGACATGGGAGAATAAAAAAAAATAAAAAAATTATGCTTATTATTAACTTTTTTTTTTTTTTTTATTCTGCCATGTCACTTCAGGGGCTCCGTAAAAAATAAATATATAAATAGAATTAAATATCAATCAATAAATAAAAATGCTCTGCTCTCACATTTATTTATTTCGTGCTGCAGACGCTTGACGCTTTGCCAGGTCGAAATGTTATTCAAATAAGGGGGCGGTCCTAAGCGTGTCATGGGTTGGGCTCCGCTCTTGGAAAGTTCAAGCTGCCTTTCAATGGACTATATGCCACGGAGGAGGCAGAACTTCCGACTTCCGGGTTTTCACCCATCAACTTTGTTTCCGTTTCCGGTTTGCGATGTGTGGGCTGCGTCCCAGTACTTGCGCTTCCACCTTTGTGCGCCTCGGTTGTGTGTTCCCATCGACAGGTGAAAGGCTGCGAGTGTGTAGTGTCTGTCTCAGTGTCCGAAGCATTTCAGCCAATGAGCGGGAGCGCGCGGTTGGGTGGTGCAGGGGTGGGGGTGCGAGTGTTGGAACGCGGCCAGCAATGGCCGGAAACGGCGCTGATGTGTAAAACCGGAGGTCAAAAGTCCGTGCATCTACCTCATGATCGAGTGAGCGGGTTGGTGAACAAGGAAGTCTCCCCAGCTTGCATGGAGAGCTCCAACAATGGACGACTATCTTTTCCACTGTCACCACGATTTGTTGTCCAGAAAGTCAAGTTCCAAGTTGTGGTGACAGTGGACAAGATAGTCGTCCATTGCTGGAGCTTTCCATGCAAGCCGGCGACCGCGGCCAGACTTCCTTGTTCGCTGACCCACTCACTCTAGGCAGTTTGCAAGAGCAGAGCCCAACCCACAACAGGCTTAGGCACGCCCCCTCATTTGAATAACATTTCGACCTGACAGAGCGTCTGCAGCATGAAATAAATAAATGTGAGAGCAGAGCGTTTTTATTTATTGATTGATATTTAATTCTATATATACATTTAGTTTTGTATTTATTTTGACATTTCTTTTTATATATTTTACTTTATTTCGTTTAATATAGATGTTGATTGGGATATCACCCGTTTATTCCTCTCAACAAAACGCCAGTTAGCTGTAGCTGACGTCAGAGTACAACAACTCACGAGGCTAGCAGCAAAAAACAACACACGCAACCAAACCGCACGTCTCATCCCCTCCCTCCTGCGAGACCTGTGTTGCGCTCACTAACAGTCAGACATAATAGTGCTCAACATTAAAGCAACCCAGAACACACAACCACTTAGTTCGTTACAACACGCGCACACACACAGACACACACACACTTTCTCTCTCTCTCTCTCTCTCTCTCTCTCTATATATATATATATATATACTTGTTTTTATTTCCATGTATTATTTATTTTTTGTATTTAATTTTTGAATTAATTTTTTTTATATCCGTTTTTATTTTCACTTTTAGACATTTATTTATTCATTTTTAATTTGGGCGGTTTTGGTCCTCAAAGTCCAGCATATCATGTGATGCACTGCTTTCTTCTTCTACCATGCTAAAACGCTTATGGTAACAGGGTTGTGTGCAGTAATTATTTGAAATATTGTGTTTATTAAAGCAAATGTTCTCACCATTACAAGAGACAACAATGAAACAATGCAAAAAAAAAGTAATTTAAATTTCATTTTAACCATTTTATTTGAGACTATTCGGTCAGTAGGGTGTTTGGGGCAAGAGATGAAGGCAATTTAGGGGGTACTCCAGACTTATTTTGTATTTCTAAAACAGCATCCTTTTGTGTGTGTTTTTTTTATTTTTTAGATTTGGTCTCAGGACAAGTAAATTTACTCATAAACTGCATGTTTTAGTATTTTGTATGTGGATTATTTAAAATTTGATGGGTGGGATGTCAAATGTGCTATAATTCTGGAATGACCCAAAACTGTTAATAATTAAATACAAATACAAACTAATACAAAGCATTTGAAAAATATAAACTAATAAAAGCTAACTAAAATGATTCATTAAAAAAAAAAAAAAAACTAAACTGAAACGAAGCATTTTAAAAAACAATAAAAACTAACAAAAAACGCTCTAAAAAAGAACTGAATTAAAAAAACAAAATTCAAAACAAAATAAAAAGTAGCTATATTGAAAGGCTGCGTGTATCCTTGGACAATTTTTTTTTTTTTACAAATGTTACTTTTTTTTTTCTGGGGGCGGGGGGGCTTTTACAATCTCTGCCATACCTCTCTTCAGGAGTATGGCACATTTAAAGTTGTGATTGTTTTAATAAAATTAAAACTTAATTAAAATCTTGGTCTTAATTTGAATGGTGGAGACATTGACAGTGCAATGCTGAGTCGCTCGCAGATTTCACCTTAACTTTGATAATAAGCGATGAAGCACACAATGATTCGAGTTTTGTTTTTATGGTTGACTCACCAAAACAAAAACATACACGAGACAAATTGGAATGAGGAACGTCATTTACAAATTGTCAATTGTCTACCAGGTGCATTTGTGGCCAAGATATCTTGTCCTCAGAAGCGAGCCACAGCCATCCAGTTTAGCCACCAGGGCGTGGTGAGCCAGCACCAGGGCCAAACCTGCCTCATGCTGAGAGCCACAAACCTGCTGCGGCGCCCTCTGGTGGACGTGAAGGTGAGTGCCGTCCTGTATGAGGAGCACGAAGGCCAACCCCTGCACCAAACCTCTCTGGACTTCTACGTGGATCATCTGGGCCAGCATCCCTGCCCCTTCTTCATCTTCCCACTCACCTTTTACCATCCCCTGGACCGCCGCAGCCCCCTCTACCCCGCCCTGCGTGAAGGCACGCCAAACCACTTTGAGCTGGTGGTGTTTCTGTCAGCCTCGCAGGAGGGAACGGGGGACACCTGCCAGAAGAGGACCTCCTACCTGCGCCAGGAGATCCAGTTTGATCGTTGCTTTGTGCCCGCTTTGGGCCTGGATGCCTGCGGGAGGTACGTGGTGAGCAACCATCACTTTGACACGATGCATTCCAAGGACCCTTTGGACAAGGACTGTGTTGTGCAGATCAACGGTGATGGTAGCGACAGGATGGAGTAAGGCTACTGGGACAAAGGGCAGGTCATGAGGTACAGTTGTGGAGCAGAAATTGTATTTTGTCAGGTGGAATGAGGATGATTTGGGGAAATTACAGTATGTGTTGAGTTGTTGTTGTTAACCTTTAATTAAAAACCTTAAGTTGTTGTTCACCTTTTAATCTGTTCCCAAGGAATGATCCCAATGGGGATCTAATTTCTAATTCCAACAGGCCCACTTCTTATTAAAATCCATCAATCCACTTTCTCTACTGCTTTTCCTCATTAGGGTCATGTGTGAACTTGAGGCAGGGTCCACCACCATATGCTGTACTGGCCAGTGAACTAATTGTGGGGTACATATAAACAAGAAACCAATCATACTCATCTTAATGGGCAACCTGGTGAAAACCCACTCGGAGCCAAGATTCAAACTCAGTACCTCTCAACTGTGAGGCAGACGTGCTTTCCACTAAACTACTATGGTGCCATGGATTAAGATTAAGATATAGTACTGTAATGTGTTTTATTTTTATTACTGCTGTCTGGATCTTTCTTGTACAGTTCACATCAGGGGTCACTCACTACGGCCCTTGAGGGCGCCTAGCCTGCATGTTTTGGATGTTTCCTTTTTTTCTCTGAGAGCTCAGTATTATTCATCCGGCAGCCTTCCCGAGTCAAAATGTCATCATAATCACTCTTTTTTTGTGCTCATTAATTCACCTGAAACCTGTTATAAATCCATGACAAACCCTTTGATCCTTCCTCTGGTCTCCTGATAAATTGACGACTCCAGCGGAACTCTGAAGTAGGGCTGCTTGTTTATGGAAAAAATAATAATCACAATTATTTTGGTAATCATTGAAATCACGATTATTCAAATGATTCTTTATTTTTTTGTTTCAAAACAAGAAAATGTTTAAACATTTTAAAATATTAAGACAAATACAATTATCTGAAACACTATAATTATATAAGTTCCTTTTGGACCAAACAGAATTTATAATAATATATATTATTTATGTTAGCAAAAATTTGAAGTTGGGGTGCAGCTTGTGCAAGCTAGTTTTGACAGGGGTGTGTGGTGAAAGAACTCGTGCGGACGTGCCTCAAAGCAACTCAAAATTAATATTATTAGGACTGCAGCTATCGAATATTTTGGTTGTCCAATATCCTACTGGGTTAGGGGTTTAGGGTTAGGGTTAGGGTTTTTTTCTCTCTGAAACAGTGAGATTTTAGACAAATCTCTCCCCATAGATTTTGCTCAATGGAACTTAAGTGACTTCAGACCCACAATAGCGATTTTGTCGGCTAAATAAATAGCACATTTGAGTAAGCATGGTTTGTTAAGTGATCAATAGGAACGGCAAAGTAGTCAGGCTGTCAGCATCAAAGTGTGCACAGTCCATTCATCCATTTTCGAACCTCACGAGGGTCGCAGGCGCGCTGGAGCCTATCCCAGCTGTCTACGAGCTGTAGTATTTACGCTTTTGAAAAGTAATCAGACTGGCTGGAGCACTTTACCGCTGCTAGCTAGCGCAGCTAGCTTGCTAGCGCAGCTAGCTTGCTGCTGGTAGCTCGCTGTTAGCTAGCAGTCACCACTAAACACTGGCAACATGCGCCGTACAATACAATGTCAGCATAATTATGTCTCAGCGCTTTTCACTGGAGCTTGAACGTGACTTCAGGACGAGGTTGTGTTACTAATGCCTGTAGCTATAGTTTAGGGCATTTATACTGCCGTTGTTCACAAACTCTGAATAGACGAGCACATCGTCAGCCCTTATACCACGACGACACACTTCCAAACACAACTTCAAAATAAAAGCGCTACTATGCATTGATCTACATATACTACTTGGTAAGGTAAGGTTTATTTTGAAATTAGGTTTCTCACAGCGTTAGCCCCGTGTACTGTCATGCATACTGTCGTTAGCTTGACTACGATTATCTCAGTCGGTATCCGAGGCAGAAATGACGGCCATAGCATTAATAATCGTTTTTGTACGATTATGCCAATTTTGTAATCGTAGAGGCTAATCATCAAAATCGTAATTGAATTTCGATTAATTGCATAGCTCTACTCTGAAGTATCCGGTTAAAGTGAAGGGTATGGGATTTTTCAAAAGTATTAGGTGAGTACAGAGCACAAACGCACGACGCATGCACAAAAAAAAAAAAAAAAGAGCGATGATGATAACATGTTGACTTAGGAAGGCTGCCGAATGAATGATACTGAGCTCTCAAAAAAAAATTGTTTCAATCCAAGACCCTTCACCTTAACCAGATACTTCAGAGTCCCGCCAGTTGTCATGAAGTTGCAAAGAGACCAGAGGAAGGATCAAAGGAAGGAAAGATGAAGCAAAGTGAAATCCAACACCAACCAGGCACCACCCTCCATCCACAGAGTTACAAATCCAGAATCTTTCACCAACCCCAAATACATCTGAATTCAGGATTAGGGAGACATCAAGAAACCAGAGAATGTTTTTGATGTTTCCATCTTCCAACACACCTCAATCAAATGATCAGTTTCTGATCATTTGAATCAGGTGTGTGGAGGAGGAACTGCTTAAAAAATGCAGGGCTCCAGTCCATGATGACCTGAGTTGGTGACCCCTGGTTTACACGGCCCATACAAACCACTAATCAATCACAATTTTACATAGGCATCCAATAATCTGGCCTTTGCTGACTTTGATCGGAAATCAGGGGATTAACTACAAATTTTGCACGGTGCATGTGTGTGTGTGTGTATAGAAGACACAAGTTGATTAACACAAAATTTGTTAACAATTAATTTCTCTCCCATAATAGAATTCAAGAAAAAATGTACCAGGTTGAACAGCACTGAATATTATCCACTTCCATTTCGACTATAGACTAGTGTCCATACCATCCCGCTCAAGTCACATGCAGAACCTTAATACAGCATTTTACATTGTTGAATGTGTTGTTTGTGCCTTCCAAACAGTCGGCGCTTTCAGTTAGTTAATGTCATTATATGTGGAAGATATTCAATCATTATTCAGATATTTCAAGTCGTCAAACTGTGTCCTTTGATGGAAGCTGAAGTTATGGTGAGTGTCTTAGTAAAAAGTCTCAAGACACACTTCGAACTACTTTAAATGACAGTGTGACATTGTCTTGATTGAATCATCAGTCCCATTGTTATTCCATCAAGTCAGCAAAGACTATCAGACTACATTGGTAATGGAAAATATTCAAATGATCAGTATATAATGTTTAACATGGTCAGCAACTGTAAATGTGCCACAAAAATCAAAATTGTTGATTGAATGGAATTTGTAACTGAATTTGCTGATTAAGACATTACATTTTTTCACATTGCATTTTTCAATCCATCCATTTTCTTAACCGCTTTTCCTCACAAGGGTCGCGGGGCGGGGCGGCGCTGGAGCCTATCCCAGCTGGCTTCGGGCAGTAGGCGGGGTACACCCTGAACTGGTTGCAAGCCAATCACAGGACATTGCATTTTTGTTTTGTTAATATTTTCTTTTTGCCATATTTGAGCAAGTAGAATATTTGAAAGTAGGAATAGTGTGTGAAGAGCATATGTAAAGAAGGGACAGAAAGGAATGGTGCACTGTCATCCTCGAAGGGCATTCAAGCTGCTGATTTGTGATGACGTGACAATCATAAGTGACACTTAAGAGGCCGACATATCAATAGTCAATAAGCCAGATCGAACCCCAAACTCAGAACTATGCGACATACATGCAAAACACTCATTGCTTCACCCAAACTAAATATCTATACTACTCACATAAATAAAGAAAAACATTTTACACACAAACACGTGATCTCCTTTAACAAACAGTGCTTGAGACCTCACAATGTAATTGTCACAAAGGTTGAATGAACACACAGCTGATCGTGTGTTATAGTAGCAGTTCGGTTCAATGTAGTCAGTCAGCAATAATGTTAAGAGTTTAAGAGTGCTATGATCAAAAAGGGTTTCATGAATACATTTGTGGTTTGAAAACTATCCTTCATATGACATGTTCAACAAAGAAACTGACAATTGACTGATTTGTAGATAACCTCTTAATTTTTGAAAAATCATTGCACAAATCATTATGTGAATCATGTCTTTTATTTATCAAAAGGTTTTTCTATTTGTTGTAGTACACAAATGGGTGCTTGTATTGTCATTGGTACAATAGAGAATCATTTCACAATCATTCAGTTTTAAATCAAATCTTTTTAGGAAGAAACACTCCACATGCGTATGATTGTGATGATGGGTGAGATGTGTCTCACGTTTTTGTGCCTTTGTACAGTGTACATTACGAGAAATAAATATTTTCTAAACAAGCCTGGTAGATGAGACTTTTTTTTAATTCTTCCGTTGTTCAATATGAAGTCTCAAGTGGTGTATAGTGTGAAGTAAACACAGAGTAGCAACGCTGCCCCCAAGTGGTGGGGAATCGAACATGCATATTTCTGAGAGCACAGAAAATGAACGGGAACACGGGGGAACACATGCAAAACTCCATACAAGAAGGAAGGCAGGAGCTAAGTAAGATTCGAATCCTGAACCTCAGAAATTTGAGTCAGACACGTTGCTGCTCAGAATATTTTGGGGAAGCAATTTATGCCAGATGTTCAATTCAAAAAGTGCAATTCATAGGCTATTATTTACTTTCAATATATTGCACACAGAGTGAACTACTTCATGATTTTTTTTATTTTTTTTTACAGGTGTATGATTTATTGCTTTAAGATAATGAAAACCAAAATTAATCACCCTAAGAAATTACAATAGCATGTTACCTTATTATTATTATTATTATTATTAAAATTGCTTCACCATGAGATTGCATCATTTTACAATGCTGAGCATCTGACAGTTCCTGGCCAAGAAGAAAATTACCATGCTAGACTCAGAGCAAGCTCACTATTCACACGGCATGGCACTGTGTGATTCTTCTCTATTTCTCAAGCTTAAGAAGGACATCAAGGGGGACCCGTTTGGAAGTAATGGACGACATCAAGATAGCAGTGACCAGAAACCTTCCACGTATGTGTGAAGGTGTGGCAGAGAGGGCTGGGAGAAGTGCATTACACTCTAGGAATACTTCAAAAGAGACAAACTTATCTACTTCATATGTGGATTTTCTTCATTTAGCTGAAAAGGCTAACAATTTTAAACATTGATGCATGTTGTAGCTGGTGAGTATGTTATTCCATGATTCTATTGAATAGTAATGTGACTATGTGAGCTACAGAAACAAAATAACCAGCGCAAACATTTGATGATGATGATGACACGCGTTTAACCAATGAAATGTGACAACTTCATTCAATTTGTAGCAAACCCAGCCAGACAATGGTGACGCGTACTGGTGTTTGGACATCATGTGGTATGACCTGAAAAAAAAAAGCCTATATTTTCATTATAACTTTACTTGTGTGGCTAGCTAGCTTGTTTTGTTCAGATAGCTATTTGTTAGCCTCATAACTTTAAAAATATGTGGTGCGACCAACCGCCATTTGGTGCGACCATTGTAGAAAGTTTTCCAAGATAGATCTATGTCCTAAACTATACATATTATAAATTGTAGCTGATAGTTCAATTGTAAATAATATATATATATATATATTTTTTTTTTAATGTGTTTAAATTAACTGTGCTGGTCTGATGGAAACCCTTAACCGTCGTTGCCCATATAATAAAAATTGTAGGCCTATATTAAAGCTGCAATATGGAACTTTTTTCCCCAAAATAACTTTACAATAAGCTTTTTATTTGACCATTTATGACTGAAATGCCTTCTAATTAGTAGATTAACATTTTAGCTGTTCACAATCGGTACTCCTGCAAGCCTCTGGCCAATAGTTTTTAGACTGGATTAGGGTTAGAATTTCCCGTGCCCTGCGGATGTGACGTCATGTGCGTGGTGTGTATGTGAAAAACGGTATGTGCAGTTTCATTTTTTGTCAGCAGGTGGAAGTAGCGTTTCGAAATGGAATATTCTACGGTCAGTAGCTTTTAATAAATAAATCAATAATAATAATAAAGACCAGATTGTCCAACATGTTAAATGAACTTCCAAAATTATTTTGCTAAACTTCCCAATGAAACTTTCCAGAGAAACTTCCCCTCTGCAATTTTTGGTAATTCATTTGGTTATGTGATGATAATAATAGTGGTTAAAAATAATGACACTGTCACTTCATCATATTAGTGACTTTAGTCTTTTATTTCTTTTCAGAAGTGTGATTAGTAACAGAATATATTTTCAGATGCACAAAAATATATTTCACTGATCATATTTGTTTGGCAACTTATAAGCCTCTGCTGAAACAAATAATATACTGTATACCATTTTTATCTATGAAGAAAAATACATGGTCATTTTTCAAACAAGAAAATACACAAGAGGCTAAGAGATACACACAGTAGTCATTGCTATCCAAGTACAACATGCAACTAGTTAACAAGGAGAGAATTAAGGGCCAAGATTAGATGTTGAACCTTTACCTTTGTGTCATTTCACTTTGAGTTGACTGCTTTTCTCTCATGCATTACATTGTGGCCAGTGATTGAATGAATCACAGTCTTTCTTTCTTTCATCTTTACTGCTTAACATGTATAGTCCATTGGTACTTCACATCTTGCTGCAAGTTATGGATTTTAAAGTACACAAAACTACACATTATTATTGCAGCAATGACTGGAAGAGAGTGGCAAAAGACATTTCAAGGTGATTGGTTAACACACTTTCTCATCTTTTTTTCACCCTGCACACAAAGAAACTTAAAATCAAGCATTACTTCAGAGCCTACGCTTCCAGCTGTGGCACAAAATTGCTCAAACATATTAGGAATGTGTAGTTTACATTTTAAATGTGTTCAAAGCAACTCCTCACTTTTTTGAGAGGAACTCTTCTGGAAAAGGGGCAACTGATTTTTTAATTCCTTGTATACAAATAGTTGCGATCTCCAAAGTGAAACAATCAAGTAAATCTTAGCTGCCTCTTTCCAAAAATGTGGCTGTGACCAAGCCATTCTGAATTTTGAAGTGTGACCAACAGTTGGGCTGATTTACATAATAGGATTCCCACACTGACTTTTTTTTTTTTTTTACCAATGACTTGGATCCGCCATTTTCAAGCGCCAGACGGACAGCAATGGAAAACACCGTCATGTCAAAACCAATTAGGCCGGGAGGTATTTGTGTTGTGTGGCTGCTGCACACATCACACACACACACGCTAATTGTCAAGTGTAAGTTAGCAGCTTGATGATGAAGTGCTGTCTCTACAAGCGAAAATTACTAATATTGACTTTAATGAATCAAAGTCGCACTCGTTTTTAGATTCTAGGCTCAACAAGTGCAGTGATTCCGTATCATCATGGTGATATAAGCCGCTCTCCCAATGGCCCACCCTGATGATGAGCAGTGGCTCATTTGCATGAGCGAAAATCACCCCAAATGAAGATGATTTCAAGAGGCAAATGTGCCAACTGAATTTTTCAAATCAAATCCTGAGAATCCTAACCAAAGCATATTTGCATATTTTTAATCGGAATGAAGCAGACTCAACTTAAAGGGAGGAAATACTTACTGATGTCTCCTGCATCTGTAGCAGTTTTTGCATCTGTAGCAGTTTTTGCTACACATTCACGCAACTGAAAGGTCAAAACAATTTGCCAAGGTTACATGAGATACTAAATGAGAGACCTTAACACTTTTAATGCATGCTCCAAATCAGTGGTGGGCCATGCATATGCTAGCTTGGCCTTCAGTGGGAATTTCCCACCTGTTAATACCACGACTGTAACATCGCAATTACAGGAACCATCAATACAAAAACATGTGGCATTTCCTCTCTTCACAATTTAAAGCTTCTCTTAAAAATTCTGCCTTAAACGTATTTTAAGTATGTTTGTTGAATTTCTCCTCTACCTCCTCCACCGCCATTGGGCACTAAAAAAATGTGAAAGCTAGCGGGCCCTAGGAGGTCCATTTAAAATCTGAATGATAATGACCCCATTGCCAATATAGTTAAAGTTAAAACGGTCAGCACTCGCAATTTTTAAGTGCCTGGGACTTCAAATCTAAGGTCAACACACACTTACTGGAAGCAGCGTCACCAACAGCTTCAAAATGCTTCAAAATCAAGAGAATACTGGAAAATAATTCATATGATTTTATGGACCAAATACTAGAATTGAAATTGTACATGTAGGTTAGCAGTGAAGACCTTGCTCGTCTTTGCAGCCCACCACTGTTCAAAATCAACATCAACTTAACAAAAGTAGGCTGTTGCAAAGAGCTGTAAACGCAGAAAGGTTAATCAGTACTTGAATCTTAATATGTAAATAAAGGAAAAGTAAAAAAATATATATTATTCCCCATAAAGGATTTGGACAAATGATTCTGGAAATAACATCCACTCCGATTAATGATTTAATCTCAAAGATTCACAAATATTTTTCTTGATGTGATGCAGTGATGACCAATCTTTTTTTTTTTTTTTTTTCAAAATTGAGTCATCTATCTCATCATAGAAACAGAAGACAGAGGCCACTCAGTAGCAAACACTGGAATGTGGCATGCAGGAGCGCGTATAATTTAATCAGACATACAATGTGCCACTTGTGAAAGAAACCATAAGCTGCATTTTTAAATGGGAAGTTAATTTAAGTAAAAAAAAAATCTTAACTGTTTGTGTCCCTACTAGGCTAAACACGGTATTCTAATTGATATTGCATTTGTGGAATATGGATTAAGCACAAAAATCTACTCGTTTTTATCCATCTCAGGGAGCAGCCGTTGTACTGCTATTGTTGTTGACTGAAAATGACCTCACAGTTCTTAAGGGGGACTTGCTTGCAATGACACATGACCAATCCCAGAAACCGGGTGGGTTCTGATGTCCTTTTCAGCCAACAGCAACTGGCAGTACAAGACAAAATGGCAGCACCCTGAAATGGATAAAGATGGGTGAATTTTCCAGCTAAACTTACAATCCACAAATTCAACATTTATCAGAATACCGTGTTAAAATTAGTGGGTGCGCATAGAACACATTATCGTAAAGACATTTTTTGACTTGACTTCCCCTTTAAGAACAAGATTCTCTGTGTTTCCAATTTTGTATGCTAAATTAGGACAACTCCATGATTTAACTTCCAAACAAACATTGACACAATGGTATAAGAATTGTCATGCCACCGTCAGAAAGAAGAAATGCTGCTAATGTTCACTTAAGGAAAGCAAATCTGAAATGAAATGTTGAATACACAATTGAAAGTGCAAAACAAAATATTTTTATCATTATTCCAACAGCATGATTTTAAATTGTTCACAGCTGCTCCAGACTATTTTCACCTTGTTAATAAAAATAATAATAATAATAATGGCCTGAGTCATTGTTTCAGTTTGATCAGACAAAAAAAAATCATGAAATAGATGTATAAATAATTAAATTTCTGGGGTGGAATGGCATGTTGGCAGAGGTGGCCAGTATCATGAGACAAAAAAATAAATAAAGAAAAATAAAAAAAAAAGACTGACTCAAGAGTCAAAAGTCATGCGCTAACATTGCACGAGGCTTCTTTTTTTTTTTAACCCGCCTAGTGAAGCAATATTGTCATGCAATTATGTTTTGAAATACTGTATATTAGTCAAACAAAAACACATACTGTCTCTTTCTAATTACGACGATGTATTAGGTCAACGTACCAATATATTTTTTTAGAGGGCGGGGGTAATATTCCAAGAAAAAACTTGCAAATTTGCGAGTTTATAAAGTGGAAAATTTACCACTTTATAAAGTGGCCGATTTGCAAGAAAAAAAAAATCTGAAACGTACGAGAAATACACGTATCGTACTATGCCAATACTTTTCGGTCAGGTTTTCAAATAAGGAGCCAGTAATGGCTTTAACTATATCATGTTAAGCATTCGCACTTTAAAGCGTTGGGTATGGCCAACGAGAAAGATGCCTCGCTTTGCGAAGGTCCACACCCGTACGATAAAACAACACAATAAATATTTACTTGAACATTTGTTTCCAGAATTATTATTTACATTTTCATACATTTTGGTGTTTTTTTTTTTTGTACAAGTAGCTTATGTGTCGAATCTGCTGCTCTCCGTCATTCACTTGCATTTACCTAAAGTATGCTAGCTTCTGATTGGTTAGTGTTAGTCAGCTGATAGCTGTTGTTGGTCGAGCTGCTGTGTATGACAAGTCAAGTTTAAATTAAGAATGAACCAGTCTCCATTCTGCCTTTTTATTTTATAAACAGTGTCCCATTAACCACAAATGAATCCTCAGATTAGACTATAGCTACGCTACGTGTATTTGTCGTAAGTTTTTTTTCTTGCAAATTTGCCACTTTATACACTTGCGATTTTTTTTTAAAGTGGCAAATTTGCGATTTTTTTCTCGGAATATTGAAAAAATCAAAATATATACACGTGGCCCTAATACATCGTGACACTTTAATAAACACACAATGGTATTTTATTTTATTTGTAAGTGAGGGTGAAACAACACGGCTATACTGGAACATCACACTTTATAGACCCAATAAAGACAGAATACACTGAAGCCAATAAAAGGGATGCAAAACAACAGTACAGTGTTTATGGAATACACAACAAAATGAATATTTTGATTTAAGGTGAAAATGTAATACAATGGCACGCTCACACAAATACACACATGTGGACTGGTCCCTATTTGTTTTCTTCATTGATGTAGTGCATTTACTTTTCCATTGTTAAACACAATTTATCACAACATTGCTCAAATATTTCAATGAGTGTTTAACTAACTTTGTTATAAAGTGCCAAATTCTGATGATTATCATAAGAATATCAGTAATGTGAATGTACTACTAAAATCTGACCAACGTTGAATGTGCATTTTCAGGTTTGCCGTCTGCTTCCTCCTGTACAGGGTCATGAGCAGAAAGCCGACTGCAGCTGTTTGAAGGCGGCTTGCCTCTCTTTTTTCTCCACTTCCTGTTTCTTGCGTTCTTCCTTTTCCTCTCGGATCTCGGCCTCAAACTTGCTGCTCACAGACAGAGCCTGCATCTGGTGACAAACAATATAATAATAATTGCATAATTGTCATTTCACCGTAACCCTGCTCAGCTCTCGGTTAAGAATTTAAAAGTAATCAACTTTTCTGTAAGTGTGCAAGTATGTGGTCAAAATAGTCACACTTGTCCTTTCACACAGAATCAGTAGAAGTGTATGTTCCCTGCCTATTTCCAAAGAAGGGCAAAAGATGAGGTGTAAGAGAGCTTAAGAGGATCAGATCAGGATCAGAAAATCCTCAGTAGCTCAACACCTGCTTGTAATCAAGCTGGTAGTGCATATTGAATAAATACTAATTGATGACTTGCCTGGCTGAGCACAAGATAACCAACGTACCTTAGCTTCAAAAAAGTCTTTGGCCCCACTCACTCCCTCAGCGGAGACATTAATTTCAGACAGTCTGGCGAGCGCCATAAGACCACTCTCTTCTTGCAGCTCCCCTGCTGCTGCTCTTCGGAAGATCAACAAAAACTGTGGGAAGGTGAACAATAGTTGTTGAATCGCGGTTGTCGCTCTTCAAACTGGGATCGCATTTGACCTGTCAAACATGCAGCTAGGACGTCTATTCACAGATAAAAACTGAGCGCAGAGTTTAGCTAGCAGAGGCTGTTAAAAGAGTCGGAGGCTACACATGGTGACTGTGTCACTACAGGCGCTCCTTCAAGTTTTTGGTTCTTACAAACAACCAAGTTAGTCTTACTGCCCCTTAACTCTTTCACTGCCAGACGTTTTCAGAAACAGGATGTCCCCAGTGCCAGCCGATTTAAGCATTTTGACTGATCTTTCAAGGTCCACAGAAAATGTTGTGTTTGGACTATGGAAACACACATACTACCAAATGAAAGATTGGACTCTCATCTTTCATCAGAAAAATGGAAAATGGTTACTTTCACCGAAATTCTCTGTTTTGAAACAAAAAACGGAGAAAAAGAGCTTTTTGTGAAACGATGTTATTTCATGCACTCTAGTGAATTGTACACTTCTTTTTGTCCATGAATGATGCCACAAACACCTAAATAGTGCTTTACTTCTGTAAAACGCTTTCACCAACAATGAAAAAGTGTTTTTAGATTGCAAAATACGTTTATTTCCATTCAACAGTGTAACAATTTGACAAAACAATTTTGCAAACTATTTACAAATGTGTGCAACTGTGGTACTACTTACAATTATGTGGATGTTTCAAATACAGTTTTTCTTTTTATAACGCTCTCCTGCGTGCAAGGAGACGCCGCAGGACTCGCACAACAGATTATAGTTTCACTTTCGCTTGTCCGTTTCGCGTGCAAACGTTACACTTTCTTGACCGCCTTTTTTTCCGGGGAATAAATAGCAAGTAGCAGACTGTACACACTCCTCCGATGAATATGCATTGGACTCGGGGCACTCTCCGTCGTCCGATCGAACGTCCGCCTGTGCTTGCTCGGTTGTGCTCCGCGTTATGACGCCGTCATAGCCGCCGTGTCAGCGCTTCCAATTTCGCCATCAAGCTCGGATTCACCATCATCATCATCATCATCATCATCGATGATGATCATCGTCGTCATCAATGTACTCTTTTAGCATTGGTCGATGCTTTTGGTCTTTGAAAAAAACGGCTCGGGCGTGAGCTCCTCGCAACCGGTCGCCATTTTTCCTTTGTTTTCCATTCTGATCTCCTGCTCGACACTCTAGCTCTGCCTCTACTGACGCCCACCCGATCTTGTCAGAAGAGAGTCGTCACTGCCCTCTAGGGGCCAAAAATAGTCATTAGGCACAACAGACCTCCTTGAAACTTTCACAACAGATGCGGAAGGCTTGCCAGCACCCGTTTCAAAAAATAAAAAATAAAAATTGGATGACGTCTTTTAACGTCATAGGCAGCCCTCCGTAGGTTTTTACTTGACGTCTTTTAACGTCAGTGGCAGTGAAAGAGTTAATAGAGAAAAAACATTACACACTCATGTCATATATTGTTAATACAGAGCCTCCTTGGAGTTAGCTGAGAAACAAAGCTCCATTCAGCAGCACATACATAAATTACTTCATGCAAGTTTCTCAAAATAGTTGCTGGAAGGGAGTTGCAAGTCAGCCGGGTTTCTTTCCCCACAATTAAATACATGTTGATAAAATCAACCTCAATCATTTAACTTCTCTGATTTTTGGTGGTAGTACCTTGAAGTACAGCTACAATGTTCTGTGATGCTGGTTGACAACAACAATTTTACCTGTTGGAAGTTAATAATCATATAACCAACCATAGGCCATTGAATATTTGAATGATTATAAAGAATAACTTGGAAATAAATTGACAGTTACTTAACTACAGATACACATTTGATCCTAGTACCCAAGTCGTCTCACACATTGTGTTAGAGTAATGTATCTTAATTATCCCATATTTAGTATTTTATTTATTGTAAAGCATTTATTCAACCTTGTGAACTTATTTAATATTGTAATCTCTGTTTGAACTGTGTGAGTTGGAGTCAACTGCAGTCACAAGACAGGAAATGTGCCCTCATCACAAGACAAATGGCCGGAACATTTTTATGTTTGAGAAGCTTTTAGTGTTAAAGAATGTCTGCAATGTTTCCTGTGTAAACGATTGTCACATTCCCCCCAAACCCCTCAGAGCAGTAATGTCTATGTGTTGGTTCAACCCAATAAAAAGAGAAACGACATAGTATGTCAGAAAAGGCAGGAGCTTGTGATCTGTTAACAAATCTGCTTGTTTCTCCTCGCGAGTCTATATCTCTTGTCTTCCTTCCGTGTCTGTTTATTAAATGTTGTAGGTTGAATTAACCCAACACATGGCCATACCGTATTTTCACGACAAAGTCTTAAATTTTCTCAAAAATTGACTCCGCGCCTAATAATGAGGTGCACCTTATGTGTGCACCGAGTTCCAAAATTTGCAAACGTGTGCAACTTCAGTAAGCGCTCCGCCTGACTGACTGTGGGAGAGCATTTCCGCCGACACATTGCTTATATAGAGAGAATGTGGTCCTGGTTGAGGTCTGACAGGCATGATGAGAACCCAAAAGACTCAACTGAAAGACAACGTCGTCAACCCAGGTTTTCATCATGCCTGCCAGACCTCAACCGGGGCCAAATTTCCTGTATTAAGATACAGATTGATGTCTTGGTGCTTTCGCTTTATAAGAGCGAGTTACGCCACAATTTGTGAATGGATTGTGCATGTTTGGGCTAAACATGTCTGCTTGCACTAATGTTCGAGCTTTCGCAAAAGCCGGCATCATTTCTGAGGAGCCGCACAGTAATGAGACTGACTGACAATACTACAATGACGAGAGGGAACCTGGCGTGTTTGATGGAGAACTTGACCAGCTGTTTGTTTCAAATACAGAAGAATACATAACATTGTGGGGGCCTATGCACCAAACAGGACTTTAGAGTACCCACCCTTCTTGGAGTCCTTTGGAGGGGTGCTGTTCTGTTGGGGGACTTCAATGCTCACGTGGGCAATGACAGTGGGACCAGGAAGGGCATGTTATGTATTCAGTTATTGGACGTGCTAGTCATGGGTTGTCCATAACAAGCACCAGATTCAGACCTCTAAGGGTGTCCACGTGTGTATGTGGCACCAGGACATCCTAGGCCACATTTGATGATCGAATTGGTTGTAGTGTCCTCGGACTTGGAGACTCGGGTGAGGGAGGGGTGGAGTTGTCAACCAATCACCACCTCATGGTGTGTTATCTCCGATGGTGAGGGAAGATACCGGTCCGACCTGGCAGACCAAAACGAGTTGTGAGCGTCTGTTGGGAACATTTGGCAGAGCCACCCGTCAGAAAGAGATTCAACTCCCACCTCTGGCAGAACTTCGCGCACATCCTGAGGGAGGTAGGGACATTGAGTCTGAGTGGATCATGTTCCGTGCCACGATTGCTGAGGTGGCTAACCACAGTTGTGCCTGTAAGGTGGTCCGTGTCTAATATGGCGGCAACCGCACGGCCTCTGCTGCTTTTCAATTGAACTGTCCAAGCTTGCATACTTGCAACTTGTGCGTTTCTACCATAACATTTCATAAGTGGTGAGTCTCGGACGCAGTTTTTGCAGGGATTGAAAATATGAATTGCCGTTGCATGATGTGGCGATGTCGCAAAGTCAAGCCAATCACATGCCCAGAAGCTTTCACATACAGTATAAGGACAAATCAATTTCCAGGTTTAAATGAGCTGGACACAGGCACCTACTGGTCGGCCACTGTCACTGCCACTGATGCTCGGTGCATCATTGTTGACCAATCAGACAGTGACTATATGGCCCCGCTTGGGCGGCGCGTCAAAACCACCTCCGCAATGGTTCTGAAAAGTGCTTCCATTGTAGTCGCTCGGCCCCAAGAAAGCAAAATGGAAAGGCGAACATCTGGGGCCAAGCTAGGCCGTCTGTGTGGAACCGGGCTAATGCTTTTACTGAGGGAAGTTGTTCCACCTTATTAATGCATACACTGCCAACCCAGTTAAAAGGGATCTTTAACTTGTAAAGCTGTCAATGGCAGATGAAGGAGTTAAGCAAGTTTTCATGTTATGAGGTAAAGGACAACGCTGATGTAAAGCTGAAATAGTGCAAATGCCTTAAAAAAAAATTGAACATTTTAAAGGCAAATGCATCGTATAAGACAGCAGGCAATACAGTAAATAGCAAGCAGGTCTGTGATGTCACAAGTCCCAAGAAACTGGACACAGGCTTGCAGCCATGCATAAAATTATATTTTGTTTATGAAACTCCTTTTTTCAAGTGTGACTTAATGGTGACGCTAATCGACATATCCATGCATTAAATGGGCGAGAGAGTATACAGATACACTCACCTCTCGAAAGCTCAGTTTTCCATCAAAGTCCTCATCCACCTCTTTAATCATATTCTTAAGGCCCAGGTGAGTCTGCGGAGCCCCCAGCTTCTCCATCATCAGCTTCAGCTCCATTAGGTCGATGAAGCCATCTTTACCAGTGTCATACCTAGAAAGAACAAGTCAGTTTCACTTATGGAACTGAACCTGAAGTACAGAGACTTGGACAATTATTTTACTGTGTTAACATTATATTTGTATATTCTTCAACTAGACGTTAACTTGTTCACTAGCATTGCAAAAAGAGTCACAAAATAGCGGCCAAGCTACATAATAACTTCTTTTTTTTTTATGTGATGCTTTGAGTTGGTGCTTTGTCTACCAACGTCTTCTACGGGCAGCTGGCTAGTGGCTAGTGCTACAGAAGGTATGCATAATATGCTTACCATGTCACCATCCAAGTGTTAAAATACATTTTAGTTGCTGGCATGGTAAGAGGTATTAAAATACGTTTTAGTTGCTGTCATGGTAAGAGGTATGAATGAGGTAGTGTCCATGCTGCTTAGTTATGGTGTCACATTTGTGGGGGCTCATGGTTTCATTTTGGACATGGGTAACTGCAGTGGCGAAACAGGCCCCGGTGCAAAAAAAATGTGGGCCCCCTCTTCTTCTCAATTTCTCCCCCATCCACCACCCCACAACACCCCCCCCCTCCCACTCACACACACACACACACACACACACACTAGCGCTCCCGTGCAACACACACGCACACACACGCACACGCACACACACACACACACGTGCGCGCACAGCCATTGGAGAGAAGTGTGACTTGTCACCAAAGACTTTTGCAGGGCCTCCAATTTTAATATTGTGACATCTATATTAAACATCAAAAATACCACAAAAATCTTCCAATACATTAAATTCTATTTTGGAACTTAAATACGTTTGAAGGCTCGCCATGGCACCAAAAAACAATAACGTAATTTGCCATAGATTTGAATCCCACTAGAGAAGAAGACTTCATAACAAAAACAATTTGTAGCTATACTCACTCATTAGAAGCTCATCTGCGCGCTGCGCTCAGCGAAGTCATTTACGACGGTCCTTTAAGTCCAAAGTATAGCATTTGTCAGAAAAACACCCGTTTCCTTGTTTATAGTATCTGGAGAATGATCCAGAGCGCCTGAGCCAAGTGCAATATTAGCTTTTTGCATTTGGCGTCAAATTCTTCCCCTGAGGCTGACTAGGCGGCAGGGACACGGGGAAGCCCGGCTTGCCTTTTGACCTCCGGAGAGAAGAGAGACGCGGCTGGAGGGTCGCTTCTGCGATGGAGCTAGCTGCCGGCAAGCTACAGCTCGACTCCGGTGGGAGCGGGACACTAGATTTTGCTAATGACCTTGACTCAAACCAGGTCTATCACATCTCTTCCAATAGCTTTAACGTCATGTTTTTTTTTTTTGTCTTTTCTTTTTTGCACGCCGCTTTTTCTTTTTTTTAAGTTTGCAAAGCATGACGCGACAATGGCACGCACACTATACCACTTTATTTTCAACTCTCATCACGTCATCGAGACTCATCATGACTGACAAATGCCGAAGTCAAGTGATTAAATGCTAATTTCCGACATCGTATTTACAAAATAACTCTGGCCGTTTATTTCCCCGTGTTTGTTCTCTTTCTTTCCTTTTTTTCCCTTCTGTCATGGATCGGTGCGCTGTCTCTGGGCCCCAGTGCAACGCACCGGCTGCACCGGCGATATTTACACCGCTGGGTAACTGTGTGTCTTTTACAGGTGCATAATTTGTAAACTCTTGTTTCCTTGCTTCATTTCACAAACTTTGTTTATTACTGGAGTTCTAGATTTCTCATGTAAATAATGATTTGATTTAATGCAGCAGGTAGGCGCTAGTGCGAGGAGACTGAAAAGTAACACAAGATTGGTTGATGTTCTTCTTATGTCTCTAATCTACAGCTACAGTACAACTGTCAATTTTGCACAGCAGCTACAAGCCCCAGGCCAAAAAATGTCCATAGCAAAGATGCCAACTGCTCCACTGCCCCTTTTGCCCTTCTTATAAGGGCTATTTGTGAGCAAGACAGTCTGAGTATGAGTGTAATTTCTGTCATTTAGGGTTTTAAGAGGTTTACACTGCATTTTTATGTTTTGATATCAGTCAGCAAGTGGTGAAAACAGAATGATAATTGCACATCTCCCACAATCATTAATTGCACAAGGGGAAATTCATATTCCATTGAATCAACTGTGTGCGTGCCACAACACAAATATGTTTCATTCAGTCATGGCAAAATCAACCGTAACAGAAATAGGATTGTTGCCCAAACAAAGACACATTTAGGCTTAATATTACAAAATAGATTGTAGGAGACAGCTGTTTTCAGAAATCGGTGAGCCTCGAGCCTCATGTCTGATTAGTACATGTATTTTTAGAAGCTTTCAGCAGCTGTTCACGCATGTGTACTGGTTTGGATTGTTGATCTTGGAGACTTATCTGCTGCCACCAGGAAACAAGTCATTGTTTAATTCAAAGCCTTTTAAAAGGTCCATTAGGGTTTTTTTCACATACTGTAGATCAGTTCAATGGGAAACCATCGGTTTGGCCTTCATTCTTTTTAGGTATACAAGGTATACATTGTAATCTACATTTGACAGCAGCTGTATCCATTGCAACGTCACAATTCAACATTTGTTCCAACAACTGCCAAACATAACAGCAGTTCCTGCTGGATAAGAAAAAAATATACTGCTTAGTGCTCAAAAGGTTTGGCGAGATAGGGCAGTAGTTACACAAAATTATCTGCAACTAGTGTTGCACCAAGTACCGGTACCAGTACAATACTGCCACATTTAAAAGTCAAATATGGCTCAATACTATTATTTTCATGTTGTGCAGACATCCCTGTGTCGAAATGAGCTGGCGCCCAGCATCTGTGTCCAAGTAGCCCAAATACAAAGATCGATAAAAGCGGGTAAACGTGTAAAATAACTTAGACGCATGAAATAATATAATGGAGAAGGTCATCCCAGATTAATTGATTTATTGGTTTGCTTACTTGATCAGCTTTAATCAGGAGAAACAGATAAACACATTTTTTCTGGGGAAACAAGCCAATCGAAAAGGCGTTGGGTGAAGCTACAGCTAATCAAGCCTACGCCTTCTTTACATAACAAAACATATTACAGTTTTTAAAAAAAATAATAACCACAACGCCCAAACACAAGATTCATCATCTCAAGTCATGAGGAGAAAAAACTAACACTTTTTTAAAACAAAACAAAAACAAACTTGCTTCGCAAATTATTTACTCCCTTGTGAGGCCAACAAAATTTGTGACACTTTCTTTTACGCTTGGTTAATATCTTTGATTTTAGACATTCGTTTGAAAGTAATATTGAACTACACATTTTTAATTAATTATCATAGTTATTCCACAAATTTGCACCTTTAACAAAGACATATTTGCCCTATGTTAGTGATTTTCTTTTGTTTTTTGAGAACACCAGACAAGACACAGGACTCAAACTCCTAACACGTCTGCGGAAACAGTCCACCAATCAGAAATGGGGGCAAATGGTACCACTATCTCAACTCAATCTAACTATATACTATTAAACACTTAAGGTCCCATTCCAAAAAAAGGGCCAAAGAAATATTTAACAAGTTCAAGTGTTTATTCTAAATTATACCATAAGGGAAAACAGTCTGTTGGAGAAAATGGGTCACTGGGTGGTGGCTGTTCCATGTGAATGTGTAGCATGTATGAGATCAGTGCAAGTGAAGCTAAAGACATTTAAGAAAAAAGTAAGTGAATATCCTCCAAGTTTTGAAAATAAATTGTATGCAGTGGGAGAAAAGTGCCTACTTTGTAACAGCAGCATATCTATCTAATAAGAGCTCTCCGGGTGCCCTACATTATGGATACAAGAGCAATTCAGTGGAAAACAAAACAATAAAACCAGTCTTCTAAAGAGTAGTCATCGTCATTTGACTAACTACTAGCCAGGGGCAGAAGCAAATTGGCATCAGTATATTGTGGTTTAAGCACTGAAAGTAAAAATTTGATCTGGGTCAAATTTTCGTCCCACAAACCCCATTCCTAAAATAGCTTGAAAATGTGTGAGAAAATGTGATGTTGCATTGTATAACTACATTTTGGTGAGAGAGGAAAAAAGTAAGTAGAGGCAGCCGATACCCATTCCACAATCAACACCAGAGTTTCAGTTCAAAATAATGACATTTAACACTTCGTGAACAGACGTTTTTCGAACCAACACAAACAAAGCTGAACTGTTGAGCTACAGCAGTGGTGGGCAAACTCGATCCTCGAGGGCTGGAGTCCTGCAGGCTTCCCTGCTCCAACGCAGCTGATTCCAATCAACAGGATTGTTATCAGGCTTATGCAGAGCTTGCTGATGAGCTGATCATATATCAGCTGTGTAGGAGAAGGGAAACATCCAAAACCTGCAGGACTCCGCCCGCGAGGACCAAGTTTGCCCACCCCTGAGCTACACACATCTGTTTGCATCATAATTAATGACAAATAGACAATTTTCTTCATGTCTATGATTCATGAAGTGTTTTAAATTGCCCAATGTGGAGTTTTCTTGGTCACTTGCAATTGCAACAATATTTTACTACTAAAGCTTTGTTTAGAGACAAAGGAATTTCTCAGTAAAACACACCCATTTTATTTTTATTTTATTTTATTGTATTGCTATGTGACTGCAGGTTACTGGTATTATTATGGATAACTTTAGCCTTCAACTGCCCTTTCAATAGAAGACTACAGACCAGATTGTTAAAAAAAAACACCAAATAATTGTCGGAATTATACGTATATTAATAAATGTTCTTAGCATTGTGTTTCGCTTACATTTCATGAAGTAATTCATGTTGGTATGTGACTAACCAAGCCCTCCAAAGCATATAACTCATGATACTGTCAGCTATTAATAATTAAACTGTACTGGTGAAACATTACATGTGCTTTCACGTTTCAAAACAATGTCATTAATTTTTCACCTCTTTCCCACTGTTTGTTTGTACTGTTTTGGTTAGTTCAGTTTTGAATTTTACAGTGTATATTAGGGCTGGGCAATTATGGGAAAATAATCAGGAGTATTTATATTATTATTGAAATCACAAGTAATGAAAATGGTTATTAATTGATTTCAAAACTTACAATTTATTGAACTGCCAAAACTCAACTACTCAAAACTACCATCATAGACTCATGCTCATTCATCCCTGCACATTGAACACACCATTCTTGAACACACCATTCTTTTGGTCAAGTACAAAATTACCTTTCAAATTACATGTGAAATGCAAGTCTCTCGCAATTTCATTCTGCTACAGCCACACCTTTGCTGCATTGGATCTGGCCACATTGTCAAACCATGAATAAGTATCTCCCTTATCTTTTTATCGTATTCATTTTTTTACTTATCTTTGCGTTTCTCAGGTATTGTATTTCATGCCGTATCATGTTGAAATGTGTGTTGGTACGACAATAAAAATTCCTTGAATCCTTGAAAACTCAACTTTATTTATTTACCGTAAGTTCCAAAAAAATGTATTTGGTGAATGGCGAACTGATGTAATTTTATACTACAGGGAGTCCTCAAGTTATGGAGGAGTTCCTTTCCTACGCTAGGCGATGTACTGTAACCCAAATTTCAACTTCAGTTGGATTTCCCCGTTAAAGTTGGTCTTTACGTCAAAATACTTTGTGCAGTATTTTTTAAAAACATATTTGCGCGACCCGGAAGAGCCAGAACCAATATTTTCTGTTTCCGCACGGACAATCATTGCTGACGGACGGCAGAGCGGAGCTAATTCAAACAAACACGGAAATGACACGCGCCTGATGGCGAGCCGACCTGCTCGATGGACGTCCATTGCTGGAGGTAACAACAACACAACTTTAAATAACTTTAAAATGCCGTGATTACTGTGGAAAAATAATGAAAACGAAGGCGCTATGGACGAGGCACGGGCGCCGCGCCGTAAAGTTGAAACAACGTCAGTCGCGTACGACACAACTTGAGGACTCCCTGTATTTTAATTTGTTAACTTGCCGTACAAACTATGTATTGCTGGCGTCGGCCCAAAACCTTGTACATCCAAAATCATCTGGAGACCCCAAAAACTGAACATTTGTTCAACTATTAACTATCAACTATCAACTAACATTGCATCATCAAAGAGAGCAAGCCATTTCCAACACTTTAGATTGGTCAATAAATTGTAAAAAATAAATAAATAAATAACTATGACACCCACACATGTGGACTGACCAAAACTTGAGGTTCTAAAAAGAAAGAAAGAAAGAAAGGAAGGAAGGAAGGAAGGAAGGAAAGAAAGAAAGAAAAACATTTGCCAAATTGTGACATGAGGTTTTGGCTCGACGCCAGCTATATGTTTATAAGGAAATTGAAATACTGTTCAGATACAGGTTATGATTAGGGGTCTTCAGATCAGGGTTTTATGCTGCTGATTCGCCATCACTGTTTTAGATACCGATCACATGGACCAGCTGCATATTTTTCAAAGATAGAGTTGCTTACTAAAAATGTAAATTATTTTAATAACCGTTGAACTGTCAATTGTTTTTTTTTCCGCTCAATTGATGAATCAGATTTTTTTTTCAACATTTTATCCAAATTTCCATCTGTTAATTCTACAAAAACAGGACATTATTTCAAATTGACAGTGCGGAAAATGCAAATATATTTTATGATTCCGTTACTTGTTTGGCGTAAAGGGTGGTATCTCACTGAGTGGCGCAGGCTGCCGAGGGTGTGCACAGTTGCACAACTGTTGTTTTTTTTCTCAGCGTTCCAGCAATGTAAAGTCTTTACAGGGAGAGTCTCTCTCCAGATTTCAAAATAAAGACAAAAATGCTCATCAACAACTACAACCAAGACCACCAAGTACACAACTAAGACCGACAAGTATGAGCCATTCCCGTGATCAGGAATCTCTAGAATTTGCAGTAGTGATTTATTAGTGGTATATTGGGTTGCACCTATTGATCAGCCGAGATCGGAATCCTTTCCTTAAAGATGCATTGTTGAATTGGTCACTTTTTTTTTTTTTTTTACTTGCAACTCCCACCTCTGGGCTAAAGTGTAACTGCAGCCTCTGTGTCAAACTCTTGCATGATGCGCATGTATATGTACTTGCGCTCAAATAAACTCTTTGTTTTTTCTGTTTTCTTGTTGTCAGAGCTGGAGTTTGGACTGTGTTCAAAGCTGGCCTCTTCTTGTTTTTTTCAACCTCCATCCCAATTGTGTCATACACTCGCTAACCCAACATTTGTATAACCTGTGAGGACGAGCATGACACTATATTCCACCACTCCCTCCTCACCCCCCAGGAAACGGTGGTGTGTTTACCACAAATACTCTATAAAGAAGGGAAGATACAAGCGGATAAATGAAGTCACAATTAAAAAGTCAGGGCTCTTTGTACTCATCTGAGCATTGGTCAAGCATGCACATAGAAAATTCTTTAAAATATACATTTTAAAATCCAAAATGCTCCTTTAACTCTGGGGGGGTCGATGACCGGCCGATCCCTTAAAATAAAAGCAATCTTGTCCACCGATCTCATCTCCCTGGGTTGGAGTTTTCTGAGTTTTCATAATTGTGATCAGTGCACGCCTAATATTCAGTTGTCTTTTCTGGGTAACAATCAGTTCCGCTTTTCAAGTTGACAGTTGAGAGTAAAAAGGGGAAATGGCTAAGAGACTAAGTTGCTGGGTGTCTAAACGCTCGGTTTAACTGATCCCTATCTCCAAACTGTAATTTTCCCAAATTACTGCTCAACCCCCTACTGTTTAGTCTGAGTGTGACGTAATTAGCCTCGTTAATTCAGTCAATAGTAAAATATTTTTCTTTCCAGATGACACCATTACTTTGGCCATAAACATATACTATTGTACCACAACAAAGCGACATTGGTGGAATAGTCTAATCAGCTGCGACTGCGACGCAATGCCAAACAATCATACAGTACAAACTGGAAGGTTGAGGCTTGTCCATGTTCGCTACACGTGAGTATGAGTAGGCCTGCACCGAGCACATGAGGAAATAATTAACTTAATCAAAGAGCCAAGTGTTTTCACCTGGGAACGACGCGTCAGCATCTCCATCATAATCTCATCACGAGTTTCCACCGCTCATTCCTCTCAATCCGCACGACAGGACGACACTTCGGTGTGTCCAGGGGCAAACGACAGAATCGTATGCTCGAACAGATCGTGACTCGATATCCTTACATTCTTACCGTTTAAACATCACCTCCATGTCCTTAATCTGCTTTCGGGAGAACTCCTTGAATTCCGTGTAGGGGTTGAAGACGCGGCTAGCCCGAGGGGGAGCGTTACCCTCGTTGATGTCGAGCCGTCGGTTTAGTTTAGCAGACAGCTCGGACGAAGAGTCACCACAAGCTGCCTCGGATTGGTGATGTTTGGCCGCGACGATGGTCTCCTCGGGCTCCGGCCTCTGCTCGGCCTCCTCCGATACGGCCAGCCGTGACTGTAGCTTTTTTGCGAGCTCTTCCGACGCCATACTGTTTCAGGGACGTTGCTCGCGGAGACTGACTGTCAAAACTCGAAAGAATGAGAGGAGAGGAGAGGGAGCTTGGCATCCGCTTGTAGTGCTACTGTCAAACTACGTGTCTCCCGCCCACACGACGCAAGCGGCTTCCGCTCATGTGCTTCAAAATAAAAGCTCAGAGAGCAAAACTGTACTAGCAGAAATAGGGAAGTAATTTGTCATTTGGGTGTCGTCGTAAAAATCCAGGGAAAGTTACAAACACATTTTTATTTTGGGGTTTGAACCAATTTGCTGTTGAAATAAGAAAAATTAAGGGAAGTTTTACCTTTGAACTCTGCTTTCACAAGCCATGAATAAACATCCAACATTAGATTTAAAAAATATATATTTCTGGTACAAAAAAAAAAGAAATAAAGAATATTTGTGTTTGGTAAATAATTTCTTGGTTGTAACAAGGCATCTTGGTAATAATTCTACAAAAAAAAAAAAAAAAAAAAAAAAAAATATATATATATATATATATATATATATATAGGGCAAGGGCCAACTTCGACAAGCCGAAGCAAATTACGTGCGGGTTATTTCATTGCTAGCTCAGTCAACCGATGAAGTAAAGCGCCTCCAAGTACAAGTACAAACTTTAAGAGAGGAACGCAATGCGAACAAAACTAGCATTGACTGAAGCCGAGGGTAACCGCCACTGACAATGCCAAAAGGAACACGAGGTAGAGTTAGCTCAAATTAAACATGAGTTGCAGCTCGCGCGGCAGTTAAATAAGGTTTCACGAGGAGCTCCCCCTCCGGAAGCCCCCGCCCACACACACACCTCCTGAGCCCAGCGTCACCCAGGCCTGGAGCCGCCTAGAGGATGCCACCTGCGACCACCGCCGATTTGGGCCTGGCACCGCGGGTGGACACGTCACCACGAGGCTTGGAACCCTCCGGTGCTGACAGTTTCCAACGTGGACCCATGTCTACTCCCCCATTGGAAAGACACATTGGCGTGGCCTGGAAAGATTTGGACAAGCTGTCTCGAAATATCGCCAAGTTCGAACCAAAAGCTGGCGGGTCCCACAGCACATCAGAGTACCTTAAGGACATCTACTATCATCTCCAGAGGTTCCCAACGGCAACCGTGGAGAATAAGTTGTACTTGATTAGAATGACGTCCAGCCGAGCAGTCAATCGATTACTGAAACGGCAGCCTGCTGATGTGTTGTCGGATCCCTTAGCTCTGCACCAGGCCATGGCATGTGAATTTGATGGCTCTCCTGAGTTGACGGACATGGCGGCTTCCATGCCTGTCAAACAGGAAAGGCCCCCTCAGGCTTTCTATAGTCATCATCGCGATGCTTATTTTGAGACTCGTAACGAACCCAACATGGAGGAAGACCAGGGTTTTAAAACATTGTTTGCCCGGAACCTCCAACCAAACCTCAACCACTACTTGGGATTGCTTTGTGCCCTCAGACACTGACTAGCTCGCAGTTGCGCGACCTAGCAGCTAGGGGCTACATAAAATTGAAAGTCTCAACCCTCAGGACCACCGACGCTGGAATTTATCAGGTAAACGTGGGTCCTCCATCGGAGCTGGAAGGAGCTTCCTCCCATGTCCAGAGGGAAGACCCGTCTAAATCAAAAAGGTTGAGCCAGTTCCGCGGGCCGCGAAACTGCAAGCCACGTTTCAAACCCGACAGTCCACGTGACGAGCAGCCGGACAAAGAAAAGCAAGCAGACGACCGCCGGCACCCCAAATTTGCTAAAGGTAAGCCTAATTCGCGTTACAATCCAAAGCGCGATAAAACCGAATACGCGACAGCAACCGACTCCCGCCGTGAGTCTCGATACCGCCAAGCCGACTCCGAGACCGAGCACAGCTCAGCATATTAAAGGCTCTCTTGAAATTGTCAAAAGCCTCCTTAAAAGACCCACCTTTATGACTGACCGACGGCCGGACGGCCCCTGACGTGACCCACCCGCGGAGTCCACGCGCGGGCCCTCCAGAAGCTGAAACTTGCTTACCTTCTAAACCGCCTCCTGACTCAACAGTACTGGTACTTCAGGTTGACTCAAATACTACAGCCGACCCGCGTGAATCGCCACCAACCGACGAAGTGAGACCGTTCCAACAGCTGTTAGGGGAACTCAGCACCAGGGGGACAGCTCGTAAATTCTATCTGAGCGTCACCTTGGCGCAAGTTGTGACCCACGAAGCCCTCATAGATTCAGCTGCAGACGTCACGGTAATGTCAAACTCGATGTTTGAACAACTCCGCGTGGCGTCACGAGCTAACGACCGACCATTCCGCCTACAGCGGTGCCCACTCAACATTAGCGCCTTTTCAGCTACTAACACACTACTGGAGTCTGTTGCGATGGTACATTGGATCATTGGCCCCATGGAGTTCATCCCTCCAGTCTATGTGGGACCCATCGAATCGGTTCCCCTTCTTATGGGTCAAGAGCTGTTGTTCCGCTTCCAACCCATCATCGACTATCAGAACCTCGAGATTTGGGCCCAGGTGCGGCAGGCCCTGCCGACATGTCACCCAGACCCTGACCGGTCTCAGCTCTGCCCTGTGACTCGGGAAGCAGACGCCCCCATAACTAGCTGGGACACGTCACACACCAAGACAGGACCTCTCACGTCCCCTCTGAAGGACCGGCTAAGAAGCCACAATACCTTCCTATGTGACCTTGACCCGCCACCGTCTGGTGCCATGTACATCCCGCGCCTCATTGGAGATGTCCAGGTACAAGGCATGCCCGTCGTCGACGCTGTCCTCGCCCTGTGGGCTGACAAGTCAGCCATTTCTGCAGGTCTTGCTGACCACTTGCGAGATCACAACCCAAACATTGCTTTCGCTTCCAAGCCTTGTCGCTTTCCGCTGAACACGGAACCTCCTCGTACAATTACCGCAGTGGCCGTGGGCGCCTTAAGCCTTAAGTGGAATCAGCACTCACTGACCCACTACTTCCTGGTTGTCCCGGACACGCCCCACTCCCTCTTTGTGGGGGCAGATTTGCTTGTTCGCCTTGCCGTCCAGGTAGACACCATCAACAATGTGTTGTGGTCCCTCACCACCTCGGAACCTCTTGTGTGTGTTCCCAGTCTTCCAAACATGAAGTCCGGACAGACCATCCCAGATGCTTGCGAAGTCGTGAACGAGGACGAAGTGATCGCCCCTGCGATCACCCCCCTCGGTGATCGAGTGTGGTACTGGCCCACTGGACCTAAGACAAATCTGTGATACCCCTAGTGAACACTACGCCAAACAAAGCTAATTTGCGTGCCTTTGTTTGTTACTAGGAGATGATGCTGACCGTGATCGTGATGTTGTGTATGGCCGCCGTGGCGAGCCAATCCGGGATGGTTAAACTCGGACCCGCCGCGGGAATTGCCTTGAGAGAGCAACTAGGATTGCTCCTGACCGACTGCCGGACTCATACCCAAAGAATATTTGTCTACCTCTACCCCCAGGCAACGTATAGGAAGCACTCTGGCCAGAACGATAGTGACACCACTTGGGCTGGCAAACAGTTTGGCCTTTAAACTACTTACCACGCCGCCGAAGACATCACCCACATGTTTCGACAACTCGAGAAATTTGTAGTTACCCAAACCGACCTCAGTGGGGCTCAGAGACATGGAAAACGGTTTCTCGGAGGCCTACTATTAGCTGCCGCGTCAATTGGAAGTCTATTTAGTATAGGAATTTCTACTTTTAACGCCGTTCACTTGCAGACCGTGCGCAAACAGGTTAGTGAGCTTCAAACTGAGCTGCCAGATATCCGGAGTAAGCTAGTTCAGCAGGCTTTTAATTTACAGACACTTGGTAAGACTCTGAAGGGTACGATCCTTGTTCTTAACACACATAGTGTTATGTTGAACCAAACTAGATCAGCCGTGAAAATGCTGGCAACCGTGATCCAAAAGGACACGGCCTACGTACAAGGCGTTATGATGCTTATGAATGACATTCTGTGTGAAGTTAGTTCATCTGTGGACTACCTCGCTATGGGAAAAATTCCCCCGTACTTGGTACCGTTACAATTGGTCCAAGAGATCCTGTCTAGAGCTTTAGCTAGTTCAGCTACCCCAATGCAAACCCACCTCGCGTTTTCTTTAGGAAGTGCCACGGTGCTACACGTTAAACCCGAAAACTATGAAGTGGCTTTTATTATCACTCTGCCGATTATAGATGCCCGTAACATCTACCACCTAAAAGATGTCATCAACGTGGGTGCGTGGCTCTGGACTCAAGACTCTGGAAGTGTTCGGTTTAGGTGAACAGTGTGGGATTTTTTAATAGGTTTTAGGTGAACTAATGAATACACACTCACACGCACACACACACGCACATACACATACTCACCCACATACAAAATATATATTTTTTTATAATAATAATAAAAAAAAAAAAGAGAAAGCAATGATGATGACATGTCAAATCGGTAAAATTACCGAATGAACAATACTGAGCTCTCCAGGATTTTTTTTTTTATTTATTTATTTTTTTTAAAAGAAAGAAAAAAAAGGTTATCTTTCCTTCAGTATGGAGTGCTCGGGGCGAGAACTCCAGTCTATTGGGGTGGAGAGTGACGTCATGCTCGTCCCCTCAGACATGGAGTGCGAGCGTACCAAGCAGTTGGGATGGAAACTGAAAAAAAACAAGAGGAGGCCAGCTTTCAGCACTACCCAAACTCCAGCTCAGACTCCAAGAAAACTGAGAAAAAAACGGAAAAAAAACAAAGAGTTTGTTCGAGCACACACACCAGCACTCACACTATGCATAAGCTTGACACAGAGGCTGCAGTTATGCATTAGGCCAGAGGTGGCAGTCACGAGTAAACTGCTCTGTGGAGCAAATTGCCCCAAAATATCTTTGCAATAGCCTTTATTTGACCATTTGTGACTCAAGCATCTTTAATTAGAAGATTAACAGCTTTGCTGTTCAAAACGGGTACTCCTGCAAGCCTCTGAACAATATTTTTCAGACTGGACTCGGGTTTGAAATTGGCACCCTCTGTCTAAGGATGTGAGGTCTCAAGTCATGCGTATAGTGTGTACGTGAAGAAGAGAGTGTGCAGTTTCATTTTTCGGTCACACGTGGCAATAGCAATTCGAAATTCAATTTCCTGCATTGACCAGCATAAAACTAAAATGTTAAAACAACCATGCCCTATTCGTTGTGGAGAAAAGTGAAACATAAGGCTGTTATATAAGTTAAAATGTGTGTATTGTGTTTCTGTTACTACTTAAACTTTTCTCTTCTTTATATATTGTAGGGTGAAAGTGGTTAGAATTTCTTGCCGGAACTCCCTGACTGACAGATTGTGTGCGTGTGCGTGTGTGTGTGTGTGTGTGTGTGTGTGTGTGTGTGTGTGCGCGCGCGCGCGCGTGCGTGCGTGCGTGTGTGTGTGTGCGCGCGCGTGTGTAACATAACAAAATAACAGTTAACAAAAACACCAGTAACCTCATGTTCCATCTCCTAATAAGATTTTCCCTCATTCCCATCACATGTAAATGCAAAACCTCAATTTTAGGACATAACATTAGAACTTCAAGGATATAAATAAGTAACATAAATTAATAAAAAGTCAAAATGACTCTTACATTGTGCACATTGAAATGCAATATACTTTGAAGATAACGTAAACATTGACTCTTTTTTTTTTAATTGCTTGGATATCGAGTTGCTTCACTTTATGACAGGAGGTGCAGCCTAGATAGATACCCATTTTGATCATATAGCCATTCTTTTATTTGATTTTTTTGCCTGAATTGTCCCCCCCACACACACACACAGTAGTGCTAGCAGCATCGTCTATACTTGTATGTGGTTGTGAGGGTCCTGCTGTCTCTTCTAGCAGGGGGCACCAAAACACCCCCACCCCCACCCCCACCGACCCCCCTTGACTACTTCCAAAATTTATCGTAGGATATGGTAACTTTTAGAAGTAGTCAATTACGTGCCTTCATGGTATTGCATAGGGACATTACGTCAACCTCAGCTTTCACTCACTGTGCTGACTATTTTCTAAGGATTAGGATTTCAGATTAGTCTTTTTACTCTGAAATATAAATGAGACATGACGTACAAATATGAAGTTACAAAATATACAGTAGGCCCTATTTAGCTTCCGCCCAAGGAAGCGCATCTGTTTCAGAATTATATCTACAAAATAATTGAGCTTCACGCAAATGTTTTGTCAAATACACTGTGGCCATTTCAAGTAAAATTAAACCACCCTCCTTGCGTGGAGCTAACAAATATTTATGCCGCATCACCAGGGGCGTGAAGTGACCTTTAGAGGGGCAGGTGCTCAAAGCAAAAAAAAGGGGCACATGATAACGTGCCTGCACTATCCACTAGAGGGTGTTTAACAAAGTCGATTCCGCAATATATCGCGATATTACAGTGCACAATTCTCTAATCGATTCAATACGCCGGCGAATCTATTTTTAAACATCACTTTTTGATGGAAATATTCAACAAAATGTGTTTACACTTTAAGCATGGAAGAATGTTATATTATTGGAACATTAAGCCTCAATATTTTATTTTAGTGCTGTTCAAACATGAAACAGACTGCAACCTGTTTGTTAAATACAGTGGCTTATAAGCCTGAAGTTTCAGATAAATACATTTTCATACAAATCTTATATTGTACATGTACAAGTTTACAAATTAGTATTTTTTAAATTTTAGTAAAATAAAAAATAGCAATAATCACTTTATATATTTGTATCCATTGTATTGAAATAATGGCTAAACAATAAATCACACATAATGAAACTGTTGTTTGTTTGCAATGCCATTGCCAATCACCATAAAAACTTTTGACATTTGTGTATGAAGAATCATTTATGAACAACACATTTACATAAATAAAAACGATTATGTAAAATATACATGAAATGTACGCTTTAAATAACAAAACTAGGATTTTCCTATAGTGCAAGTAGCATAAAAATTTCTTACTTTACATTTCGCTTGATTCAGGTAAGAGCAAATGCGTTTTATTATTTTTCTGCAGATGTAAATGTTAATATTTTATTATTGGGACTGTACCCAACAATTACTGTAACTGCCGAATCTCAGCCAGCTACATTGTTTGTTTTTGACAAAACGCTGTGATTGTTGTGGTTGTTCTTCTTCTTTTTTTAGTTCTTAATTGTCCCCCTAATTTATGAACACACTTCTACCTGTTTCTTATTAGGACCTTACTCTGACCGCAAACCCCCCAAAACGAGCTCTTAGTTAAAAGAAAAACAAAGATCATGTAGCAATTTCCACTTGTGTTTTGAAGTATATTTCGATTCAGCTATCATTGAGTGCATGCTACAAGTTAGAGTCTTCAGGAAGATTTTATTAAAATTCTGAGTGAGAGTTACAAATTTCGACATATTCTGTGTACCTTAAACACATCAGTAGATGGAGCAGAAGCTGTACACACTTCACAAACTCCATGCCCGTCTCAATGGAAGAGGAACGTCAGTTTTACCAGGGATTTTTGCAGCGGCGAGTTTGGGGTGAAATTTCTTCAGATTACCTCAATACCTTTAAAAAAAAAAATCTGTAAATAATAAGATGTTTGCTCAATAGCTTCCAGGTCGTATGACCTATTTATCGCAAACCAGTGCTACATCATAGCTCCATGTTAGCTGGTTGACATACACCTCTTTTTTTATTTTTTTTTATTTTAACCTTCCCCTCATTTTCAATTAACTTAATATTGTACATACCAAAATTATATCTGAAAACCAGGTCATGGAACCTATTTACCCCACAAGAGTGCATACCCAATGAAACGTGAATTGGTGCTGTATTATACTGAAACATTGTTTAAACTGTCAACATTAATCAAATAATATTGATGAAAAATCTTTAAAAACTGCTCGTCAATAACATTTTATTTTGAAAAGTAGTATTTTATTTTCAAAACCAGATGTCGTTCTTCGCACCAGCGTCCTTTCACGGCAACTGATTTAACTGGATAGGTGATAGCCCGTGCAAGCCATTGAAGCCACAGGGCGGCCATTTTACCACTCGTATCACTCGAGACGTTTTTAACAAGTGGACGATATGTGCTGCTTTGAAGACCCCCTTTTTCTTTCATCGCTCAGTTCCTTAGACCCCAATACAGAGGCATCTTTTGTTGATTTACAAGTTTCCTCCTGTAAACATCATTAAGCATTTAATTTATACATGTATTTAAGGCAAGTTGTAAAATGTTTTAAGTCCTCTTGTTTATGTTTAACAAATTTAAAACATCACAAATCTCACTATTTCTATTAAGTACTGTCTCAAATGTTCTCCAATCTCGTATGCCGTGAAAGGTTTCTTGGGAGTGGTAATAGGGCGGCCTCGCGGCTTCCAAAGCCTTGGCCTTTCAGCTTCGCGCACACTACCGTAAATCCTAGAAAAGGGTGAAGAGTACGGGTGAACTTGAAAAGAAGAGCGACTGGCTTGACTCCGTAAAAAGAAGAGGTTAGCTTCACCAACCGAAAGTATGAAGTTTCTTCCTTCAAAATAACTCTCAATGCCATATAAGCTGTTATTAAAAATTGGCCGTTATAAAAGTAGACGTACAGTAATGTTACTGCACATAACCGACTTAAAAAAAACGTAGTTTTTCGTAACGTTTTCTTTAGTGTTGCGGTTCATGCGGTTTATTTTGAAGCAGATATTGCGGACGCAGACTGGAGGCACTTCCTTATAGGTAAGCAAATGACGCTTAATCAATCACATATTAGTTCTCTCGAGACTGGACCCAGGCAAAAACCTTTAAATGAACGACATTTGATTACCGACTGCTAAGGCATACTACTCTGCTGCAAACAATAAAGAGGTACGGTAATACATTGGTATCCATATAACATATACGAGCTGTCGCTTCCTCTGTTTCATACTTACTAGTGACAGCTTTCAATGTGAACACTGTCGATAAGAAGGTAATTTACATGTTAGTGATCTTAATGCAACTGCAGTTTCAGCGTTTGTTAGGTGTGGGTTGGGAGGTGTGAAGATCTGTCGTTATAACGGGAGCAATGACTGCGGGTAAACGTGGTGTTTAGTTATGTTTTCGAAACCTACCAGTCTACTATATATTTATTCGGGATCAAATCATTTCGTTGTTTAACATCGCGGTGCCTTGTACTGTAATGTTTCCATCCAGCTAAAACCCGCATAAAGTTTCCGCTGGCATTATAGCAGACCAGGATGAGCTCCTCGCTACAGCGGTAAGTTTCAATGATGTACAACTTTGTGTTGTGTTATTTTGCTCATCACTGCAGAGCTTCTTCTCTTCACTGACAAATGAAACACTGACAATACGTGGATTCGGGAAAGTTAGGACGCTTCGGAATTGGTAGGCAGGTGCTAAATTTCATATAAATAACAGTAAACAAAAATCAAATAGAATTACTCACCCTTCGATTTTGCTTGATAAAGGTGCACGAAGAAGTGACCTGAAGAAGTCACATCTTAAAACGAAAAACAACGTGTGTATGTACTCGCCCTTAACTGTGACATATTTACAGTATGTATTGCATTTTATAATACAGTTAGTGTGGGAGACCTTATTGTCCCTTTCACCATTTTGTACTGAACAGCTGGACTCAGATGTGTGTACAGCTTGAGTTCTATTTCTAGTTCTGTAGTAATCACTGATGCTTTGCTAAAAATAAATACATACATACATACATACATAAATAAGTCAATAAAATGCCATCTGAATGTCACAAATGCACACGTTCACTCCTACCGTGAATCATGCACAAGTCCAACCCATAATCTTTTAATAAATGTATTTAAGTGTACAGACCTGTCTGACTTTACGAGATCCGCAAGCGTGTAAACAATGTGATAGCTTGTCTTGAAGGGGATGTTTTAAGTGCATGTGTATGAATGGGTCTGATAAATTAGTTGAAATGCTGGCATTTGATGGCCTGTGAAGGGCGATGGTGTGCATTATATCAATGAGTGTTCTCATGATTATAGGGGGGGGAAACAGCATATGTTCTTAAAACACAGCCTTGAAGAAGCATTAGTTCAAATGAAAGGTGATAATTTGGTATGCTCTCTTAAATCCAACAGTCAGTGCCTCGGGTATGTTAATATACCGGTTTGAATCTGCAAGCAGGACATTGGCAGCTGTTTTCTGCTTTTAAACATTGTGTGAAGTAGGCACATGCACGGACATTTATGGGGGCAAGTGATCTTCTTTTTTCTCCTCCATATTGACGAATACAACTGTGTGAAGAAAAAAGTGTGCTCCAGGCAAAGGGAATATTTCTCATCAATGTTACACCACTAAGTGTCTCTCTGTGCACATGCCTGATGTGAAGCACAATCATACCGAATCAGACTTACTGTCAACAACAGGCTGTTGTCACGCAAGGAAAGTCACCTTTTTGGTTGTGGGAATGGAGCGTCCTATAAAGTGTATGAACAATGATTTCCTGATGAACTGACCAGAATGATCAGGCTGTGTTTTTCTCAGACAGTTGAGTCATGTTTTCGTATTTTGGAAGTGGAAGAGGAGAGTGGATGTTTGTCTCTACCCAGGTGCTGGATTGTACTGCAGGAAGGTCTGCTCCACTACAGTAGAACCAGGTGAACAGCTCATTCTGATGAAAATCTGTCTTTTCTTTTGCGCCATCCAAAAGTATTGACAGACATGTAAATAATTCTGCAAGAATTTTTTTTGTACCGATGAGGCAAAGGTTGAAGCTTTGAAAAGGACGCCATGTTGTAAGTTATGTCGGCTCCAGATGTAAATTCATAGAAATGCTGAAGTTGAACTGTTGACCTCTTGCCTCGTATTCAAATTCAAATGTTTCGGTCTCCAGCAAAAATCAAGCCATTGGTATCACTGTTCAAATACTTTTGGAGGGGAATATACAGTACACTATACCGTGTACCTGTACCCCCTATTAGACTCTGTTTTATTACACAAGCACATTTTATTGTGGTCCAATACAGAAGTTGTGTTAAATAATTAACCTTTTAACAGACTAATGTTCAGTTTTCACACTCAGATGTATTTGAACATGTTTACTAGGGGTGTGCCAAAAAATCGATTCTCATAAGAATCGCGATTCTCATTTAGAACGATTCAGAATCGATTTTAAATTTCCCCAAAATCGATTTTATTTAAATTATTTTATACTGTCTTCGATTTGTTTATGTGTGCCTTTATTGGGAGCGCTGTTCATGTTGTACCCGATTTGGCCATTGCTTCAATTTAAGTCATCGTTTGTATGCTTATCTCTCTGTCTCTCAGCCAAAATAATTTTTCAGATGAGACTGGAAACTGGGAGATTCTTTAAACAAACGAAATGTTTTTTAAACTGCCTCCGTCACTTTTTCTAGATGTGACTGAGATCCACAAGAGGAAGCTGTTCCTATGGTTCAGCCATCTTCCCCAGGAGGAGAAGCAGTTTGGAGGCTACTTTAGCCCAGAGACAATGCATGTGGATCCACTGATTCTAGAGAGGAAGCCGGAGGAAAGAGCAGGACTCCTCAGCTCCCCTCTGAAAATCCAGGATTCCTCAGGCACTTCCGTGACTGTAGAGCAGCTTTTTGAAATGAATAAAGACCAGCGTGAGGAGAGAGGACTTAATGTTCTGCTGTACGGAGCAGTCGGAACAGGTAAAAGCACGGTTGTCCGAAAGCTGGTGCTGGATTGGTGTGCTGGGACCACGCTGACTGACTTCAAACTGCTGATTCCCTTTTCGTGTGAGGATCTTGGCGAGCTAACTAAGTAAGACTTTTTTGTATGATACGATTAAATGTGCTCATCTCTGGGTACAAGTCCAAACGCATGTCCTGTAAGTTAAGTTCTTAGAGGAATCTAGTTGTCAAGTTGTCCATGGATGTTAACATAAAAGCTAGTCCCTCTCTATGTGTAAACCCTGTGATTGAATAAACGGTGACCAGTCTATAGTGATGGGAAAATGAAGCTTCATGAAGCACTTGTGATATTTTTTTACTCCTCTAGATGCCGCTCTTGGTTAAAAGATGCAGTGAAAATGTAATCACTTTCTATTGCACCAGACTTTATCTTTAAACCAAGAGCACCATCAGTGGAGTAAAATATGTACCCCACCTTTCACTCTCCATAAACTAGGAATTTGCTGTGGCTCTTCTGTTACCCTGGAGCAGGATAAGCGATACATAATATGTTGGTATTGTAACAGATAGGGGTGTCAAAATTAGTGTGTTAATTTTGAGTTAGTGTGTGATTAATGACCGCTCCTTACTTGGAAAGCCTGAACTGGGGGAATTCCAGTTGCAATGCAGCAGACACATCCACGTCAAAATTTAATAGTAATAAATGTAATAATATTGCATATATTTGTGGAGACTGGGGTCAAGTTGTATTTTACCATTTTAAAAATGAGCAGAATTTCACAAGTTGCTTCATGTTAAAAATGAAATAGCTCTTAATATGAAGAGAAAAATGCACTGAGCTGTCACCAAAGTCTTACAAATGCAATTATGCCATCTAGTGGCTGAAAAATGACCAACACAAATCAATATCACACTTGTTTTTTACAGTACAGTACATCTTTTTAATTTTAACAACATTTTATGAAATTACTGTATCAATGACTAAAAGATGCAGCCATATTTCTATTAGTTTAACATTTTTTCCACTTTTATGTTAACAAGAGTATGAAAAATATTTTATTGTACATTCAGAACAGATATAAAATTTGCGATTAAACGTGAGTTAACTATTGAAGTCATGCGATTAATTGTGATTATACATTTTAATCGCCTGACACTCCTAGTAATATAGTACAGTAATTACAATTCCTTTGCCAAGATGACACTGCAAGAAATGAAACAAAAGCGTGCCCGGCTGATGGGCCTGAAGGAATATTTACAGTCAATTCAGCCTAAAAAAAAAAACGCACACACACACAAGTATTTTGTGGTAAACAGTACTTACCATGGGCAAATGGTTACAAAAAAAGGCACAAGTGTCAGTTAAACAAAGACAGGAGTCATTAAACATTTGAAAAGCCTAACAAAAAAAAAGTTGAGGAGTTTTACCCACAAAGAGGTTTGAGAAACAATTCCGTTTCAGAAGAATTTTTCGATTTAGGTAAGGAAGGATATTGCTGCATGGAATCATCAGTTGCTGCAAATTCAGCGTGCGTATCTTGCCGTATGTCAACACAAGTGAATTGGGAATTAAACCTGCAATGTTCAGCGGAAGTGGCTGTGCCAAGCAATTCAACTGTCTTGATTTTGTTCCTTGTGCTTTATTTTGACCAGGAATGCGTCTTTGAGAGGCCTGGTCACTAGGAAGTACCTCCACTTGAAAAACAACCCTCTACTGAGTGGGGAGGGCGACCAGGCCAAAGATGTTCTCTTCTTATTCAATGGGATGGAAAAGATGAAACTTGACTTCAGGATTGGATCCACAGAGCTTTGCAGTGACCCAAATGAGTCGCTGCCTGCTGGTGCAGTAGTCGTCAACCTTCTCCGCAAGTACCTTCTCCCAGAGGTAAATTAAACAAGATGCAAATAGGATGTTCAACTTCTGTAAAATTATGTTTCTATTCAACAAAGTGGAAGTCAATCTTAAACATTTCTTGAAAATAATATGTTATACTGTATGTGACCTCACTAGTCTAAACATGAC